>NC_081844.1:90841192-91178192 GCF_963259705.1 Myotis daubentonii | reverse complement strand
GAACGTGGCCCTTACTCTCACGTCTGCCTTGGCTGCTCAGGGAGCACGGTGGGGTGGGGGGAGGGGCTTGGGAGGGCCCTTCAGGAAGGAGCGAGACGTACAGAGGAGAGGAGGGAGGATGGACAGTGTGGTAGACCCAGGAACTTCTGGGCACTGCAGTGGTGGTACTTGGAGGCAGGGGGAGATGCTGGCCCCAAAGCTGAGGCCCAGGCAGAGCAGAATAATTGCATCCAGAGCTGGTTTCTTTGGGCTCGGCTCAGTGAATTATCACTGGGGCAGAGAACTGGAGAGAAAGGGTGTTATTTTCTAGCATTCTCCACAGCACACAGCCGTGGGCACATATTGGTACACATTCCTGGGTATTCGTCCAGGTAGACACATGTGGCTGCACACTCAGGTGCATTCACACATGATCTCACACCTGTGGGCAAACACCCACGTGCACAGCAGTACAGACACATTGTGTGCACACTGGGGCCTTGTACAGTAAGAAGGGTCTGTGGTAGGAGTAGTGTGGCTAGAGATACGGGGTTCCTTCCTGAACAGAGTCCCTCCCTGGCCCCGCGTGGTGGACGTGGGGTGGGGCAGGCCTCGGTTACTTCCCCCTGACCCCCAGGGCTGCCTGCTGCCTCATGTAGGCCAGGATGTCCATCTTGACGTTGCTGACCGGAGTCCGGTGGTACCAGCGCATGATGGGTTTACCGTCCGGCCCCACCAGGAACTTCTCAAAGTTCCAGCGGATGTCATGGATCTTCATGGGTTCCCAGAAGAGGCGGCTAGGCGAGCCCAGGAGCTCCGAGGTGGGAGGGCAGGAGTTCTGGAACAGGGATGAAAAATGTTAACCTGCTCACGGCCCGTCCCACCTCCTGGGGAGGGGCGGCAGGCGGGGCGGGCGCGGGGGGGGGGGGGGGGCGGACAGGGGACGGACAGCCTGCCGCTGAGGAAAGGGCACCAGCTGGGAGACTGGATCTCAGAACCATCATTGGTTCTAGTGGATTGTGAGACCCTTGTCCCTTCTGGGGCCCTGCCTGGGCCTTATCGTAAAACGGGCAGAAGAGATCTAGGGTGTGCAAAGCCCTCTATTGGAACGATAGTTGGATGCCCAGAAATTTCCCTAGAGCAGAGCAGGGCAGGGCAGGGCAGCACAGGCCTGGGCCTTGTCTCTGTAGGGCAGTGGTTCTCAACTTTCTGGCCCTGTAAATATAGTTCCTCATGTTGTGACCCAACCATAAAATTATTTTCGTTGCTACTTCATAACCGTAATGTAGCTACTGTTATGAATCGTCATGTAAATATCTGATATGCAGGATGGTCTTAGGCGAGCCCTGTGAAAGGGTCGTTCGACCGCCAAAGGGGTCGCGACCCACAGGTTGAGAACCGCTGCAGTAGGGGCTGGAGCTGAGCAGCCCCGCCCAGAGCCAGCATCGCTGGGCAGAGCCCCTCCGCAGCGGTGGCTGCGCACTCACCTTCAGGAACGTGTAGACCTTCTGCTCTTTCTCCCCGTTCACATCTCCTTTCTCAAAGAGTTGGAAATTGGGGATGAAGCCCCCACCTGGTCGAACATGCCTACGAGAAACGTTCGTAGGTGGGTCCCAAGGAGATGGATGGGCACAAGGCCCAGAAATGAGAGGAAGGGCCAGGGCAGGGCAGGGGGTGTGGGGAGTCTGGGTTCTATTCCATAGTGGGCAGTGGGAGCCCATGAGTATTGACTGGGCAAAGGCATAATGTGGCTCTGCAGTCTTCTCTTTCCATTCTGATACCTTCTCCGTCACCCCTGCCCCCCACATGCACCCTCCCATCCGTCATGCGCTCACAACCAGTCCTCCTGTCCCTGTTCCTCCCCATCCCTTCTTCCACTCATTCCATTGAGTGGGTTCCTGGGGAGGGAGAGAGGAGTTCTTCGGGGCTGATAAATGTCAGCATGAGGGAGCCAACGCAAGAGATGCCTGGCGCCCCGGCCGGGACGCGGCTGGCTGTGCTGGCGGAGCTTTCCGAACGCTGCCTGAGTACTCACTTGAGGGTAGGTAGGAGCTCCGAGTTCTCTCCTGGCTCCTGTTTTCCAAATTGGTTGCAGGGGAAGCCCAGAATGACCAGACCAAATGGTTGCAGCTCTTCCTGTAGTGCATTCAGTTCTGGGCCAGGGAGAGAGCAGAGACCGGTTGGCCTGGTGAGGAGCCCTGCCTCATCGCACCAGCGCCTGCTCGCCCGTCGTACAGCTGAAATCACTGAGGCCCCACAGTGGGGGCTTGCCCAGGATCGCTCATCCAACGTGCCAGTGCTGGGAGTCAAGTCCCACCCTCCCGACTCAGCTGGATGGGTTGCAGGTTTGGGGGGGAAGCAAGTAACACCCTTTCTCAAATCAGTATTCAGTCACTGGCCCACGGCCAAGTTCCTTCAGGATTATTTCCTGGAACAAGAACTATCCCCCCTGGGGGAAGGCAGAGGACTTCCCTGGGGTGAGGTGGGGCCCTCACAACCCTCCTATACTCTGGGAATCAGGGACCCAAGGGAGGCCCTGGCCCAGCTCCCTCTGCCCGTGGCCTGTACGAGGCCATGCCCAACCCTACTCCTGCACAAACGCACGGCTCTATTCCAAGGCCCGACAGAAGCATCCTGAACAGAGCATGTCTGCCCACTGTGCAGCCCAGTCGCCGTCACTGCACTTGCGGGAATTTCCCATAACTGCCAGGCAGGACACTCGGGTGCCCTGCTTCTTCCCAGCCCCTCCCAGCCCACTGTGCTCAGCCCCAGAGCACTTTCCTGTTGGCACTGAGGTCCTGTGCCTGCGTGGCTGCCCGGCTAAAGGAAATGAGTGGGGACACTGGAGTTCCCAGAACCTGGGTGAAACGCCTCGAGCCATTGCCTGCCTTCCAGATAGGGGCCAGGAGAAGTACTAAGGGCGATGGGGCTGAGGCAGGTGAGAACTTCTCAGCAAGGCAACGCTACCATTCCTCTCCAGGGAAAGGACACTTTAGGCACAAACGCCATCTCCTCCATCCCCCTGCTTTTAGGGCAGTTGTGCTCAGGGATGAAGGATTGCAGGGAGTCTTCTAGAACATGTCCAAGGCAAGCAGATCTCAGATTTAGATAATCATCTTCACAAGACCATGGCACAGAGGACCGGGATGCACGGTTTGGAATCTCATGATCACTGTCCCCCTCCCCCCTTGAAATGTTCCCAACTGGCAGAAACGGTTCAGAATAAAGCAGAGGGCTCTTACCAACGTACTGGCTCGTCAGGCCTCAGTAGCTGGCCACGTTGACAAAGAGGACGTATTTGCCGGCATACTGCTTGAAGGGGATGTACTCCTCCCCGTTGAGGGTGAGGGCTCCATACTCATAGATGGTGCCGCTCACACCAGCATGGCAGTCCATCTGGAACAGAGACCAGCGCCAGGGAGTGGTTAGAGCTAGAAGAAACTTGGGCATCTCCACTTTCAAGACCATGAAAGACCCAAGACCACTCCAGGCTTTGGAACTAGACCAGCACCGAGGCCTCCTAATTCCTTGCGCAAGAAAATGATTATGGAAGCACTTAGTATGCTGGTGAGTGCCATGGAAACCTGGAGGTGACTCACTGTCATCATCACTGCACAGCACACGTGGATTCATAAAGATTTACCAGCCCTGAGGGACACCACGCTGATACCGGCGGGTTTGTTACTGGATGGGCTGATGGAGAAGGGGTGGACGGCTGTCACAAGAATCCAGGCAAGTGATGATGAGGCTGAACTAAACCACTGAAAAGGCAGAACTGAGCAGGAAGAAGGAAGGGGCAGAATGGAGAGAGGTGATTCAGAGGTTCCAGACTAGGGGACTGGAAAGCTGAGGCTGTGGGTGTAGAATAGGGACACAGGAGGAGCCAGGAATGGGGAAAGGCCGCCGTGAGGAGGAAGGGTAAAGAACAGCGCCTCGCATATATCAGATGTCCCTATGAGTGAGACGTTGTGACGACGACCCTTGTGCCTTCCTCTCTGCCCAACCTCTGCTCCACAGTCAACCTCCAGGACAAGTAGGAACAGGGTACAATGGACTGCAAGTCGGGAGACCTGGATTCCACGTCTAGCTCTGCCCCTAACTTGCTGTGTGGTCCTGGACTGGCCCTTTCTCTTCTCTGGACCTCAGCTTCCTCATTTATAAAATGAGAATCTTGAACTGGATCAGCTGTTCTCAACCGCGATGGCTGGACAGCATGCTGTCAGTGGGAATGCTGCTAACGAGCACGAGGTTGGGCAGAGAGGAAGCCCTGAATCTGACCCCATCTCAATCTTCCCAGTTGTTACAAAAATCTGGGTCTGTTCTTGGAAGGATGTCATGGCGTCAATAACACGACAGGCAGGTGTGCTGATCGTGATGGGAAAGAAAAGAGCTTGCCACTATTGTATCAGGTCATCTCTATGGTGCTTTCTGGCCCTGACTGCCTTTGTATAGGCCCTATGCAAAGTAGCATTATAGACCCAGGCAGACAGACACAGGTGAATGGAGTTAGAGAAGCAAGTCCACACCCTCTCTTCCGGTCAGTCCCCGGAAGACGGAAGACGGAAGACGGAAGACGTGCTGTGGAGGTGAGGTACCTGGGCCCAAGTGGGTGAAGGGAGCCCTCTGGGCTGGCAGGGCGTGGCTCCAGGAGGGTGAAGAAAAGCCACCTGTGTCTTGAAGAGGCCACAGGTCTGCTGAGCCAGGTGAGGCTGGGTCCCCCCATTCCCTGGCAGCCGCAAGCTCTCTTGGCTTCGGTGCAAATTCCCTGCTTTACATGAGTCTAATATTCCACGCCCATGACTTGGTGGGTGCAAAAGGCAGGCCTTAGACCTAAGCTCAATATTTCTCCAGCCGTTGGGCCTCCAAAGCCCCATCTGGGATCATTTCCACCTCAAAATACAAACAACTGAGGGGACAGAAAACACACCCCAGAGGGCACAGAGGCCTCGCAGCCAGAGGCAAGGCCTCCCAGCAGCCTCTCCACCTCCTCCACTCCGCCCTGACCCAAAGACAGACTCTGGGGAAGGAGAGAACAGAAGCCGAAAGGTTGTCCAAATAACCAAAGCCTGTAAACAACAGGAGGGTCCACCTCCGGGCACAGTTTCAGGGTGGGGGTGGGGCGAGGGGCGTCCCCTCTCATCAGGTTTCAGTCGTTGCTGGCTCACTCGGAGCCTCCCCAAAATGGCTGTGAGAACCTGATGGCAGGTCCAAAAAGTCTTGAAAGCCTCTCTTGGAAAGAATCACTACCACATCCAGGGGTAGTGATTATTCTGCGGGCAGCCAGGGTAGAGGGCCCCTTGTTCCTACATTACTGTGAAGAGGCCTTGATGTTCCCCAGCCACTATGAAGGTGATGCACTGGCAGGGTGTCTCCAGGACGAAGGACCAGACAGAGCTTCCTCGCTTTCTACTGGGACCAGTGAGGTCAGTGCTCAGGGTTCAGACCAACGGGCTTGGAGTGGCCAGGGTCCAGGAAGCCATGGCTTGCACTCACCACTGGGAACTGCAGCCCAGTTCTTACGTAAGCCTCCTTACGCCCTCTGGGCCTATGGAATCCCAGAGCCCTCACCTTAAACAGGGGAAGCCAGAGAAGACAGGGTGGGGGAAGGGGCAGTGAGAGTGCCTCAATCTTCCCAGTTGGACAAGACAGGAGAGTTCTGATGGTTGGAGAGTGGGAGGCGCACAGGGACTCAGGGGCTGCGCTTGCGTCTTTCTCCTCTCCTATCTTACCACTCCCATCAATGGGATGCTGTGAAGGGAGAACTGGACTGGGGGCAGGAGACCTGAGCTCTGGGCCTGGCGTGCCTCTGACTCTGCAACTACTGCTCTCGCCGCTGCTTATTGTGAGATGGGGTCAGATTCAGGGCTGTCATAAGGGCCCTTCAACTCCATCCATCTGTGGTTCCATGATTCTCTCGGCCTGATTTAGTCACCTAGAAACCAGTGGTTACTAGGATCCTGTGCACGTCAGCAGCTGTTGCTCTCTACAGCTTCTGCACAGTCCTTTTGCAGAGCAAGGATAGGGAGTCTGGGCAGCCCGGAGCTGGACTGGAGAGTGGACACAGCAAGGAAAGGAGGATTCCCTTTGTTCTCTAGCCCCTCCCTTTGAGTGGGAGGAGAAAACCTCTCTCTGGGACAGTCACCTTTGGTCCTGCCCATTCTCCACGTGCCCCCTGCCTGACCTCTTGGCCCTGGGGTGAGGGTAATGTAAACATTTGAGCCCTAGAACCAGGGTTATGACATCGCAACTATCTGCTGACCAGGGAAGAAAGATGGGCATGCCCAAACTGTTATTAGCCAGCAAGTCCTAGCTGGTAGCATCTGATAGGATCATACCTACCCTAAGACTTTTCTTGGCCATCCCCATCCTGTTCTCTCTAAGTCCATCTATTCCTCCCCAGAGTTCTACAGAGAACACACAGCTATGATGAAGGAACCCTGTGCTCGGAACGGGCTTCCTGAGCAGTGGACAGCATTTTGGAAACAGAATCATAGACTCTGTTTCATAAGATCTTAGAATAAAGACCCAGAAGATTTTTAGGAACACAGAGGCTCAAAGCTTCTCTTGAGCTTGCACAAGCCTGGTGTATGTGTGTGCTGGGAGATCGGAGACGGGAATCTCTCTCTTTGGGTCTAGCCCTAGGCCTGGCTTTTGCCTCCCTAAAGAGGAGAAATCCTAGGGCCCACCTTGCCACATGCCATCCAAGGAGATAGGCGTGCTAGGTCGTCCTGGCCTCAGCACCCCCACTCTAGCGAAGGGTCGCACGGCCTGCTGGGATACACTGAGGCTCAGGAGACTTCTGCCTCTCCCACTGAGCTGGCAGTGCCCAACTTGCTCCAACTACCAGGTGTGCTCAAGCCAATATGGGCAGGTGGGGGGTGGGGGTGGGGGGAGAGGCTGCCCCAGGGCAGGAAACCCTCCTGAGAACAGCTTCTCCAAGCATCATCCCTTCTGAAATCATCAGCTTCATTTTTGCCACTGCCGCCCCCACCCCCACCCCCCACCGCCCACTCCACCTCAGCCCACACTCACCTCCTGCAGATGGAGGATCCGGTCCTAAGGAGTAGGGACTAGCCAGGGACCTGGGAGTTGTGCCCTGCCCGTCCAGAGCTCCTTCTGTCTCGGATCTCTGCCTCCTCTACCAATGCCCCGAATCCCAGTGCATCTGTACCTGCGTTTATTCTTGGACTAGAAGAGCCCCCAAGGCAATTCTTCAAAACAGGGGACCACCCAGCTGCAATTCTCCCCCCTTCCTCCTGCCCTGTCAGTCTCCCTGGGAACCTCCACAGCCAACCAGTTGCCAAGTCTCTAGGCCTTTTCTGTGAGCGCACCCCCTTCAGGCCTGTCTGGAGGGAAGCAGCTCCGGGCCAGAGGTGGCATGGATGTAGCAAGGCGACCCCAGGTAGCCATGGGGGAGAACTCGCGAACTCGGGGAGAGGGACTCCCCCCCCCCCCCCCCTATTCACTGCACACCCGGGGCACCCAGGCTTTCTACAGACGGAACTGCGAGGAGGAGACGGAGGATCTGGGTTTGAGGGTCCCGGCGCAGGAGAGGGAAGCAACCGGAGTTAAAGGCGTCCCTCTCCCCTAGGGTCGCCCTTCTGGAGGGGAGCCCGGGAGGAGGGGTGCCTCGCCACCGCGAGATGGACACCTGGGGGCTATGCGTGTTCCCCCGGCCCCCACCCCGGAGGCTCACTCACCTTTGACTTCTCCTGCCCCAGGCTCGGCACCAGGCCGGCCAGGAGCAGGGAGAAAAGGCAGGATGCCCGGAGCAGCCGGGCCATGGCGCGCGGAGGGTGCGTCTGGGACTGGCCTGGCCGCTGATCCCGGGCCACCGACCGTCCGTCTGAGGTGTCCAGTGCGCTCAGCCACCTTTTCAGCCCTCGGCGATGACCAATCCGCGACCCGCCCCGAGTCCTGGCAGCCAATCGCAGGGCGGCTGGCATTGCAGGGGCGGGCACGATTTCCCTGCTTCTCCCCCTCCCCAGGCTCGGGGCGACAGTGACGTAAGCAAGTCTGGACAGAGAGGTGGGAGCCAGGTCCTTGTGAACCTGAGAGGCGCCCCCCTTCTTTTGGCTCTAAAGTGCGGAGGAGGCAGGCAGCATGCCCGCCGGCACAGCCCGGGAAAGGGCTTTAGACAGCCCGGAAGAAGTGATGTAAGGCTCAATGTTGGGAAGGCTCGAGCCTAGTCTAGAGCCTTTCTTACTCCTGGGCTTTAAAATACCCCGTGGCGTTCCCTCTTTCCTCCCCGTCCATTTGGTTGTTGAGGATTTAAAATGCCAGCCAGATCTGGAGTTAGACTTCAGGGAGCATTTATTCTGTATAGGTTTAATGTTTAGGAAGCAAACTGTGGGTGTCCTGGGTAGAACATTGGGATACTTCAGCTGCTTTGAGAGCAAGAAATTCATTTGCTCCTGTGTAGTCTCGAACAACTTGCTTTTCCTCTCAGGAACTCGGTTTTCCCATCTGTGTAATGGGATTGGTTGATGATCTCTATCTAAGGTCCTGCTGGTTCTGGCTAGATGGCTTGCTTCTAAAATAAGTGACAGATCAGGAGTCCCTCCAGAGTAGGGACCATAATCAACACCTGGCACAGGGCCTAGAACACAGCAGGTGCTTAATATTTGCTGCATTACTCAATCAATGAATTCATTTCTCTGCCTGGAGATACTGATGCTCAGCTCAGGCAGCTCTAGGTCTGGGCTGTCGAGGTATGATTCTGTCCACAGATAGGGGAGTGGGTTGAGATCAGTGCTTTGCAAACCTGTCTGCCTACCTGGGAAGCTTGTAATACAGAATCCCAGGCCCCACTTCCAAATCACTGCATTAGAATCTCAGGGGCAGACGCTGAGAATCTACACCAGACAGGTTCCAAAGGTGATTCTGAGGCAGGTGGTTCTCCGTCTTCTGTTGGAGAAGCACCTTGGGATACCATGTTTTTATTATGATTTGAGATATTATGTTCCCGTGGGAACTTGGAAGGTCTGTCTCAAGTCCCACATTCTCTGTGAAGCCTTCCTTATCTCCAACCACTGACTGTTGAAATGTAGGGAACCTTAAATGCCAGGAAGTCTTGAAATGAGTTATAGCACAGAGAACAGCGGCTGAAATAGACTATGTGCTCAATAAATGTGATTTACTAAACCACCTCATTTCACTGAAGCCTGGAAATGGGGAACAATTTACCCAAGTTCCCCTAGCACATAGGTGGCAGAGAGGAGACCAGAATCCAGGGTTCTAGGCTCCAATCTCAAGCTCTCTTCACTTTGTTCTGTTGTCTTTTGTTGGTCATATACACCCAAAGATACAAACACCTGTACACCTATCAGTTTGTCAGAAATTCATTGTGCATTACCATCAGTAGACATCTAGTGACCCTCAAAATGTGTGCCTGGCATGTCAACACCATGAGAGATGTCAAAGAGTTTTCTTGAAGTTATAATCCCTGCCCTCAAAGTGTGAGCCAATAGAGCGAGGGGTACGATGATGCAAGTGGCACCTAGTATGGGGCTAGTGGCACCTAGGGCAGTGATGGCGAACCTATGACACCCGTGTCAGAGGTGACACACGAACTCATTTTTTTGGTTGATTTTTCTTTGTTAAATGGCATTTAAATATATAAAATAAATATCAAAAATATGTCTTTGTTTTACTATGGTTGCAAAGATCAAAAAATTTCTATATGTGACACGGCACCAGAGTTAAGTTAGGGTTTTTCAAAATGCTGACACGCAGAGCTCAAAAGGTTCGCCATCGCTGACCTAGGGTCATGGAAATGCACAGCTGGCACCGGAGAGTGAGCACCTCTCTAAATTCTGCACTCTCTGCGCCTGACTTGCCTCACCCTAGTCCCAGCCCTGCTGTTCCTTTTCTTTTGGGGGAACGAGAAGGCCTCAGAGGTCCTGCAGTTCCAAGGGTGTAAGGAAGGCCTGTGCTGCACCAGACTCAGGAGTCCTGATTTCATGGGCAGTGGGGTGAGAGGTCGGGGAGCATGGCTGGGCACTGAGGAGGCCTTCAGGCTATAGAATACTTTCCATGGAGGTCTGAGCCTTAGTACAAAGAGCATGAAGACAAAAAGGAAAACAGTACTTTCCAGGCTTCCACCACCAGCTTTTGAAGCACATTTTGGTGACCTGTTCCCAGAAACCCATGTTTTGAAAGATGTTATTCTCCAGGCTGTTTGCTCTTACCCTCAGGTTAAAGTCCAAATTCCTTAGCGCTTCAATATCCTCAAAGTCCGGCCGCCTCCTGTCTTTTGCCACACTCGGCCTGTTCTCTCTAGCCCAGCTGTGCTGGACTTTAGTGGATTCTTCCCACACACCGTTCTCTCTCACCCCATGTTTCGTCTATGCTGTTCCTCTGCCTGGAGCACTCCATGGTCTCTCTGTAACTGCTTCTCTCCTACCGTTTTATCAGGTCTCAACTTCGATGTTATTTCTTAAGAAAAGAGTTTTGTCCAGTACCCCTTACAATTTCTAGAACATTGGACACTTTCTACATCAACCCTTGGTGGTACTTCATCATCATTTCTTGTTTGTCTGTCATCTACACTGAATCATAAGGTCCACAAAAGCTTCATTCCAAGCACTTTGCACAGGGGTTAATACATAGTAGATGCTCAATAAAAATCCACTAAATAAATAAAACACTATTTGGTATAAAGAATAAGCAGAGCTTTAACTCAGTGCATGCTAAGAAGTTTGAGCCCTTAAAACTGGTCTGATTCCAGCTGCTAGCAAGACTCGAGCCATGGGAGTTATGCTGACTGAGCTTGTCAAAGGAGGATAGATGATTTACATTGAATATCAGGAAAGAAAAGGTGGAAATAGATGCTGTAGACAAATCATAGGGCAGTTCTGCTCTCAACCTGAGAAAGTGCCCTGCTGCATCGACATGTGGGCACCTAGTACCCTCTTTTTTCTTTTTCTTTTTTGAGACATATATAGGGAGCTCACTACCTACCCAGAATCTTTGCTTGCTGGTGAATGGAGACTGCAGATGACTTAGAAGGAGGTTTAAAAGACAGTGCTGATAGACCTGGCCTGGGGGTTAAGTCAGTTGGAGTGCCATCCTGTGCACCAAAAAGTTGTGGGTTCAATCTCCTGTCAGGGTGCATACGGACGGCAACTGATCGATGTTTCTCTCTCACATATGGATCTCTCTCTCCCTCTCTCTTTCTCCTCTTCTTCCCCTCCCCCTCTTTTTTCTCTCTCCCTATTCCTCTCCCTCTTTTCTCCTCTCTTTAAACATATCCTTGGGTGAGGATTAAAAAAAAAAAAGAAAGTGCTGATGCTCTGTGTCTTCGAGGAAGGAAGACGAGTTAATAAACAATAGGCTGTAAAAGCCAACAGTGGAAGCCAGCCCTGCCATTGCTGAGTAAGCACTGAACTCAGTGATCGGGTCAGCCAGCCCAACTAATGGGTCCGGAAGGAGGCAGCAGCCAGGAGGCCCAGCCCCCATCTCTTCAGTGCCAACTTCAAAGAGTGGCCCTGTCTGGCCGTCCAAACAGGATTGCAGAACCCAGGTAGGGCCAGATGCTGCTTTTCTGAGTTAGTGGCAGATCCTGTCTCAGAGCCAGCCACCAGAGAGGGAGTCTATCAGGCAGAGCGGTGGCATTTGCTTTTGAAAGCAGTGCCTTCCAAACTCTGAGCCCATTTCCTCATCTATGGAATGAGGAGTTGGACAAGTTGATCCCAAGAGCCAACCTTTTGTATAAGAAGAGTAATGGCCAGCATGCACCCAACATCCTATATGAACCAGGTGCTCCCTTAGATTTGTGCACTTTGTGAAAAGTCTGTGCAACCTCATGAAGTAGTTAACATTATTATCCCAGTTTTACAGATGAGGAAAGAAATACATAGAGACGTTAAATACATTTGCTTAAGGCCGTGCAGTTGGTAGGTGGCAGAACCAGGATCCTGACCCGGATGTCCTGTTTCCAGAGCCCTTGTCATTCATCTCCAGGCCTGTGCCATCAACATAGCAGCCACTGGAGGGGTGTGGCTAATGAGCACCTGGAATGTGTACATTGAGATGTGCTATTCCTGTAAAATGCACACTGGATTTGGAAGCCTTAGTATGAAAAAAGGAACATAAACATACCTCAATAGCTCTTTATAGCATTACATGTTGAAATGTTAACATTTTATATATTGGGTTACAGAAAATATTTTTCTTGAAATTAATTTACTTGTTTCTTTTAAATTTTAAAATGTGACTACTAGAGAATTTAAAATTTAATATGCAACTGATCTTACATTTCTACTGGACAGTGCTGGTTTAAGCTATATAGGGTGTCCCAAAAAGTAGGCACACACTTGGAATAACTATAAAGGCAGTGTTTACTAAAATACATTTTGTTTTCAAAATTGAGCCATGAGCTGTTAAAGTGTGTATACAGTGTTTGGGACACCCTGTTCATGAAAGGCTGGTGTAGGATTATGTCTCTGTGAAATCTAGGCTTATCTCCTGTCTGAGGTCCCCCAAGCCCACCTCCAGGTTCAGTGATCCTAGGACAGTGATGGCAAACCTTTTGAGCTCGGCGTGTCAGCATTTTGAAAAACCCTAACTTAACTCTGGTGCCGTGTCACATATAGAAACTTTTTGATCTTTGCAACCAGAGTAAAACAAAGACTTATATTTTTGATATTTATTTTATATATTTAAATGCCATTTAACAAAGAAAAATCAACCAAAAAAATGAGTTCGCTTGTCACCTCTGACACGCGTGTCACAGGTTCGCCATCACTGTCCTAGGAGGACTCGCAGAGCTCAGCATGTGATCACAGCGAAAGGATACAAAGCAAAGTCAGCAAAGGGAAAAGGTGCAGGGGACAAAGTCTGGAGGGAACCAGGCACAAGCTTCCAAGAGTCCTCTCGCAGCTGAGTCACACAAGATGAGCTTAATTCCTCTTGCAACAAACCATGACCACATGTGTAAGGTATTGTCCCAGGAAAGCTCACTAGAGACTCAATACCCAGGGCTTCTACCGGGGGCTGGCCACGTAGGCATCCCCTGCCGCGCATGTAATTCCAGACTCCCAGCAGGAAATCAGGTGGTCAGCACAAACCACGTTGCTTGTACAAACAGTTGCGCCACAATTATCAGTTCTGGGGACAATAGAAATCTCCTGAAATCAAAGTTCCTGAATGCCACCCAAGGACAAGCGGTGCAAGCAGATCTTTCTAAGGATAGCAGTCTTGGGCCTGCTTTGAAAACTCTTTTCCTCAGTCTCCTGGTTTAGTTTCAACAGGACTTGGCCTGGCAAATGTGGGCCTTGGCACATGCTGAAATGGACTTAATGACTCCCACTCCCTCCAAAGTCTGCATTGTTGGAGGGAGAGTTACAAAAAGGGGAAAAGTCCCTAGAAACTACCTCATTCATCTGAGCTGCTGCAGCTCTCAGAGGCTGTGATTTGTCCAAGGTCCCACAGGAACGAGGTGTCTACAAGAGTCAGACTCAGGCTGGATACAGTTCCACGCTTGCAGTCAAAATGTCCCTTCCCTTCTCTTGATGTCCTTATATGTTGCTGGAACCCAAAACATGTACTCTTTCTCCCATTTCTTAGTGGGGAGCCCTACCTATGCCTCTGCTAGCCTCACTCCACCCACCCTCCATCCTCTCTAGGTTATTATTAGCCGGGAGATAACAGTGCTGGAGCAGCAATAACAACCTTCATAAACAGTCACCAAACAGTGAGCAACCCACATCCTACTTCTGTGGGTTAACTAACAATGCACAAAACCAGTGAGGGCTAGCCCTGGCCAGTGTGGCTCAGTTAGTTGAGCGTTGTCCTGTGCACTGATAGGTCACTGGTTCGACCCTTTTAGAACACATGCCTGGGTTGTAGGCTTGATCCCCAGTAGGAGTCATGCAGAAGGCAGCTGGTCGATGTTTCTTTCTCACATCAATGTTTCTCTCTCTCTCTCCATCTCCCTTCCTCTCTCTCTCAAGTCAATAAAAAATATATTTTTAAAAAGCCTAAAACAACAACAACAATGAGGTCTAGAGGGAACCAATAAACTCTAGAGTCGGACAACCAAATGGGGTGGGTAGCTTATCGCCCCTCCTGCCTCTCTTCTCCCAACAGGACCACAGCTAACAAATGGCCAAGTCAGGTCCACATCATTCTTACCCCTTCCTCAACTCAGAAGGTTCACGTCAAGGGAGGTGCATGTGAGAAAGTTTTGGACTGAAAGTCTGGAGTCCTGATCCTATCTCAGTAGGTGCCTTGGCCTCAACCCTTCTCTCTGAGCCTTGGACTCCCTCCAATTCTGAAATGAGGAAATTAGAATTGTGAGGTTTTGTCCATGCTCGTTGGTCTATAATTATAGTTTCTCATGAACTGACCCAGGGGAGGAGTTCCTGAGGACAAATGGAGCAGTGCTCTAGAGTGTCTGCCCAGTCGGGGTTGGGTTACAGGGTGATGGGGGGACTATGGGTAAATCCTTTGTGGTTATTATCACCCTCGAATGGTTATTTTGATTTTACGTGAGTGAAGACACTTAGTTCAGAGTCTACATATTACCACCCCGTCTACATGCCCTGTGAGATGAAGAGGTTAGGCCCGATGACATCTCCCATCTGAGAGGTGACCTTCCCCAGCTGTTACATGGGGTCAATAATTTCTGCCCTGTCTACTGGATAAGCCATTAAGGAGGCTCTGATGGGGGCGGGGGGCGGGAGATGCTGGACTCTGAACTCCAACAAAGACTGAGGAATTGTTTTTTTCCTTCCAATTCTTCTTTGTCTCCAAAACCATATCTTGTCAATACTTTTCCTCATATTACTGAGCTCCTAAACTTACTATGTGTTAATTAATTCAACAGGTGTTTATTAAGGCACTGTGCCAACCGCTGAGGATTCCATCATTCAGAGCAAACAAGACATGATTCCTGACCTCAAGGGGCTCACAGCCTGGTGAGTTGATGACAGTCAACTGGCTGCACAGGGTGATGGATGCTCTTATGGGGAAAGGACAACACAGACAGACAACTGACCCAGATCCGTGGTAGCAGGGCCGGCCTCCAGGTGGAAGTATCCAGGAAACGGGGAAGGAGGACAAGGAGCAGCTGGGCGAGAGACGTGAAAGTGGTAGGGGAAAAGGGAAAGCGTGTTTGGGGTAGAAGGAACCACATGATCACATGATCAAAGGCGGAAAGTAAAAGTGAGAAGGTTGGAGCACTAAACAGGGCAGATGGTGATGGGCTTTGATGGCCTTGGACTTTATCTTGAGGACAGCGGACAGAAGAAAACTCTGTCACTTTGTTTTGTCATTGTTTGTTTTGTTATTTTTTTAATTACTTTTCACAATTTTAAATAATCGCATTCATTTATCTACCTATTTATGGTTTATGCCATTCTCCTCCCAACGGGAATGTAAGCAACATGAAGTCTAAGACCATGTCTATTTTATTCTCTGTTGTAACTCCGGCCCCTAGCAGAGTACCAGGCACATAAAGTACTCAATACATAGTTTGTGTGTGTGTGCTTATAAATGAATGAATGAATGAATGAGAAAAAGAAGTGGGGCACATAGATTTGAGAGTGTGTCTTATTCCTGGTTTGTCCTTTGCTTTTATTTAGGGACAAGCCTGAGCCTCCCACCCTCCAAAGGGGAGGGGTGTGGCTCGGAAAGTTTTGTCTCTTGCCTTCAGGCAGTGAAGTGCAGGTTAGGCTAAGAAATGAGCCAGTGAGGAGGATCCAGATAAGCTGACCCTGAAGCTGAAAGCCTGCCTGAGCTCTGGACATAAAGTTCCTTTTTCTTAAGGGGTCTGTGGTCCATGGGAAATAAATAGCCTGGCCCTCATGCTGAACTCCAATGTCTTTTAGGGCAGGGTCAGAATCAGTTCTTGTCCTACTTCTCAGGCTCTGATCTCTCAACCTCGTAGAGACTATCAGGCCAGAAGGTTCCTTGGAGACGACCTAGCTCCTTGCTACTCAAAATGTGGTCCTGGGACTCTACTGACAGACGTTCCCAAAGCTGCCTGCCCTGCCCGTGGCTCTCTCTTTTCCCATCTAGTGTAACAGGACCTTCGGGATCTAGTTCTGGCTTTGTTAGCTTTTATTAGCAACCCCCATCCGTCACCCAATGGGTCCCTGAGGATCAGCTCTGCAGGGTGGGCACTGTTATCCTCCCGCTTCAAGTGATAATTTTCAAATCTGAGAGAGGATTTGCCCAAGGTCACAGGGCTTGTACACGGCAGAGCTGGGTGATGAAAGGGCCTTTCTGATGCCCCATCCGTAACGTTCCACCTTAAAACCACACATTTAACCAGCTGTCCCACATGAAACACAATCCACACAGGGGTAAGAGATTATGTTCAACCTTTCCCTCCCCCGGTTCCTCCTCTTTAAGCCCTTTGTAAGCCCATTTTAAATTGCTTTGTGGAAGCTTTCTTTCCCTGTCCTAACCTGTTTCTCTTAAAACCCACCCTTGCATTCCCTCCCTCTTGACGTGGTGCAGTGGGAACAGCATTGAGCTGAGAGTAGACTACGTGGTCCTTGTCACTCAGCCCTGAACCCCCCTCGCAGGACTATTGTCTTCTTACCTGGAGAAGGTGGGGGAGGCAAGTGGACTAGATGACCTCGAAGCCCTTCAGATTTAAGTCTCTCTGTGCCCCAGATAGTGCTAACCGATCCCCTGAGCGGGCAAGGCCGAAGGACCCTTTGGGGAGAAAGAATTTCTTTCCCAGGCCTGCTTTATTGCACCCTCCTGGATGGTATTTTTCCAAGCAGCTCTGCAGTCTTTCTTGTGTTTAATTGCCATTCCTAGAGCCACACTCTGGCCTTGCCCTGCCCTGGTCTGGCAAGGCTCTTTGAATGCATGGCTACACCCAGCCATCTGTCATGCACTGGAGGGATACCATTGTCAGCTTGACACTCAGCGTTTAAGCCACTGTTACCCACCCTGAAGTCTATGATGTTAAAGCCCTTGGATTAGGAACTACCATGGCATCTATGTTACAGATGCTGAGGCTTATGGCGTCAGAGAGTGACTTGCCCAAGGGTCATAGCGAGCCAGGGAGCTAGACACTAACATGCAGGTCTTCTGACCCAGGTCTCATTCTCTCCATCCGTATTTTCATATATTTATTGGGCACCGACCACCATCAGGTCCTGGGCTGGGCACTGAGCATATTCTAGTGAACTAACAGATGGGTTTCCGCACGTGTGGGAAGGCAGACTGTATAACGTGAATCATATGTTTCTTACACTACAGTAAAACAACAGATTCATGTCAACTTTACATGTTTTTGAGAGGAAGAAGTTTCTTTTTCAGGTTACCCCCTTTCTTGCATCTCCCCCCACTTTCCATTTGTTCCTGATCTTCCGTCCAAGTCGATCAAGGCCCTGGCTGAAGTTTGGGCAAGTCAGGCCCATAAGCTTCCCCCCAGGTTCTAAGCCCTCCTTCCCCGCCTCTGGCAAAAAGTAGCCACCACTTCTCCCCTGACAGGGCGGGGTGGGGGAGCAGATCGCATCAAGGCAGGGCCCCTGAAGGAGAGGATGATGTACTCTCCCCACATGGGCTGGTCTCCCATCGTGGCTCGCGGGTCAGGGTGAGCAGGCTGGGAAGATCACCTGCAGCCCAGGCTCACCCATTGGTGTTATCTGCTTGGCCAGTCAGTTGGACAAAAATGAAAGGTCCTTATTTTTCTGGGTTGTGCCCCAAGCCCCAGGCGAGGCTGGGAAGCACTAAAAGCATGTCCCATGAGCACTCTGGCTCTGGCATCCGAAAACCCGCGACTCGAATCTCAGCTCTGCCTCTTTCTAGTTGTTTCATCCTAAGCAAGGGTTCTTGCCTCGTCTGTAAAAGGGGATTTTGTGCGGACTGAGGTAATGCACGTATATACATTTGGTGCAGTGCTTCGGATATATTCCTTCCTCCTCACATGGTTATCACTAAAGACATCAATGAGGCCCCAAGTATCTTAGCTGTGGAGTGAGTGCACCCTTGAGCCCTCAGCATTCTACCATCCACTGCCCCCTCTCACCCCTCCGTGCTCTGAAGTCCCCACCTGCAGTTCTACAACTCATCACAGCTTCGTCCCTGTAGTCGCTCCCGTTCACCTGCCCTTTCTGCTCCATGGGTCACATGGCCTCAGGGCTCCACCTGGTTTGGGAAACCTTTGACTAGTTTCCTAGGGTCTCCCTGGGACAGGCAAGGACTTTGTGTACACGATTCTGAGCTCTTCTCCAGAGGAGGAATGTGAGGTTTCAGGACTTTAGAATGCCTGCTCTCCCCATGGGCACACGCCCTCTGTTCAACCTGCCATTCACATATAATCGCTGAGATTAACTGAGTGATGCCTACTACGGGCTAGGCTCTGGCCTAAGTGTTTTAAACAGACTATGTAATCCCATAACAACTCTATAAAGTATGTATAATATAAATTCCATTTTAAAATCGAGGAAACTGGGGCACAGGGAGGTTAATAACCCAAGCTAGTAAGTGGTGGGGATGGGGTTCCATTTCAGACGATCTGGCTCCAGGGCCTACACCCTTCGCTTCTATCCCACACTGCCCTGAAGCCCAGAGAGTGAAGGGGACTTGCCCGAAGTCACACAGCGACTTATGCCACGATCTCTGACCATTAAGCCACTGGAAGAGTCATATATGGAAGGCAAATATAAGCCAAAGCTTAAAATACCCCAGTCTCTCCCATTCTACATTATCCTTCCACCCCCAAATCCTATGACTGTTTAGTAAAAGCAAAGAGGCCTTGGGTGTGTCCTTGTGGGCTTGGCTGGTCCCACAGTGGTCAGCACTCTTTAGAGCTAAGCCTGGCTCCCTCTCTCACTCACCCAGGCCCCATAAGCACAGTCAGAGGGGGCGGAAGTGCTGGGGATGGAGGTGGGAAGCAGGACTGGAGCAGGAAAATAGACCAAGAAAAGGGCAGGGGCCAGGGTTAGGGGGGAAAGGAGGACTGAAGGGGGAAAAGGGAAGAACAAACATGTTTTAAATACCCACAGAGTGCCAGGCACAGTGCTGGGCACCTTCCCATGCACCCTGTGAGGAGGGCCCCATTGTTACCCGTTTTTGTCTTTTAAAAATATACTTTCATTGATTTCAGAGAGCAAGGGAGAGGGAGAGAAAGATAGAAACATCAATGATGACAGAGAATCATTGATTGGCTGCCTCCTGCACGCCCCACACTGGGGAGTGAGCCCATCATCCTGGGCATGTGCCCTGACCGGGAATCGAACCGTGACCTCCTGGTTCATGGGCCGATGCTGCGGCTGGGCAGTTACCCTCATTTTTTAAAAAAATTATTTATTTTTGTTACGAGGGAGGAAACCGAGATGCAGGGATGAATTATGGGTGCGTCTACTGTGAAAATGGATCCCCTTTCCATTATAGAAGAAAGGAGAGAGTGACAGGAGACAGGAAAGAGGAGGAGAGCCACAGTGGGAAGAAGGGAGAAGGAGGTGAGGTTTGAGGGCCTTGGTGATCTACCCCGCAAGGGCGATGGGCCTGGAGTTGTCCTTGCGTCCCAGAAGGCTCCCTGGGCAAATGTTTAAACATTCAGAAGCAGCGTGACCTGTTCTCAACCCGTGACTGCGCCTGGATATAAACAGCCTGTTTATTAACCCCGGGAAACTGGCTCCTCTGCTGCTTAGCTTTATCGGCTGGGGTGGGCGGCCATGGAGAGCAGGAGGTGCCTGGCCAAGAGTTTCCAGACTGGGAGGAGTGGCGGCCAGGAACTCGATGATCCTTAAAGAGCTGGGCCAGAAGAGGCCACCGAGAGTGCACATCCTGTGTCCACCCCTCGCTAACTTGCTCAAGGCCCTATAGTAGGTTAATGGGCTCTAGAAGCCTTTGACCCAGTGGTTGCCACTTTAAGGGAATTACAGCTTGACTCATCTCGCTATTTTCCCTAATGACGCCCCATTAGAGCATCGTGGTGAAATCAGATGACATCATGGCTGTAAGGGCACTTGGCAAACTGAAGCCCCCTGAGCACCTGAGAAGTTGTTCCCTAATCCAGCCCCTCCTCCTCCCTAGTCCCCACACCCCACCTTCATTCAGTCCCTTAAGACAAACTCGAGTAGTGAGACACACACACACACTCAACTACCCCATCTTACCACCACACACCAAGTCTCAGCTATGAAATGAGGGTTGTAATAGTATTGACCTACTGGGTTGTTGGAAGGTTAGAGATACTTTCTATGAAGTTTGGCACAGTGCCTGGCACCTCCCCGAGCTCAGTCTTAGCTACATCTATTCCAGTGTCCCTTGAGAAAGTCCATCAGAGGCCTCTCCCAGCAATCCTCACACGTGACCTGGATTGGGAATATGCGGCAGGTTATTTGCTGGGGCTGGGTGGTTGAGGGAGTGGATTTCATAGGCAGTTTGAAGGATCAAAGTGACATCACCAAGAGCAACCACTGTGGAATTTCTGGGAAAGAGGGGCAGGTGCAAACACAGGAATTGGATGAAAAGTCCTAGGACATTTACAACGTAGAACAGTCTCATTCCAAGGCCAGTGGTGGGGCGTGGTGACCTTTCAAAGACACAAGAATTTGTGCCGTAATTGAAAGGTGTTAAAAACTAACTGAGAGCCCTGACTGGTTTGGCTCAGTGGATAGAGCATCGGCCTGCAGACTCAAGGGTCCCAGGTTCGATTCCGGTCAAGGGCATGTACCTTGGTTGCGGGCACATCCCCAGTGGGGAGTGTGCAGGAGGCAGCTGATCGATGTTTCTCTCTCATCGATGTTTCTAACTCTCTAACCTTCTCCCTTCCTCTCTGTAAAAAATCAATAAAATATATTTAAAAAAAAAAAAAACTAACTGAGCACACAGGGCCCATCCAGCAGGCTGCCTCTGCAGGGTTAGGAGTGCAACAGCGGCCCCCTCCACCTCGCACTTCCAGAAACGTCTTCCAGTGCTCCCAAGAACAGTGTCCAACCCACAGTCTCAGAATATGTGCCTCTCTCTTCCATTCTCTCTTCTTCCCATTGAATCTATATATCTTTTAAAAGTTTGAGAATTTTTTCCACATGCGTGATATGTGATTACATTCTCCTTGTAAAATTAAAATTTGACAAGTGAGGCTAAAATCCCATTTCACCCCCTCTGCTCTCCATTTCTGTCACAACACCTCTCTAGCACAAATAGCATGCCGGAGTCCATTCACTGTCTTCACTCGCTGAGTTTAGACAGAGACCCCCAAAAGCTAGTAACCTTTGAAGTCCTAGCAAAGGTCAGGACTGTGCACCACCCAGTTAATTTAGGTAATGGTAGCTGAAGCATCATCCCCACCTTAGCTCACTTAATTCCTTAGATACTTGTGTAGATCCTGGTTGATTATTGTTGATCAGATACTCTGTATATTCCTGGAAATTGTCTGCTGATCTGTGTGTCATTGAAACCTCCTTACCCTACGGGCTACTCCAGATCAGTAAAAGATTGGAGCGGCCTGAGCAGCGGTGGAAGTCCTTCGGGACTTGTCCGCCTGGTCCCCCAGTATTGCAAAATTATCTCGTGTCATTTCTCATTTGTATGCGGCCCCTCTTTCAGATACCGAACCCTACTCCACACAGAACGCGGAGGGAGTCTTACACGACTTTAGCAGTATGCTTATTCTTCCAGAATGTTCTCTATACGCACACAAACGCGCACAGTCAGCATTTAAAATGCAGAGGTGGCAACATTTTGGGGCTTTCTTCTTCTTTTTCCATAAGTACTCTTACAGATTATTATTGTGCTGCAACTTGTTTTTCTCACTACTGTATGTTTTAGAGATCTGTCCACGTTAGTATTTTTAATCTACTTAATTTTTAACCATGGCACCGTGTGGGTGTTGTATGGTTCATTGGCTCACTCCTCTGGCCACCCGGCCTCTCAAGGCTGCAAACAGTGCTGCGTGGCCAGCCTCCGCACGCCTTCCTGTGCACATGTGATTTCATTTCCCGGGGACAGAAAGCTGGCAGTGGAATTACAGATTATTTTAAGTACTTACAGACTCAGAAAAAGTTCCTGGGTCTGAAAATCTACCTCTGTAAGCGGAGGGTAGGGAAAGACTGAAGAAAGAGCCGCCCAGTTCAGTCTGGTAACTGACAGAGGGAAACTTACCTACGAGGCATGTCTTGGGTGGCCGCAAGGCAAATGGATCCCTGCACTCTTGCAGCTGCCAAAGAATTACATAGAAAATAAAAGAGGGCCCTAACCGGTTTGGCTCAGTGGATAGAGCCTCGGCCTGCGGACTGAAAGGTCCCAGGTTCGATTCGGTCAAGGGCATGTACCTTGGTTGCAGGCACATCCCCAGTAGGGGGTGTGCAGGAGGCAGCTGATTGATGTTTCTCTGTCATCAATGTTTCTAACTCTCTATCCCTCTCCCTTCCTCTCTGTAAAAAATCAATAAAATATATTTTAAAAAAAGAAAAGAGGGACGGGGGCTGGAGGGGATCAATGGGGGATAGAGGGGGACATATGTAATACTTCCAACAATAAAGAATTATTTTTAAAAAGGAAAATAAAAGAGGGATAACACGCGAATGCTACCAGGTATGGGGAATTACCATACGTGCTTGACCAGGTCAGGACAGTGACCTGTTCCGGGAACCAGCATGCACCAGGAGGCAGAGGAGGGGTGCTGGTTTATGTCAGCTGGTCTATGTCGATTATGATTAGTCCCCAAGGGAGGTGGGTTTGCAGTGAGCAACCTCCATTCTGACCCAGGTCCAGCTCTCAGGACAGACAGCCGTCAGGTCTTGGAGCAGCCTCTTCGCAACAGTTCCCACGGCATGAACACCCCCTGCTGAATCTCAAGTATAGACTCTCCCTGGCTGGCTCCCCGGTCATTTCTTCTGATCCTCAGGTAGCACATCTAAGTCACCAGCTTCCTACTTCTAACTCCCCACTGAACAACCCCACCCCGAGGTGGCTCAGGTTCCCCAATCTCACATAACAAAAGTGACCTCACCTCTTCTCTCCCCTCAGCCCCTCTCTTGGTGTACACCCTCCCATTCTCGCAGTTGCCCAAACATGGAAACCTGAGACACAGTTCTCTCTCTCCTCGATATATAATGAGATGTCAGATCTTGTGGATTTTATCTCAGTGATGGTTTTTTTTTTGTTCTCATTCCTTCTTATCTTTAGCCAGGATTATGTTAACAACCCCCTAACTAGCCTCCTTATTCCCTTATGCAATGCACCAAAGTAATCTTCAGAAAGCACAGGTGATGTCATTCTCTGCGGTCGGTTCCCTGCCTGAATATAAAATACAGTAGGATCTCCTTGGCTTGCTATTCACAGACTTCTCCAATCTGGCTCAGTTTTCTTCCTCTAGCTTTAATCTCTTCAGATTCTTCCTCTTTCATACTCCAAGCACACTGGTGCCCTTGTATTCCCAAATGTGCCGGCATTTCCTGTCCCCCAGATTTTGTCTCTGCGTTTCCCTCTCTACAAGTCTTTCTCTGAGCTCTGCCCATTGAAGGTCTACCATCCCTTCTATCTAGACCCTACCAAACAAGCACTGAGGGTGTGGGCTGTACTGCTTTCTGAGTCCCTGGGGAACTTTAAACGAGATTCTGCCTCGAACAGAGAAAATGCTAAATAAACCTCAACTCTTATGGTTGTCACGCCTCTTTTATAAAGCTGTGCCCAGCCTCACTGTCAGAGCGACTCTCCTGCCTTCCTGGCCTCTCTGTATTCTGGGGGCATTTGGTTATTCAACTATTTATGAATAAGTCTGTCCTCATAGTTGATCATGAATGCCCTCCCCCAGGAGCAAGGATCCTCTTACTCGTTTCTGAATAGCGCCCGGCACAGTTCCTAGAACTGAGTGGGACGTGGGGAGAAGGTCTGCCTGCTGCCAGCTCGGGAAGCACAGTGACAAGGGGAGAGCCAGCTCTAGGAACCAGAGGTCAGCTTTCAACGCCGCCCCCCCCCCCCCCCCGGGCACTCACTGTTGGTGAAAATCCATACACCTCACTTACTCTGCCCACTGTGTTTCCTTATCCAGACAAAGGGAAGACACTAAAGTCTGCCTCACAAGCTTGGGGTGAGCTTATGTATGCTAAAGAAATTTCTGGTACTTTGTTTTGTTTTGTTTAAAAAATCTTAGCTTGTCTTCTCACAGTAGCCTGCTTCCCCCTTGTGGATAAAATTCAAATCGCATATTAAAACCAATCAAAATCAATAATCTAGGAACCAGAGGTTTATCTCAGCATTGTTGTGTGTGTTTGTTTGTGGTTTTCTTTTTTGTTGTTTGTTTTTTTTACTGAAAAATTGAAAAGTAACCAGGCCTCCAAATAGGAGTTTGGCTAAATATGTGATGATATACCCACACAAGGGAATATTATCGAGCCATTTTAATATAACGACTTCTATGATGTAATGCTAACTAAAACTCTAGCTATATACATATAAACTTGGCTCCTTTTCTGTAAACACCTAATGTTAATCGTGTTCATGTTGGGAAGTGAAATTCCATTGCTTTTCACTTTCTGCTTTATAGTTGTATGTCTGAGTTTTTAACAATGAGCATGTATATTGCTATTCGAAACACTTAGCTCATCTAATGTGGGGAACCTATTAGTAAAACAAGAACCCCATTGGTTGCCTGTTGTGACAGGCCAATCCGAGTCAGGGAGTACGCTGAGTCATATATTTTAAAAATATCTCATGCTCCAGTACACGGCATGCACATACATAAACTGATGTTTACGTTAAACCGAGAGACGTGGGCCTCGCTGAGAGGCAGCCTCAACAGTCATTTTTCTGTTCCTTGGACCTGCTCCACGCAGAGAGTCCTGGGTGGGAGAAGGTGGGAATAGGGACCAAGGAGAATGAGGAACCCAGGGCTGGAGGTCTGGGTCTTCTATCAGGGTTTGTCTGTTAGAAAAGTAAAACCCCTTGGGGAAGTCACTATGGGTGCACAGCACACATTCAAGGACTGAGAGGTTATGCTCTACATTCTTGAGGGCAGAGCATCTGTTCACTTTAAAAATACTTATTATTTTCTCAGCGGTTGCTCGAGGGCTTAGACATTACCTATTAATTTACCATAATCTCCTTCAGATTAACGTTAACTCAATTCCAGGGATATATAAAATATTTGCCCCACTCTGCACCCCTTCGTGCTATTATTATCATATATGTCTATATGTGCTAAAAACAAATATTCTAACTGTTGTTCTACCTAACTTTATATCTTTTGAAGAAACTAAGAGAAGAAAGGACACACACATATATACATACACACAAATATATAATTTTTAAAAAACATTTACCATTGCTGGCACTCTTCAATTTTTCCTGTGCTTTCAAGTTACCATCTGATGTCACTTCCTCACTCCCTTGTAATTTCGTTCTCCCTTCCTTTGTACTGTAAAATAAGTTAAATCTCTCTATGTTATAGGCCCGACAATTCAATTTTTAAAAACAGACTTATGGAGATATAGTTCACATACCATAAACTCACCCACTTAAAGTGTATAATTCAGTGGTTTCAGTATATTCACAGATATGTGTTACTATTATCACAGGAAATATTAGACATTGTGCCCTGGCCGGTGTGGCTCAGTTGGTTGAGGAGCGTCCTGTGCACCAAAAGATCATGGGTTTGATTCCCAGTCAGGGTATATACTCAGCTTATGGGTTCAACCCCCAGTTGGGGTGCGGTGGGAGGCAGCTGATCGATGTTTCTTTCTCACTTAGATGTTTCTCACTCTTCTACTCTTTCCTCTCTCTCTAAAGAATTTCAGAGGGAAGGCGGGGTGGGGGTTGAGTGGGGAGAGATTAAGCAAATAACTTGTATGCATATATGCATAACCCATGTGGCGAAGGCCTGGGGGTGGGGGTCAATAGGGAAAAAAAGGGATATATGTAATTCTTTAAAAAAATATACTTTTAGTGGGGGGGGTAACGTGGGGATATTACACATATGTAATATCTTAATCAATAAAAAATATATTTAAAAAATATATATACTTTTATTGATTTTTAGAGAGAGAGAAAAGGGAATGGAAGAGAGAGATAGAAACATCAATGATGAGAGAGATTCATTGATCAGCTGCCTCTTGCACGCCCCCTACTGGGGATCGAGCCTGCAACTTAGGCGAGTGCCCTGATCGAGAATCAAACTGATGACCTCTTGGTTCCTGGGTCAATACTCAACCACTGAGCCACATCAGCTGGGCTATCATACTTTCAACAATAAAGATAAATTTTAAAAAACATTTAAGAAAATATTAGAACACTGGCATTGCCTCACAAAGACATTCTATACCCTTATCCATCATACCCCTACCCCCTCATCCCTTCCTCTAGTCCTAAGCAACCACTAGTCTACTTTTTGTGTCTGTAGAATTTCCCTGCTCTGGACATTTCATATACACGGAATCATAGGACATGTGGTCTTTTGTGATTGGCTTCTTTCACTTTCCAAAATGTATTCAAGGTTCATCCAAGTTGTATCATGTACTTCATTCTTTTTTTATGGCCAAAGGATATTCTATTGTATAGTTATATACCACATTTTGCTTATCTGTTCATCAGTGGATGGACATTTGGGTTGTTTCTACCTTTTAGCTGTTGTGAGTAGTGGTGCTACGAACATATGTGTACAAGTTTTTGTATGGACATGAGTTTTCATTTCTCTTGGATATACCTAGGAGTGGATTTTTAGGGTCCTATGGTAACTCTATGTGTCGTCATTTAAGGAGCTTCCAGAATGTTTTCCGAAGTGGCTATATCAGTTTATATTCCCGCCAGCAGTGTCTGTTGTCCACAAGAAACTCATATATAAAGACAAAGATTAAAGGACAGTTTCTCCCTCCCATTCTTCATGACATGGCTACCATTCATTTCACTTATCCATAGGCTACAGTCAACCAATATATTGCCATTACTCCTTTTTAAAAATAAACTTATTAGTTAGATCAATTAAAACTAAAATGTCATGAAGGCAGGGATTTTTGTCTGTTCGATTCAGTGTTGCATCCCCCCAGCACCAGGAACAGTGTCACAAATTCTCTCTCTCTCTCTCTCTCTCTCTCTCTCTCTCTCTCTCTCTCTCTCTCTGTATATATATATATATATCTGAATAACTTTCATAAAAATCCTTATCATATGGGATACATATATGCTATTTTACTTAATTTCTGAAATGCCTGCATACAAGAGTAGATACTGCAAGATTCCATGTATGTGATGGTGAAGAATGGCAAAATTAACCTACAGAGATAGAAACTGGAAAACTGGTCGTTTGGGGGCAGGTGCGGGGCGGGGTTGACTGGAAAGGGCAGAACTTTCTGGAGGATTAAAATATTATATTACTTTGATGAGTTTACAACAAATTTTATACTTTTATTATCTGTAAATTATGTGCAAAACACTCTATGTAAATTGTATCCCAACTTAAGAAAAGTACTGGCAAATACATATACTAGTCTTGAGTCACCAAGCAGACTTAACCATCCATAGTCACTACTGGGTTGCTGCCCATAGTTTGAAAGACTGGCTTACAAGGTTGCTCTAAGGTTAAATTTAGTCACCTATGGAAACACTTCATCTGGAACATTTCAGACCTTCAGTAAAGCTTGATTCTCTTTCCAAACCCCAGAGGCACTCCTCATCATAGTGTCAGGGTTGGGTACTCTTGGGAGCGCAGGGCGGGACACCTAGGTGCAAGTGTACCCGCAAGAACGCAGTCCTGGGCCCGCCCACTGGTCCGCCCACCCAGTTTAACTTGAGCACAAGGACCAGGTTATGGAGGGTCACAGCAGCTTTTTTTTTTTCTAATATATTTTTATTGATTTCAGATAAGAAGGGAGAGATAGAAACATCATTGATGAGAGAGAATCATTGATTGGCTGCCTCTTAAACACACCCTACTGGGGATGTGCCCGCAACCCGGCCATGTGCTCTTAACCAGAATGGAACCTGGGACCCTTCAGTCCCAGGCCAACGCTCTATCCACTGAGCCAAACTGGCTAGGGCTCACAGCAGCTTTTGACACACTCCAGTGCACACCTACCCCCAAGTCCTGCTGGGTTCTGTTGTTTGCCTGCACCCACTTCCTCGGCTCAGCACACCCCCAGTTGTGACTAAGGCCAGCCAAGTGAGGGACATGGCCCCTTGGGGTAGTGCCAGGAGGGCAAGGAGAGCACTTGCGCAAAAGAGGGCGCCCCTTCCTCCGCCTGCAAACTGCATCTCCCAGAATGCCTGCGCTTCGGCGGGGCACAGGGCGCGGTGATAGGTCAGGTGCACGCGAAGCTTTAGGCCAGTTCCACCCGATTCCAGCCTGCGGTCCCCACCTCCGTTCCCAATACTCTCCTTAAGAAAGACGCAGGCTCAGGGAGGCACAGGCGGCGCTTGGCGACAAGCCTAGGGATAGCCACCAGGCCTTCTCCGTTGCAAGAATTCTGCCTGGAGAGATCACATTTCACGGAAGATGTGAGGGCTGCACTGTGGAAATTGGGTTTGAGCCCAAGGCCTTTCCTACTTCTTGTGGTCATTTCCACTTCCCTGGATGGATCTGTGAGTAAAACGTTATGACAAAAAAGGAAATATATCTTAGAGATTTCTTTAAAATGCCTACAAATCAAGGCTTACAGTGCTTTAAATTAGTATTCTGTGACCAAGTGGCTTATTTCCTAAGCACACACACACATGCATATAGATTACACAAATATGAAGACTAATAGCTAAGCCCTGGCCGGGTAGCTCAGTTGGTTAGAGGATCATCTGATACACCAACATGGTGGGTTTGATCTCTGGTCAGGGCACATACAAGAATGCATAAAAAAGTGGAACAACAAATCGACATTGCTCTCCCTTCTTCTCTCTCTCTCTCTCTCAAAAAAACAATCAATTAAAAAAAAAGACTAATAGCTAACTCGTCTGAGTAATATTTAAAAAGAAAAACTTGAAAAAGCTGAGGCAGCTTTCCTCCACAGGACAGTGTAATATTATAAGGATGCTATTCCTCCAAATTGATCTAATGCAACATTAACCAGTGCCCTATCTGATAGGTAGCCATGCTTCGAGGGAAACTGGTTATTTGGAAAAAAGAATATTGGATAATCACCTTTCGTGTTATTACAGTTTTCATGTGGCTTGAAAATTACAACAAAAAGAAAGGCCTAAACAGCATTTACTATTGTGTAATAAAGAATTTGGCGCCCTAACCGGTTTGGCTTACTGGATAGAGCGTAGGCCTGGGGACTGAAGAGTCCCGGGTTCAATTCCGGTCAAGGGCATGTACCTTGGTTGCAGGCACATCCCTAGTAGGGGGTGTGCAGGAGGCAGCTGATCAATGCTTCTTTCTCATCGATGTTTCTAACTCTCTATCCCTCTCCCTTCCTGTCTGTAAAAAAATCAATAAAATATATATTTTAAAAAAAAATTTGGCTGGCTTTTGTTCTAGGTTCCTGGGAAGTAACCTCTTAACCCTCATTGTTTTGTAACCTTTAAACTTTTCTTGTCAAAACATTAAACACTATTTTCCTGTTGGTTATAGCTATATAGAGAAATTGAAATATAGTAAAACTACTACCCTGCAATTAATTAAACATTGAAAATATGTTTTATTTCTTTTCAAAAACCTATGTTGAATAGCTTGAACGGTATTTACCTTCCTGTGATTTTTTTTTTTTATAGCAAAGATGGAGATTTATTGAAGAACAAGTACAGATTTCCATATGAGGAGAGGGAAAGAGTCCCACAGAATGTACTCCCAAGTAGGGAGGGGGAAAAGGGTCCCACTGAGTTCCTTTTCCCCATGGCTTATAAAGGCTACAGATCCTGGTGCCCTGATATCTACTCTGATTGGTCACTATTTCCCTAGACTGGTTACTATAGTAACTCCTAGGCTCAAAGGTCAACCTCACATGGGACATGTGAAGTTCTCTCCCATCCTTCCTTATTGTTTTCTTTTTTTTTTTAATTGAATCTTTATTGTTCAGATTATTACATTTGTTCCTCTTTTTTTTCCCCCCATCCTCCCAGCTCCCACCCCACCCTCCGCCCTCACTCCCCACCCACTGTCCTCATCCATAGGTGCACGATTATTGTCCAGTCTCTTTTCGCATCTCCCACACCCCTTTCCCCCCCAAGAATAGTCAGTCCATTCCCTTTCTATGTCCCTGATTCTATTATGATCACCAGATTATTTATTCACTTGATTCTTAGATTCACTTGTTGATAGATGCATATTTGTTGTTCATAATTTTTATCTTTACCTTTTTCTTCTTCCTCTTCTTAAAGGATACCTTTCAGCATTTCATATAATGCTGGTTGGGTGGTGATGAACTCCTTTAGCTTTTCCTTATCTGTGAAGCTCTTTATCTGACCTTCCGTTCTGAATGATAGCTTTGCTGGATAAAGTAATCTTGGTTGTAGGTTCTTGGTATTCATCACTTTGAATATTTCTTGCCATTCCCTTCTGGCCTGCAAAGTTTCTGTTGAGAAATCAGCTGACAGTCGTATGGGTATTCCCTTGTAGGTAACTGGGTTTCTTTCTCTTGCTGCTTTTAAGATTCTCTCTTTGTCTTTTGCTCTTGGCATTTTAATCATGATGTGTCTTGGTGTGGTTCTCTTTGGATTCCTTTTGTTTGGGGTTCTCTGCGCTTCCTGGACCTGTAGGTCTATTTCTTTCACCAGGTGGGGGAAGTTTTCTGTCATTATTTCTTCAAATAGGTTTTCAATATCTTGCTCTCTCTCATCTTCTGGCACCCCTATAATTCTGATGTTGGTGCGCTTGAAGCTGTCCCAGAGGCTCCTTACACTATCTTCGTATTTTCGGATTCTTTTTTCATTTTGCTTTTCCGGTTGGGTGTTTTTTGCTTCTTCGCATTTTGAATCTTTGACTTGATTCTTGCGCTCCTCTGGTCTGCTGTTGGGTGTCTGTATAATATTCTTTATTTCAGTCAGTGTATGCTTAATTTCTAGTTGGTTCTTTATCACAACATCGAGGGTCTCATTAGATTTCTTGAGGATCTCACTACATTTATCGGCGGCTTCTAGACAGTTCTTAAGAGACCTTAAAAGTGTGGTTCTGAACTCAATATCCTCCATTGACAGTTTTGTCCTGTTTCTTTGTCTCCGCATTTTTTATGCTTTCTTGGTACACCCCCAAGTGGTCTTTATGCGCAGTCTTGTTGCCTTTAAGCCTTGATTGATGTCGGCAATACCGGGGGTGATTTGACCTCCGGGCTAACTGGCTATGAGAGTCAGCTGTGTCTGCAGTGGGAGAGCTTCTGTGCTGGATCTCTAGGGCGGTGCTAATCTAGCCTTTGCCTGAGGCTATCCGGCAAAAGGTTCTGCGCCGGGCTTGGGCGGGGCGGGTCCCCGGGGATCTACAGGGCGGGCCAGAGCAAGCAGTTATGGCTGCTCTCAGTTCCTTCCCCAGGGGCTCTGCCTCTCAGAGTCCCAGCAATGGCTGCAAACCTCGGAGAGAAAGCTGCCTTCGAGTTCCGACCGAAGCCAGACAGTCCCGCTTCTCCCGTTTGAGTCTGGGTCCCCAGAGACTCACCCGGATCTGGAGCTCAGAGTCTGAAACTCCCTCCCGATTGAAAACAACAACTGCGCCCTCCGCCGCCAGCCCGCTCTGCGCGGCACTCCGCACCTCAGTATTTCACTTCAGCACTGCGCCTCCTCTGAGTCTGGGTATGATATTCTCTTTCCTCCTAGTTGTAGAATTTCCACTCAGCCAGCCTTCCTGTGGTTCTGGATGATGTCTGTTCTGTCCTTTAGTTATATCTCTGAAGTGGTTGTTCGAGGGCAGCAATCTCCGGCGTTAACCTATGCCGCCATCTTGGTTTCTCTCTTCCTGTGATTATATAACTTATGATATTGAGTGAACCTGTCTTCTGTGCCTTAGTGAATTGTTAGACTCTTTTGTAGGTTGGATCAGCTCCCAACATTTTATTCTTTGTGCTTTCAGTGTTGTGAACTAACCACGGTAATGTGGCTAGTTGTCTAGGTATACTCCCTGAGGTTTATTGAGCTTCTTGGATGTGTAAATTAATGTTTTTCATGACATTTGGTAATTTCAAAGACATTTCTCCAAACACTTTTTGCCTCTTTCTTTCCCCTCTTTCTATCATGCCAATTACTTATATGCTAGAATGCCTAATATTGTTCCATAGATCACTGAGGTTTTGTTTAATTTTTTATAATCTTTTTGTTGTTGCTGTTCTTCAGATTGGATAATTTGTAGTGACTTAGCTACCAGTTTACAATTCTGATTTTGCTTTGTGCTTTGTCAAATCTACTAATGAGCCCATCTAGTCAAATTTTTATTTCAGCCTTGGAATTTTTTTGTCTTTTAATTTATATAAAATACATATTACTCCTTCTTTAAATTTTGACAAAGACATAATGTGAGTTAACTACCTCCCAATCATGACATAAAAAGTTCATTACTCTCAAAATTTCCTCTTGTTGTCTCTTTATAGTCCAACTCATTCTTTTATGTACTTTCTTTTGAAATTGCCTATTTGTTCATTCACTTTTATCATACTTTCCTTTAAATATTTAATGTTTATGATAGCTTCTTTAATAACTTTGTTTGCTAAATATAACATTTACACCCACTTAAAGTCTGTCTCTATTGACTGATTTTGTTCCTTAGGTCATATTTTCCTGTTTCTTTGGTTGAAAACTACATCGTAGACCATATACTGTAATGTAGTGTCTCTGAATTCTGCTGGTCCTTCTGAAGATTTTGTTTTTGGTATAAAAACGTTTAACCTGCTTAGACTCAAACTGACATTTGTTTTTTCCATGGAGTGCTATTACCGATTTCTCTGCTTAGTTTTTTGTTTTGTTTTAAATCCAGGGTCTCTAAGGGGCTCCCCTGCCCCTGCACAAAATAGAAGTGAGTTAGGGTGTTGAACAGAAGTTATATCAGACATTTAAAGCCAGTATGGCTCCCACTCTTTGCCACCTGAATTGTGCATGTGTCAGAATGCTTTAAAAGGATAGCAGATTTGCAAGTCTCTAAACATTCAGTCATTGCTGGGCTCTTTGCCCAAATATTTTAGCAGTTAGTATTCCCCAGCACTCCTGTAAAATCTCTCTGCAGAGTTTGCACCTCACTGGATTGTATCATCCTCCTTCCCATCACTTGCCCTCCCTCACAGCCGCGGCGCTGCTAACCACAGCTGGGAACGCGGAATTCCTCCGCGTACGGAACTGCAGGGACCCTCAACAGGGCGGCTCCCAGTCGCACACACAGCGCGGGGGCGGCCACATTGCCTCCGGAACAAAGCCGCTGAGGATGCGGGGGGTCAAAGCGGCCCTGCACGGACCAGCGCAGGCTCGGAGGCCCCTCGCTCTGCTCGCCCAGACAGGAAGCGAGAGAGTTCATCCATTTGGATGTGACAGTCGCCTCGCATTGAGCCGTGACCGGCGTTTGGGGACCTGAAAACGGAGCCGCAGGTCAGAAGGCGGATTGGCAATGAGGAGGGAGGGGTCCGTGAGGGTCAGTGATTGGAGCTTTAAGAAGTCTTGGTGGAGAAGGAATGTGGGATTGGTGCTGCGTTTACTTGGGAGTCTGGGGTGGTGTGAACTATGAGACTAGTAATTGGGGAGTGAAGTGTCATTGATGGGGTTGTCTGTGGAATCTGCAGTGGCGCGTAAGGTGACACACTGGTGGGGATGACTGGGTCGGCGATTTAGGGGACGCTGGGAATCAGTGATTGGTGAGGGGGCTGTGGACTAAATGATGGGGGCGTCCTTGTGGTGGTCAGTGATGTGATGGGCATAAGGGAGTTCTGTGGGGAATGTGATTGTTAAGCCCCAGGATTCAGCAATTTTGGATGGAGCAGTAATGGTATCAGGGCACCATGGTGATCAGCCCTAATTTACTGGAAAAGGTTTTTACATCCATTAGAATTTCCACAGGTCATAGGACACTTGAGTTCTTAAATCCATCATTGCACCCTTAATCGGACGCTCCCCCCAGAAATGACCATTTTAAAACAGGACCAAACAAAAAGGATAGGATTATTATGAAAAGTGTGATTTTGGTTCTACTTGTTTCTAAGTTTATTGAAACCATTTTATATTTTATTCAAGAAACATTTATTGAGTACCTGCTGGGTACCGAGATATTGGTGTGATTTTTTTCTCCTGGTTTTCCTTCCAGATCTGTTTTGATAAAGTGTCCCTGTCATGGGAGCGCTCACGTCCTCTGAACCAGTTCAGTCCTGTCTGCACGCCTCCAACTGGGACTGAGAAACATTTACCAGGTATGTACCTCCCAATAAAATTTAAACAGAAAACAGGTCGAAATCAACATTTAGGTCCATGAATGTTGATTGGCAGGAGAGTTTGCCGAGTTGAAGGAAAATAATAGAGTATTGGAATTCAGTTGCTGGTTCTTTCTAAGGAATAAAGAAATACATTCCATAGTTTTCCATTTGGTCATTGCCGTTCTTATTGCCAGGGATCTCCATCTGCAGTTAAACCTTTATAGAGATCTATCCATGTGTATGCCTTATGAAAACATTTTACAAATATAATTGCTGGTTCATAGCTGGGAAAGTAAGTTGTCAGTAAATCAACATGTAACATCTTCACTCTATACAATTAAAAAACCTTGTCTAAGTTCTATGTGGTCAGAAGAGGGCTTCCTTCACATGGTGCTTGCTGAACATTCTGCGAGGACCAGATGACCTCCCACAGGTTGGCCTGCCATCCACCCAACTTCTGGTCCTAGTTGTTTGTAGAATGGTGAATTCTGGGTCTGGTCTGTGAAAACGTCCTTCTGACCACCTGTTCTGCTTTTTTTCAGGCATCCGTTCTTTTAGAAGAGAGCAGAAAAGGATGAAGTCCCAAGTGAGTTGCTTTTATTTTTAATTTTTTAAATTTCCTCCTTGGTTTTTCATATATTCAAATGGAAAAGTTAAAAAGAGCTAAAATTTGGATTGAGGCAAAGGTAGGCAAAATAAAGATCAAATCCTAAAAAGAGTTGCTAGGTAATGTGTAGATAACCTGGCCTGAAACCATTTAAATGAATTGATGTGCCGATTTTTCAGATCTTCCTTGCAGACATCATCAGTTACATGATTTGTAGGTCTCTAAAGAGGACTATCTCAAGAACGGTTAGGCATGGTTCTTTCCTAGGAGGAATGAGGGAGAAAAATGGGGTAAATCAAGTGGAAATCAACATTGACATATGGGTGCAAGGAACTGTTACAGCAGAGAGGGGGAAGCAACTAGCTTTATAAGGATGTTGGAAATAGGATTAAAAGATTATTGAACTTTGGGTCATGAAGGAAGGTAGGGTGAGGATGGAAAACAGCATTTGCAAAAGTAAAAAGAGCAGAGTGGTTTTAGGAAGGCTGAGAATTTGAGGAAAACCAAAAAGGAGACTGTTTCATGGAAAGTTTGACTACAGATGGTATTGAAGTCATAAAATATAAAAGATCATGTTTACAATAGCAAGGAGGCAGTGGTCAAGAACCCAAACTACCAAATCAGAACACGTACTTTTAAGTCTCAGTTAATCATATATTCAGTGTGTAACCTCTGGCAAGTGGTTAGTTAAGCACTGTAATCCTCAGTTTTCTCAAACATAAAATGGGAAAATTAATAGAGTTGTTATGAGGATAAACTAAATGATTGGCAGCTTGATGGTCTGAATATGAGATGTGGGGTGGGATGAGAGAAACTATAAGATTGAGATGAGGCTATTTGTATGTTCCAGAAGGATGGGTTGAAAGGAGGCTTTTTAAGCAGGGGAATGTTGATATTTGAAACAATATTTAATTTATTTTCATTCTGAAAGCAGTGTTTTATAATAATGGAATATTTAGGAAAGACTGATAAATAGATTAAAACAATACAGATCATTCAGATTCTGTTAGATGACAACTGCTGTGAACATAATGCTGACATCATTAAAATAGTTACTTCTCCCTCCAGAAACACCTTCTGGCTCTACACTTACCCGTCTTTTATTTTCATGCCATGTCAATAATTTCTTGGTGGGGTGTTCTTCCCCCTCCCCCATGAATATTTCCTGCACATTTCTTAAGTTTGTTCTGTGATATTGCTATTTCAATTGATGTATTTCATTATATTACTGGCTATTGAGTATATGTAGTAGAACTGTTGGATTTCAGAGAAGCTAAGATTATGTTTCTATGAAATGAGGGGATTCGATTATGATCTAATTTAAGAACTCTGACATTCTGTGATTTCTAAGTGTTATGCTTAGAAAGGCCTTTTCTCCCCTATAATTATTAATAAAAATTCTCTCATGTTTTGTTCTGTTACTTTTATGGCCTTTGGTATTTTTTATAATTTATATTTTGGCTCCATTTGGAATGGATTTTTTTTTCTGTTTTCTAAGACATAAGATACAGTGTATTAGTTTGCTAGGACTGCCATAACAAAGTACCACAAACTGGGTAGATTAAACAACAGAAATATATTATCTCACATTTCTGGGGGCTAGAAGTAAAAACTCAAGATGTCAGTAGGATTGGTTTCTTCGAAGGGCTGTGAGGGAAGGATCCGTTTCAGGGCTCTCTCCTTGGATTATAGATGGCCATCTTCTCCTCATGTCTCTTCATATCATCCTCTTCTCTCTATGTCCACCTGTCCCTCTGTTCAACTTTCTCCTATTGATATAGACATCAGCCATATTGGATTAGAATCCACCCTAGCGACCTCATGTAACTGACTACACCTGCAATGACATATTTGCAAATAAGGAAACATTCTGAGGCACTGGGAGTTCGGATTTCCACATACGAGTTTTCAGGGGAGACAATTTAACCTGGATTCAGCATTATTCTTTACCTGTTGACTAGCCACTATTTTTACTACTATCCATTGAATAATCCACTTTCCTCCCAGTTATTTGAATGCTGCCCTTATCATTTATCAAATTATCGTTTGTATTAGGTAGACATTTTATTATTTGCCTCTTCTGTTTTCCAGGTCTATCTGGCTCTTCTAGCTAGTGACAGTATATTACATTGTTTATCCCAGATTGTTTTATGATATAAAACCAAGTGTAGCTATAGTATTGCATGCTCTAGTAGAAATAAGAATGACCACTTCAGATTGAACAGGAATATACTGTTACAGGGGTTAGTATCATTCAAGGATGTGGCTGTGGATTTCACTCAGGAGGAGTGGCAGAAACTGGACCCTGCTCAGAGGACCCTGTATAGGGATGTGATGCTGGAGAACTACAGCCATCTGGTCTCAATGGGTAAGGATGGCTTTCTGCATAACTCAGACTTGTACAATCCAATACCTTTCCTTATCAGTTGCTGTGGTTAGATGGTTCCTGACTAATAATAACTTTTATGATCCTCATACCTTCCCAAATGGAGGTCATTACTCTGTTGAGGGCTACCTGGACTGCTTCATTGTACACTTGAATGGTACCCTCTCTTCTTCCTTCAATATAGTGTATCCCAGTTCCTCTGTGTTTTCCATTTAATAGGGCACCCAGTTTCCAAACCCGATGTAATCTCCAAGTTGGAACAAGGAGAAGATCCATGGATCATTAAGAAAGACATATCAAATTGGATTTATCCAGGTAAAAATCTGGCAGATGAGAGACAAGAGAAGTGAAATATCAGTTTGTTTGTTTATTTTATTTAACAGATTGGTGCCCAAGGCTTATGTTTCTATCCTTATTGAAATCTCTTATTCTTTGCTGCTGTGCTGAGAATTTAGTAGGCATTCAACTAATAATCAATTAAATAATTATAAGTCTTTACAGGGGGAGCTATTTCTTACTGATCCCCACTCTTTCATATATATATATATATTATGAAAAGTCTTAATAGGCCATACAAGATACATAGGTTATAATTTAGAAGGTAAGACTTCCAGGTGCATGGCTATACAAAATTAAATATCGAATATAGCTTCCAATTTTAAAAGTTCAGAGAAAATTAGAATCTAAAGAGATGCAACAGAATTTGAGAAGGTATTTTTAGAGTATGCAGCAGTAGCTGCTTTGAAAGATATCAAGTATTGATGATGCCAAAGGAGGAAGATGAAGTCAAACTGCTGTAGTGTGTGTGTGTGGGGGGGGGGGGCGGAGGGAGTATATGAGTTAGGGAAATATGGCTCTTCTGGGTGAACTTTGCTAGTTTTATTTGATGCATATAGAACAGGGGTCCTCAAACTTTTTAAACAGGGGGCCAGTTCACTGTCCCTCAGACCGTTGGAGGGCCGGACTATAGTTTAAAAAACAACTATGAACAAATTCCTATGCACACTGCACATATCTTATTTTGAAGTAAAAAAACAAAACGGGAACAAATACAATATTTGTATTTGCATGTGGCCCACGGGCTGTAGTTTGAGGACCCCTGATATAGAAGATAAATGTACTGAATGTGGGAAGATATTTATGAGGAATAGTGGAATTCAAGTTTGGATTCTTGGTGTGAATCTGATATTGAACCCATAAGAGGATGGTGGATTATTCTGTTGTTTATATTATTTGTTAATTAGGAATGTAGACAAAGAAGTAAAGTATTTTGAGTACCAGAGAGTACTTATTTCTTTAGATAGTGGTGGCAGGACAATAATTATATATATAATCAAATGGTTTATAAAATAAATGAACTAAAAAGGCAAAAGGTGTTTTCATTAAGAAGGCGGTGTAAATGGGAAGATGCTAGTATAGTAATCCAAGATTAGAGTGATAATAACATGAACATTTTTCTATCTTCTTCAAGTCTATCTTTGCCATGAATATTTCTCTTTGAGATCTTTGTATGTCCACTCACCTGATCATACTATATGCTGTACTGTCTTACAAAATGGCCTGTCTCCACTCTTGTTTTCTGAGTTCATCTACATTAGATCAATTATTTGTTTCACACCTCTGTGTTCTGTTAACTGTTCTTTATGATTGTTTTATTTATCTTTATTTTCTTTAGACAGGAAGAGTAACCTTGAAAACCCCCAATCATGTATTTTTGGGTCTTTTTCCTTCCATAATAAGACACTGAAAGGAGTCACAAAGGATGGTTCATTGTACTCCATTTTAAAAGTATGTCACGCTGATGGCCAGCTGCAGAGATGTCCACAAAATCAAGACAGACTTTTCAGTCAAGTAACAGTTATCAGTAACAACAGAGTGACTGTGGAGGCAGGCCATAAATATAAGGCATTGGGGAAAATGTTTCAAGAGTTCATAGAGCCAGATACTTCAAGACAAAGACCCCATAACTATGATGAATTTAAAAAGTACTTGAAATCTAATATTGGCCTACCTAGTTGTAATGAGATTGGTTCAAGAAAAAATCCTGATGAGAGATTTGGATGTGAAAAATCATCTAGCCACAATGTGTCCAATTCTAATCTTGAGAAAATTCAAAATGGAGTAATACCCTGTGATGGTAAAAACATTTTAACTAGACAATCTCTTCTTCATTATAAGAATGTTGAAACTAAAGAGAAAACTTGTGTATGTATTACATGTGGAAAAGGCTTTGCTAAGAAGTTACAGCTTATTGTACATCAACGAATTCATACTGGAAAGAAACCATATGATTGTAGTGCATGTGGGAAAGGGTTCAGTGAGAAGTTTCATCTCATTGTACATCAGAGAACTCATACAGGGGAGAAACCTTATGAATGTTCTGAATGTGGAAAAGCCTTCTCTCAAAAGTCATCTCTCATTATACATCAGAGAGTCCATACTGGGGAAAAACCTTATGAATGTAGTGACTGTGGGAAAGCCTTCTCCCAGAAATCACCCCTCATTATACATCAGAGAATCCACACTGGAGAGAAACCTTATGAATGTAGAGAGTGTGGTAAGGCCTTCTCCCAGAAGTCACAACTGATTATACATCATAGAACTCATACTGGAGAGAAGCCATATGAGTGTACTGAATGTGGGAAAGCCTTCTGTGAGAAGTCCCACCTCATTATACATAAAAGAATTCACACTGGAGAGAAACCCTACAAATGTGCTCAATGTGCAGAAGCCTTCAGCAGGAAGACAGAACTCATCACACACCAGTTAATTCATACTGGGGAGAAACCTTATGAATGTACTGAATGTGGGAAGACCTTCTCCCGGAAGTCACAGCTCATCATACATCAGAGAACACATACTGGAGAGAAACCCTACAAATGCAATGAATGTGGAAAGGCCTTCTGTCAGAAATCACATCTCATTGGACATCAGAGAGTTCACACAGGAGAAAAACCTTATATATGTACTGAATGTGGGAAAGCCTTCTCTCAGAAGTCCCACCTCCCAGGACATCAGCGAATTCATACAGGAGAGAAGCCTTACATGTGCGCTGAATGTGGAAAGGCCTTTTCTCAAAAGTCAGACCTTGTTTTACATCAGAGAATTCATACTGGGGAAAGACCCTATCAGTGTGCTACATGTGGAAAAGCCTTCATACAGAAGTCACAACTCACTGTGCACCAGAGAATTCATAACAGTGGAAAAACCATAATGAAGTGAACACAGAAAAGCTTTCAGTATTAGCTCAAGCCTTAATAAATACTAGAAACCTGAGTAATTTGATAAATTTGTGGAAGACATCATTATACATAAAATTTTACAAAATAATTCATGTCTGTAGTGTGATGATATGTAATTTAGCAAAGATGATGCAAAACTTAATCTACATGGCATGTATAGCTTTGAACTGAATGGTCAATAGAACAAATTATGTATACAGAATGATGTCAAGTTACATATTCCTTATTACACAATATAATAATAACCAGACATTGTGAAATTGCTAATATTAACTTATCATAGTTTTGGCCATACAGCCAGACCCTATAGAGGACATGGAGAAAGCTTGAATAAAAAAAAAGTCCTAGAAATTGCATTATAAGGAAGAGCTTAGCATGACCCCTAATGATACTTGTAAAATTCTTGTGCAGTGATGGGAAGAGATAGTTAATTAAATGCAATAAAGGTGATGTTTATATGTTTCCCCATCTCAAGCATATAGATTGACCTGTATCTCTGGAAGTGTCCTGAACCTTGAAATGGGTGCTTCTTGACCAGGTATCCCCTTTGTTTCCTTCACTGGGAATTTGGAATTGTGGAAAGACTTTGGTACAAAACCAGATGGTCTTGGGTTTAAATCCTGGCTCAGCTATTCAAAGATCGTGTGACTTCAGGCAAGCCTGCTTTGCCCATCTGAATATTTTTTTCTTATTGGTAAATAAAAGTGTAATACAGAGCAGATTTTTAGTTAATATTAGTCCTCTTTAATACTCTCTCTCCTGCCATAACAGGGTGCTAATGTCTAAAAGACACATCTGTACTTGCACTTCAGACACTCTTGCTTTTGATATCTCGTTCCTATGACTGGCTCATTTACTGTCTTTGGTCTTGGTGGCCTTGCTTATTGCCATGTTAAAGTGACATTTTATATTTTATTATACTCTTATTATGTTTTACATACACTTGCATAAACTGTGGTGACTGCACATAAAGACCCAGTCTAATATCTCTTCAGTTCCTTTCTGACCCCTGCCCTGCAGCCTCAGCTGTTCTCCCTGAGAGCTGAGGGTACTTACAGAGGAAACTGTTGGGGTGAGAAGTCATGCCTGCCATCGATTTGAGCATTTGATATCTCTAAATTATTTCCTGCCCTCCTTTCTGTGGTTTTACCTGTTTGTTCATAAGCAGCTTTAGAGGAGGACCTGTGTTGGAGGTGCCCTGTAGGAAAGCATACCTGGAAAGGATGAGGGTGTCTTTATGAATAAACAGTTGACCCATGTTCACCTAGTTCCCACTTGATTCCTTCACATTTCCTGCTCACTTGATCCCTTTCTTGCATGGCTGAATTGTCCATTGTGAGAAGACAGGCCCCTTTGGGGAGAACCTCTGCAGAGGAGAGGGCACACCTGACAGAGATGTGGGCCAATTCCTGTCTCATTATGAGCAGTGAGGGGGCTGCTCCCCAGAGGGAGAGCATGGGCTGGGTCATTTGTCTGGAGGCTTTATCCTTTTCTTGCAGGTGGGAATCTTAGGGGAGGTCTCGGGGGAGGGTTTCAACAGAATGGTGGTCGTTACTGATTGGTCAGTGTCAGAGCAGGGGCTCGTCAGTCATTGCAGCCAATCCTGGTGTCACCCACATGGTTTTGCTGCTCTTCTGGGTCTGGAGCTGAAATGCAGTTGAGGCCTAGATGTCATTTCTAGGGAGGTGACCTTCTGTATCTGGGTAAATTACTCTGCCAGTTTGTTTAGCTCTCTGCTTCAGTTTCCCTAATCCACTTGTCTTAGTTTACTGGCCTGTCTCATTATGAGCATTAGCTATGACAGTAAAGTGCCAGTTTCACAACACCTGGCACAGAGTAGGCAAGTAGCACAATGAAGCGTTTCTTCCCACAGGAGACATCAATTCATTACACAGTAGACCTGACCTCGTGCCTTATGGAGCTCATAATCCAGAGAGGAAAACAGCCGGATCCTTTTAATATTACTTGGCGGTTTTCTTGTGGTACTTACCAATCTACCTTGCATGATACATGATTTAACATTTGTGACCCTCATGAGCCTGAGCCAATGAGGAAAAGAAGAACTACTACAGTTCACCAGTGAACATCCTCATACACCTTTGTACACTTTTGTTCATATATCTGCAGAATACATTCCTAGAGGTGAGACTACTGGCCAAGGGGTATGCACATTTCACATTTTGGTAACTACTAACAAATTGTTCATGTGTGCACAACCACGTTGAACTACCTCTGACATATAAAATCAGTTCCTGGCCATCATGGGGAGATAGACCGTAGTTAAAAATACAGTGCTTCCTCAGAGTTAAAAATAACCCGCATCAGATCAGGTTGCCTGGGTTGGAGTAATAAGTTTTCAAAAATAGAGTTGGTGATCTGGATTCTGTAGAGGTCATTAGAGAAGCTGACATCTAAGGAATCTCTGAAGTTCGCCCTTGGGAAAACCTCTCAAATGTGGCTCATTTGGCCCTGGGCCCTTCCAAATGTGATGTTTTTTCCAGATGAGTCTCAGAGAGCACCAAAGACTGCGGGGCCAGCCTTTGACTCCTTTCCCTCGTCACTCCAGCCTCATCTTCTAGAGTTTCTGCTAAGTCTTGACCTCTGGTCTCTGCTTGCCTTTTACCTCAAAGACAGGTACATGCATTGTGCCGTCGGCGAAATGGCCCACATGTGGTCGTCAGGCTCCACTGGGCATCTCAGGAGGTAAACAAGGTTTTTACAATCAACAAAAAAAGATGTTCTCTTGCATCTGAAGGGAGACACAGGTGAAGACAAGAAGAGCGGCTAGTGGCAAAGCTTGACATCAGATGGAGGCGGCCAAATGCAGATGTTTGGCTATGATTCTGAAGCTCTATGGAGGAGCTGGGCTGGTGGTAGAGTTGGAAAGTCCTCAGCACAGATGTAGGTAAAACCAGGAGATGGATGAGTTCACCAGAGAGAGACAGGGGAGAAGAAACAACTCAGGAAGGAAACAGAGAAGGAACAGTCCAGGAAATAAGGAAACCAGGAGAGTGGGTTGTCATTGGTGCCAAGAAGGCGTTTCTAGTAGGAAGAAGTGATCAGCGACACTTTCATACAACAGCCAGAAAAATGGCTCCATTCGAGCAATGCCAAAGTCACTGTGACCCTAGGCTGATATCACACAGCAGCAGCCAGATGTCAGCCTCATTTATTTAAATAGCTCACACGCAAACATTCTTTTCTCAGGTGCTCAGCCATAGAGATTCTCATGTCTCCCCATTTCCCATCAAAGTTTAAACCATTTTTTTATGGAGCCCTGACTGATTCCGAAATTATGGGAACACAGTGGATGTCTTCCTATATTCTTCACCCAGTGCCTTTTCAATCTGCTACTTGCCGGGGTCCAACCCCAGCGGGTCCAGGGGTCCCCAAAGGTGTGGACGGAGTTGGCGAAGAAGGAAGGACACGGAGACAGTGTTCAGTTGATCAGCAGCCTAGCCAGGATCTCTAGCCAGGATCTCCAGCCAAGTTCTGTTCTGGATCCCCAGCGAAGTTCCGGTTAGGATCTCCAGCCAGGTTCTGTGTCCATGTTCTCTTGCTAGGTTCTCCAGCCAGGTTCAGTCACCAGGTTCTAGTCAGGTTCTCTTGCCAATTTCTGTAGTCAGGTTCAGTCCAGGATCTTTTGCCATGTTCTCTCCAGCGAAGTTCTTCTGTCTGTAGGTTTTGTGTAGGTTCTGTCTTCTGAGTTCTGACTTCTAAGTTGTGTGTTCTAAGTTGTGTGTGTTGCTGTCTTGTTACATCTGTATTTATACCAGTTGATTCAATCCTATCAATCTCTATTACAAAGGTTAGGGCGTTTCTTATCTCCATTCCAGGGAGTAAAGATTATGTAGCTTAAGCATGATTGTTCATAGTTAAAGTGATTAATTACCCGCCTGGCACTTAGTTGAGGGGTTTTATTCCCTCCCTAACTTCAGGGGAAAATCCCTACCTGGGGATTCAACCTTTCTCGGAGAGGTGACCTTGGTTAAAACACAGCACCAAGAAGGTGAGCAAACATATTAAGAACCGTATGCCATATATGCCAGGTCCCTTGAAACAGCAAGGATGGACCGGCTCCTGGCAGCTACTCACCTCAGAGTCAGCTCAGGCCAGCAAGGGGGTAGGTCCTGGCATCCACAAGTGAAAATGGATTCTCTCACTGTGGGGTTTACCTCCCATCTCTTTTCATCTCTAGGTGAGGGCAGTGCCCATCTCAGTATCATGAAGTAATGCTTCTTGTAACTGCGATGGTGCCCCTACCATCCATCGCTCCTTTGCTCAACTTTGGTGCTGGTGTGATGTTTGCAGACAAGCAGATGAGTATGTGCGAGTGCAAAGATTTTGATGGCCCTGTGTCTTGGAACACAGCTGTGTACGGGGAACAGGGGCTGTTGTATTGCACAAAAGACCCCAGTGAAGTGGGATGACTAGGATGTAGAACACAGAGGGAAAGTGGGGTCTAAAGAGGACCTTTCTTTTCTGATACAGGAGGAAAGGGTGGTGTCTTAATCCATTCAGGCTTCTACAACAAATTACATAGACTGGGTGGCTTATCAGAAACATAAATTTATTTCTCACAGTTCTGGAAGCTGAAAGACCAAGCACAGGATGCCACATGGTCCTGTCCTGGAGAGAACCCTTTTCTATAAGGGACTAATCCCATTCATGAGGGCTCAACCCTCATGACCTAATCACAACCCCCCCCCCCCACCCCGGACAGCGTGGGACCAGTTGTTCGGTTGTTTCACCGTTCAGTCTATTTGCATATTAGGGTTTTATAGATATAGATGCTTTGTCCGTGTATCTGCAGAATAGATTCCTAGAAGTGTTGGCCAAAGTGTATGCGTATTTTACATTTTGGTAGCTACGAACAAATCGTGCACATGCACAGTGTGCTGCACGGCCTCTGATGTAGACAAAAACCAGTACATGATGGTCACAGGGAGAGAGGTTATGGCTCAGATAAAAGGACTTTCTGTTAGTTAAGAATGTCCCACCACAGACCAGACTGCCTGTATTGGGACTGTAAGTGGTCAAGAATAGATTGGATGGTCAGTGTGCTTTCATGGGTATCACAACATCGGGCATGAGGACACAGGAGCTGGCATCCAGGGAGCTCTGAAATCCACCCGCAGGAAACAGAGCAATTTGGAAGCACCAGGAACCTTCTCCTCATGACAAGGCCTCCAAATGGTGGCTCATTGATCCCTGAATCCCTCCCAATGCGATTCGTTTTCAAGTGAGCCTCGGAGCACTACCTGCTTTGCATGGGCCAAAGCACACTGGCCCCATTCAGAGCCCGCAACCTGGGCATGTGCCCAGATGGGGGATTGAATCCTAACCTCCTGGTTCATAGGTCAGCGCTCAACCACGGAGCCACACCAGCCGGGCACTGCACTTTTTTTCTCGCTTCTCTTCCACCTTTGCCTCACTTTCCCAGTTTCCTCACTTGGATTTTCTGGGATCGTCTTCCAAATAAACACTTGCACCCACGTCCTTCTCAAGTGCACGTTCTGCATCACTGAGCTTGGCGTGTGCTTACAGTGTGGTGGTTGTCAACAGTTTACTTTTACACATTAATCAAACTCGAGTTATGGAAATAAGCGATATGGTTGTAATATACCATTAAATAGATAGATGGGTAGAGAGGGGGTGAGAGAAATCGATTCAGCTTTCTAACATGGTATCCTATAGTTTTCATTCCTTACAATGTCCTTCTCAGGTTTGGGCATCAAAGTTGTGCTGCCCTTATAAAGTGAGGCGAGGAGTCTGTCCTCTTTTCCTGTTCCCTGCAAGGGCAATTGGAAAATGCATATGCAATGCTTCACATCAAACAATAATCTTTGACCCTTTCTTAGGAAATTATTGCCAGGAAATTATCAGACAGCTAAATGGGGATGTAGATGCAAACATCTGTTCTTTATCAAAATGAAAAGTAGAAACAAAGTAGGTCCTTTCCTGGAGGGGATGCTACAAAGAAAAGGCACTGCAGGAAAAAAAATGTCAAGTTAAGAAACTAATGCGTTTTCTCCTAATAATCAAAAACAGATGACTAAAAAAGAATAATTGTGATGATCACCAGATGGCGATGTGGCTCTTTTTTTCAAATGGAGCACTTCACCATTAGTTCCAGAAGTTTACAACTTCTTAAATCAAGGTTCTTATTAGGAGAGTTCTGAAATCAAAACTGAGAGCTGTAAGGGACTCAGAACTTACCTAGCCCCGACTCCTCACACCTTTCCCATGCCTGCCTTGTACAGGCAGCCTCCATCAGGCCATAAGGTTAAGCCCAGCACAGGAGAATGCCACCGAGCGAAGCAGCCATGGAGGTGTGAGGGAGCTGCGTACCATCAAGTTCTCTAAGTGAAATGTACCAGCGACCCGCCAGCTCTGCTCTCTTGTGCCCCATAGAGCTTGTCTGCTCTCCCCTCCAGAACTTTTTGCGTGTTGTTTTTTCTTTGTAGTGGCATAACAATTTTAAATTTAAAATAGACACTCATGAGTAGGTTTAAAAAAATAAACTTCAACGATCTTGTGTGAATTTAACAACAGACTAAACCAACAGTCACAGACTAGTTTCACAATTGGCTCAAAAATGCACATTATAGCAATTACATGCAAGCATTATTTTTTTAGACAATTTTAAATTTAATTTTACTTGAATTTCACAAAAGAAAAAGAAGTTGATGGGATTGCTGAATTCATATATTTCCTCTAGGCAAGAGATACCTCCCCTAAAATATCCCTTCAAGATTAAAAAAAAAAAAGAAACTGAGAACATTAAAGGTTGAAGTCATTATGATTTTTTCCAAGGACATATTTTCATTTTTGTTTGTATAAACTGACTTCTTGCTGTGAAAGATGAGTTCGTTGGCCCAGCCACAGTGGCATGAACACACAGTTCTGAAAATACTGAAGCCCTTCTGTACCAGTTAGTAAATGTCAGCCACTGGACTCTCCCCAGGGCCCTCCTCTCTCCTGGCTGCCCCATCCCACCGCCAGGACCAACCCCAACCCCCATCTCCCCGGGACCCAGAGCTACAGGGGAGATGGGACTCTGGTCCGTCTCCCAGCCCCTTCAACACCCACCACTTCGCCCTGAGCAGCTTAGTTTCCATCTGTTTTTTGTCTGCATCCTGGTGCAATTACCTTGCATCCAAATGGACAACAGACCCAGGCCTGTGGGTATGGAGAGGACCCCTGAGCCGGCTCCGAATCAGATGAGGCAGAAGGTGCTGGAGCCCAGGCTAAAGTGGAGGTGGCAGGAAGAGAGTGGGCTTTGCTCCGTGCCCAGCCCTGTGCCAGGTGCTCACGGTCCAGATCCTCTCCAATCCTATAAGACGTGTTTCTTCGCTCCCTTCCCTCCCTCCTTCCCCTCCTTCTGGGTTCACTGAGCACCTGTCTGTGCCAGGGGCTGGGGTACAAAGGCAAAGCTAGCATCCCAAGACCTCACTGCCCCGTGAGAGCATCATCCAGAAAATGGTGAAGGATGCAGACAGAGCCCCAGGTGACTCAGGGAAGGTTCACTGGGGGCTCCCTCTGCATCCTGCACCGTTCAAGTGGAGTTAAAGCCGAGCTAAGATTTGAAGGATGAGGAAGGGCATTCAAGGTGGAGGGAACTGCATGTGTGAAGGCAGGGAGGCAGGAAACAGCCCGCCTGGTCTGGGGACTGTGGGAGGGAGATGGAGCCCAGGTGCAGGAAATCTGCTGGGTGAGGTTGGGGTCCCAGAACCCACTACCTGGACCCTCTGCCTCCTTGACCTCCTTTGCTCCCGGCTGCCTGGCCAGGAAGAGGCCCCTGCCGACCTGCATAAACGGAGGCTGTGAAGCTGGAGAGAGGGAGGAAAGGGACCAGCTGGTGTTTATTTTTGGATCGCTTCTCAGAAATCGCCTTCTCCTCCTCCGACACCATAGCAACCAGGTGGCAGCTGGGGAAGCCACCTGTGAGCTGGGCTGGGTTGAGGGGGAGGTGGGGTAAGGGTAGGGACCTCTGCTCCCCGTCTCTAAGCCTCAGTTTTGGCATCTAGAATATGGGCACGACAACCAGTTGCTGGCTCCTGTCAACCCAGATATTCTAGGAAGCTGAGGTCCAGGCTGGACTCATTAGGGGGAAGGCCTGGGAGGTAAGGGCGGGACTGGGGAGTGCCCTGCATCATCCTGCAGCAAGGCCGCCAGGAGTCCCCGAGCCACGTAGCCTGCACTTCCCACCGAGCAGCCTGCCCTGGTGTGCCCACTGCACTGTCACTGCCAAGGAGCCCCCTGGAGAAGCAGGAGAGAGGGCCGAGGCAGACACAGGGATGGATCTCCCTATGAGCCCTGCAGTGAGAGGTCTAAGGGGTCTCCCCTGCTGGGGAACAGGGCTCAGCAATTCCCAGAACCCGGTCAAAGCCCCAAAAGGAGGGGCAGGGAGGGGTCTATTTCCTGGGGCTGCTGCTCCGATGACCACAGACTGGCCTAAACAAACAGGAACATGTGCTCTCCCCGTTCTGGGGCCAGAATCTGAAATCAGGGTGTCTGGGGCTGTGCTCTCTCCCAGGGCTCCAGGGGAGGGTCCTTCCTGCCTCTTCAGCTTCTGGGGGCTCCTGGCCGCATCCCTTCAATCTTCACGTGGCCCCACCCCCTTGTTCAGGTGCCTTCCCTCCTGTGTTCATGTGGCCCCGCCCTCCTGAGACCTTGCATCGTCTGTTTCCAAGTGCCACCTCCCTGGTTGGCTGGCTGCCTCCTGCTCTCACCCCTGTCAACAGTCCCTCTGCCAAAGTCCTTCCAGAAAATCGTTTGCGCGTGCCATCTCTCTCCTGCTGGGACTGTGAAGCTGGGACTGAAAAGGAGACAGGAGAGCAGTGGCCCATCCAGAGTCGTGCAAGGGGTCCAGAGGGGCCTGTGCAGTCCCTGGAAGGCCCAGCTGCAGGGTAACCGGGTGCTCTTGCCCTCTGCTGGCCGGTTCCTGTTACTGCAGAAGGTCAGAGTCATCCTTGCTGCCCAGCCATTTCCCACTGGGAACAGCCCAGCACATCATTCCCATTTCACAGATAAGAGCCAGGCCTGGGCGCTCCCCTCAGCTGGGATGGAGCAGAGCTGGACTGGGAATCAGGACGGTCTCTGCTGCTGATGCATGTGGTCCCCATGTTCCCAAACCCAGGAGGCCCCAGGGCCCTCTGTGCATCTGTAACTGTGGCTATGTCGTTGTATTACCCTGCAGGGAGGTTGCCAGAGTTAACGTCCCAGAGATAAAGACACCCACCTGTATCCACTTGTGCTTCGGGGCTGATTGAATGGCAGCTGCTTCCCTTGTGGCCTCTGACCCACTTCAATCTACCCTCGGAGAAGCCTTGGTTTGGAGTCAGGAAGCCGTTCTTGTCCTGCCTGTTACACCCACGGAGTCGCCGGGCCTGACAAGTTCCCGGTGCGTGCCCCGTCTCTGACATGATCCCGTGGGACTTAGAAGCTGCCCGAGATCCCTCGGTTCTGAGCGTGTGACCCGCTGTCGTAATGATAGACACCTGTGAGTCACGAGCTTATGGGCGCACAGTGGAGATAGAAACGAGGGACTTGGTCACTTCGTCCCCCGCCGATCCAGGACCCCAGCCCAGCCGTGTCTCTGTAACGTTCCCTCTGGCACAGCCCACGGTTCGGTCAAGCTGAGCGCCTTGTTTTCTGCCTCCACAGGTTCGCGTGCTCCTGGTGCTCGCAGTTGGGCCTCTGCCCACGTGTAAGCCCTTTTCCACGGGCACTTGAGTAAGAGGGAAACCACGGGCCAGGTGAAGATGAGCATCTTTGCCCAGAGATGTCAGGAGTGCTCTGAGCCTCCATTTGAGGTTCCAGAATTCACGGAAGAGAACATCTCCAGGATCCTGAACAACCTGGTGTTCCGGATTCCGAAGAAATGCTGTAGAGAAGGATTTAAGTCCATGGAGGAGATTCCTACAATCAAGGACTCTCTCTTGAAAGGCCACATGACACTGACAATTGCGAGGCGTGTCTGCAGGGCTTTTGTTACTGCGGAAGGTAAGCGTCCCCTTCACTTCCCACACTAAGCACACCTACCTTCGGGGTCCCCCTCTATAAACCTTCTCTCACAAGGAGTAGCACCATAGTGGATACAGTGACAGGGGGCCGTGCACAAACCCTGGTTTCCTGAGCCCCCATGGGCTAAGCGTCCCACAGTGAACACCAACTACCCGGGGAAGAGTACAGTCCGGGTCTCCCGCCCGCCCCCGAGGGAGTATCTGTGTTCCCACACAGAATTGCGTGCGCTGCAATTTCGGAATTTGCTGCTATTCAATCATTCTAATCCTAATCATTGTCATCGTGGTGGTGATTGTTGTTAAAAACACTATATGAACCTCAAAAACACGGTGCTACATTTAAAAAATCAGACACACAAAGTTCATATATTGTATGATCCCGCTGATGCGAACTACTCAGACTAGGTAAATCAGGAAGTAGATTTGTGTCCTTGCTACTGTTGTGGCCGGTGTGGCTCGGTTGGTGGAGTGTCATCCCATGTACCAAAAGGTTGCCGGTTTGATTCCATCAGGGCGCATGCCCAGGTTTCAGATTCCATCCCCGGTTGGGGTGCAGGCAGGAGGCAGCTGATGGATGTTTCTCTTTCTCTCCCTCTCCCTTCAGCTCTCTCTTTGAAACAGGTGATGAAGTTCTGCATTTTGGAGTCATCCAGGAAAAGCTGGCCCTGGTGGTCCATGTAGTAAAAGTACTTGCGGGTGCGGGGCACCGGGCTCGGGCCTGAGGGTAGTATATGATCCCTCATTATCACCCCTTACCACCTGACCTTCTCCATCTCCTGGCTTTGCTTGGTTCTCTCTAGACCCCTCCACTACTATGTAGTGGTCTCCAGGTCCTGCATTTAGCACCTCCCCCCTCTCAGTCTTACACTCTGCCTGGCTGCTCCTGTCCACTTTTGTGCCACATCTGCCCTATGCAGGTGACCCCCCCACCCCCACCCAAAACCTAACTCCAGCCATAAGATCTGTCCCAGCGAACAGACCCAGGTTCCCAACTGCATCCTGAAAGTGTCCTCCTGAATATCACAAACACCTCAGACACAACACATCCAACACTAAATTATCTTCCAAAATCTGTCTTCTCTACACTCTGTGTCTGTGTAAATTGCACAGCTCTCCATCCACCTGCCGAAGCTAGAACCCTAGAAGTCTATTTGATTCTTCTCTGTCCATTTCTGTTCCTACATTCAAACTGTGTCTCTATGACCCATAAATTCAGTGGAGTCTTTGACCCGAGTTCCTAAGTTTAATAAGTGTTAGTACTCTTTAAAGAAAGACTCAGACATGCTCGTTCTAGTACTTTATTGGAAATTGGTTGGGTACATCAATGAGATCAGATCAAAGTAAAAGCATCATGTTCACACAATAATATCCTGATATCTGTGCTATCTTTTTACATAATTTAATACATCCAATGAGGCTCCTGATTTGAGTCAAAGAGCTTGAGTGGTCCAGAAATCTCTTTATATAAATATAAATCATAGCATCTAAAATAGCCATCATTGTTTTGAGCTAGTTTCCAGAGTCCTGGGAACATCTCTTAAAACATTAGTCTGTACCTCGGATTGTTTGCAGTGCTGGTGGGAGTGAGTGAAGGGGGTACATATACCGTGGAGCTAATTCTAGCAGGAGCTGGGGCAGAGGGGGCAGGAGGCGCTGGGGACTAGAGATGCTGAAAGCTGGCCGGGGAACTCAGCTACCCTGCATTTTCCAACATTGCTGGAGTGTCAGAGCCATGAGACTCCAGAGTAGAAAGAGTTGCCCTAGCTCCCTTGGCATTGCCAGGATGTGGCAGAGCCCTCCTCCAGATTGTAGACCGGCAGAGGTTCTGGCACAGAGAAAGTCCTGGAAAGTTCCCCTCTCCCTCCCTCCCACTGCCATGATGCATTCCCTCCCAAATTAGAAAACTTGAGGGAGTGGCACATCAAAGAAAATCACTTTGAGCCAGTGCGCTGCTGGCCCTTTGGAATGAGGGCAGGGTGCCTTTGCTTGGTTTGGCCTGAGGGGCACTGACAAAGGCTGCCCTGGCCCCATTGTCTCCCTCGCCACCTGGAAGGCCATCGGTAATTGGGTTCTTTGGTTTCCGAGCTTCTCAGCATCCAGCAGTAACACCTGTAGATCGGCGTTGGCTTCATTGCTCACAAACAGCCTTAACCTCCACCACGTCATTGGTTCTCACAACCCTATGAGGTAGGAAGGGCAGGGATCACAATCCCCATTTAAAAGGTAAGGAACCTGGAACTCAGAATTAGGTCCCCCAGTGGAACTCATGCAGCTGGTCAGTGGCAGAATCAAAACCAGAACTCAGGTCTCCCCTCCCATATCAAGCTTCAGAGTCTACACTCGCAAGTCCCTCCTGCTGCTTCTCTGAGAAAGCGGGAGAGCCTGGGGGAGGGGCCGCTGCCCGCATCCCTCCCCTGCCCCCTCTGGGCTGGCTCTCAGACAGCCCCGTTGAGGACAGGATGAGTCCGCATGCGATAGATGATGACCGCCGTGGCCGGGCACAGCAACAAGGAGGTCATGATGACAATGGTGGCCAGGATGATGAGGACAATGACCCAGATATCCAGGATGTGCTTGGGAAGCGTGTCTGGCGTGGGGACCTCACTGCCGGCGTCCATGCTGCTGCACTCTGTAACAGACAGCGAAGAGGAAGTCACTGTTTTGTACCTTCTCCCTGCCTCCCTCGTGGGGAGAAAACCTGCTCCAGGAATCAGAAACTCGAGTCATCGACGAGCCGTGTGACCTTTAAAGTTGCTTGATCAATAATAACAATGGCTTCATTCACAGAGGGCTTCCTGTGTGCCAGGCACCGTGCTAGACACTTACAGGTACTAACTTAGTCCTCACTTCAACCACCAACCCGAGGGGGTAGGGACTCTCGGGCTTTTTTGTTTGTTGGCCTTTATCTTCAGTTATTCCCATTTTAAAGAGAGGACTCTAAAGCCTTACAGGGTGTAGATGTAGTTAATTTGCCTGAGGAAGTGAAGCCAGCTGGGTGGGACTCCAGCGCCTCGATGTTTAACTATTAAACCACCAAATTCCCAGTGTATTTCTTCTCCTATAAAATGGAAGAGTCATTGCTTTTGGTTCTGTACCCCTTCTCCCATTCTCCTGGTAACAGAACCCCCTCTTTTCTGTGAAGAACCTACATACTCCATGTCTTAAGGTGCTTGCCTGAGGACAGGGGTGGATATGTGACTTGGGCTTGGCCATTAAAAATCTCCATAGCCTCAATTCAGGAACAGGTGAGCAACCCAGGGTAGATCGATCAAAGTCCTCCCAGGGGTCATATGCACAAGCTATTGGGAAAGATGACCCTTTCTGCTGGGATGCTAAACTGAAGGGTATGAGTCTGGAAAGGATGGGTGTGGGGCTATCTTGCCCATATGTGGAGAGCCTGTGCTAGAGATGGAAAGAAAAATAGAGCCTGTTTTGAATCCAGCCCAGTCTGATACTATCTGCAAACCAGGACATCCCAGATTATAAATCAACTAGAGGCCCGGTGCACGAAATTCTTGCACTCAGTGGGGGGGGCCCTCAGCCTGGCCTGCGCCCTCTTGCAGTCTGGGAACCCTTGGGGGATGTCCGACTGATGGCTTATGCCCACTCCCCACGGACCTAAGCCATCAGTCGGATATCCTTAGCGCTGTGAGCCTGCTTCTGGCTGAGGGGCACTCCCCCTGTGGGAGTGCACTGACCACCAGGGGGCAGCTCCTCCTTGGTGGTCAGTGCACATCATAGTGACTGGTCATTCCACTGTTTGATTGATTTGCATATTAGCCTTTTATTATATAGGATGGTTTCTGGGTTTTGCTTAAGCATTGCCAATTTGGTTTCTCTGACTTGGAGCTAAAAGAGTTCTGATGGATAGAATATATAAATCAGTTGTTCTCAAACTTTTTCAATTCACAGTGCCCTTAATGTCTTAGTAATTTCCTGACAGCACTCCAGGCCAAAAGAAATAGCTAGCAGTTCTGTTTATTACATAGTTAAGTTCAAGGAACTTAATAAGCATTTATGTCTGAACTAAAATAGTAACTATTTGAAAAAAATAATAGACACAAATAGAAAGAAAAAAATATGTTTTTAATTCTTAACCAGTTATTGAGTAATGGGATGTGTGCAACATTTGGACACTGCACAATTTTTGAAACTTAAGAGTCAGATTGGACAATGAGATGCTCACTTCCTATTCTACATTCATTGGTGTCTAGTACTTACTGTATCATAGCAACCACCCAAAGCTCAGCTCCACAAATTATAACATCATCAAAAGGAATGTAGTAGGATTAATGTTAAACTGTAAGATCTCTTGAGCCAGTAGTTTACACAGTGTCTGAGAGATGTCAAATATCACTATTCTTGTCAAAAATATTACAGATCTTGCAGTCCCTATACACCCAACTTTCCAGTGAGTTCACTGTGGCTCCCCAGGGCCCAGTGCACAACCTGAGAACATCATACATTCCCTGCCCAGAGGCTGGTATAAACAACCTCCCAAGGTTCCTTTTAGACCTAAGGTCTTTTTTATTTTATTTTATTGATTATAGAGAGAGGATGGGAGAGGGAGAGAGGGAGAGAAACATCAATGATGAGAGAGAATCATTGATCGGCTGCCTCCTGCACGCCCCACAGTGGGGATTAAGCCCAAAACCTGGGCATGTGCCCTGAACGGGACTCGAACCCTAACCTCCTGGTTCATGGGTCGACGCTCAACCACTGAGCAATACCAGCCAAATTAGATCTAAGATCTTTAATCCTGCTGATTCTAGGTCCCAGACAAAATCCCCAAGTCCAGTCCTATTTCCTGCTTTTAAGTAATTAGTAACTTTTCCTTTCTAGTCCCTTTGGCTTCATGCCCACTGTTGCCACTCTAAGTACAGTACTTCTAACTACAGTACTGATTACCATACTTTGCTACTGATTATAGAGTCCCCAAGATGTACATACAAGGATGCTCATTTCTGCATTGTTTGTTATATCAACCAACATAACAGAAATGTCCATAAATAGTAAAATAAAGTAGGGTATATCCATATAATGAAATACCTCACCGCAATTCCATTCATTCATTTGGCAAATATGTAGTGCTTACTACACATCAAGCATTGTCCCAATATGTTACAATATTAACTTATTGAATAGTTATTAAAAAGAATGATGGTCTGTGGGGGGACATTAAGTGCAAGATAATATGGATAGGATCATTCCTTTGGTTTGGATTTCATAGAATTAATCAGATAGATAGGTAAGGGTATAAAAATGAAGTCTTTTATGAGTGAAATCCCAGGACAGTGTTAATAGTGATTACCTTTGAATGTTAGACTGGGAGTGGAAGGTTTTGCTTTTCATTCTTCATGTCTTTCCAGTGTTTGAATTTTCTACATGCGCATGTATTGCTTTTTTTGAAGTTACTGTACTGAAAATGTACTGCAATTGTTATTTTTATTGGTATTTCTAGAACATCTGCTAATTGCTTCGAATATTCTAAGACTTATGGGGATGGACATAGATTTTCTATTCACTGGAAGCAGCACAGGTGAGGAATCTCCAGGGCCTAAGAATTTGATTTTGTCCAAGAAGCAACCCCATTTTCTTTCCTTTTTTCTTCTTTTCTGCATTTTTTTGTTCTTTTTTTAAAAATTGAGGTATAATTTACATAGAACATTATATTACTTTTGGGTACACAACGTAATGATTTGAATTTTTATATATATATCTCCACAATAAATCTAGTTAGCATCACCACACATAGTTAAAAAAAAAAATTTTCTGACGATGAGAACTTTTAAGATTTACTCTCTTAGCAATGTTCGAATATGCAATACAGTATTATTAACTATAGTCACCATGCTGCACATTACATCCCCATGATTTATTTATTTTATAACTGGAAGTTTGTGCCTTTTACCCCCTTCACCCATTTTGCCCAGCCCCCACCACCTGCTTCTGGTCACCACCAATCTGTTAACTGATTCTATGAGTTCAAGTTTTGTTTTGCTTTATATTCCACTTATAAGTAAGATTATATGGTATTTCTCTTTCTCTGCCTAATTTCACTTAGCATAATGCCCTAAAGGTCTATCCATGTTGTTGCAAATGGCAAGATTTTGTTATTTTTGAATAATATTCCGTATTTATATACCACATTTTCTTTATCCATTCATCCATTGATGGGCACTTGGGTTGTTTCCATGTCTTGGCTATTGTAAATAATGCTGCAATGAACATGAGAGTGCAGATATCTTTTCAAATCAGTGTTTTCATTTTCTTCTGATAAATACCTAAAAGTGGAATTGCTAAGTCATGTGGCAGTTCTCTTTTTTAGTATTTGAGGAACCTCCATACTGTTTCCTACTGTGGCTGCACCAATTTACATTCCCAACAGTGCACGAGACTTCCCTTTTCTCCATATCCTCACCAACATTTGCTATTTCTTTTTGATAACAGCCATTCTAACAGGTGTAAGGTGCCATCTCATTGTGGTTTTGACTTTCATTTGTATGAGGTGCTATCTCACTGTGGTTTTGACTTGCATTTCCCTGATGATTAGTGATGTGGAGCATCTTTTCATGTGAATTCTGGCCAGCTGTATGTCTTCTTTACTTTTAATATTTTTTACATCAACTGGATGGAGGGACAAATGGAAACGGGACGGGGGGGGTCTTTATAATTCTCTGTATTAAAAAGAGCAAATACATACATTTATGATGTTTTAAGTCAAATAAGATTCTAGTCTGAGACTAGATCAGTGGTCACCAAGTGTTATAGAGTGTGCTCAGTGAGAACCACCTGCGGACAGTATAAAAAACACTAATTTCTGCGTCCTATTCCAGACTTAGTGAATTAGACTCAAGAGGAGATGGAAGGGGGGCTTTTCTCCCCATTTCCCAGGTGATTTGAATGTGCACCCAGGTTTGGGAACCCCTGGACTCAACAATCTCTAAGGCCTCTACAACTCTTTCCAGCACTAGGATTTGAGAATTGATTCCGAGGTGCTCCGTTGCCAGTCTGGTCAGATCTGGGCAAGTCTGAGGTTAAGGAGAAGCCTCCGGCCAGGCTCCCTCAGGCCTGCGGAGGAGGGAGAGGCACTGGCTGGCCCTGCCTCAGCCTTGGAAACGTGGTCACTCTCTCCAAGGTCTACAGCATGGAAGCATGAGTCACCAGGGACGCGCACAGGCACAGTGCTCGGGAGTACGGGGGCGGAGCGCTTATTCTCTGTGGTCTCCTGACTACATCAGTAGCTTGCTTTGAGCCAAAAGAACCCCACAAAGCTCTTTCTGGTAAACCCATTAACATGAGTCTGTGACTCCAGATGCCAGGAACACATCATCTCCTGGCTGGTTTTCGTAAGCAAAACCTGTCATTTACAGGAACTCGGGCTTCAGGGCTCATCCACAACCAAGACTCACAGAACACTGAAGCCAGAGCCAACCTTATTTCACAGATGGCAACGCTGAGGCCCGAGGTTCCCCCCCCCTTCAACCCCACTCCCTTCCCGAAGAATCATCCCAAGTCATAAATCTGATCAAGTCGCTGTCCCATCTAAGAAAACAGAACAAGTAAATGAATGGATGAAACTTTTTCTGTAAAGTGTATTCTCGGCTGTACTAATACTACTCTTTTGCACATAAGATTGTTTAACCCCCCTCCCACACCCACACCCACACCCACACCCACACACACACACCACCTATAAAAATGCAGCTGCTCTAGAATGCCAGGGAGGGGGTGAGGGAGGGAGGTTTTGGGGCCTACTCAGTCAACAGGGCTGGATAAATATCCTTAGAGGCCGTAAGCACTAAAGATTAGAGTGCTCACCCCCTTCACATATACAATTCAAAATAAAAGTAATACTACACCACAACACAAAAACGTACATGTTACAATGACATTAAAGTCGCTTTTTCTGATAACTGAGAACAACGGAGGAAATCACTTTTCCCAGTTATTTTGTTGGTGTCTGCTTAGCACAGCCTGCTCACCTGGTACCCACAGCTGTCCAGCTTCCCCTTGACCCTAGGTCCCAGGGCTCCCAGGCTGGCCATCCACGTAGCCAGACCACAGAGGATACAGGGAGCACCATCTGCCTGTGTCAACCTTCTCAATCCTTGAGCCCGTGTCCTCGTGCGGGCTGCTCCTTCCCAGGGGACAGGGATTCCACGCACTTCCACCTCCCCGCACGGTGAAAGAAAACTCTGTCCCCAAAATAAGAGCTCCGCAAACGTTCAGCATCCGTACTGGCAGGCTGGAAAAATCCGCTTGAGAAAGAGCAGGGCGCTGAGCTGCTGCAGCTGACTTCTGTTTGACCTCTGTTGGCAGCCGGGTGCACTGGCTCCTTGTGAATGCATAAAACCCTGCTTCTCGGCACATTTAATTAATAACCAAAGATCGGCCTGCTTTTCATTGGCTTTGCAGATATATTCCTTATTATTTCTGATTAATGAATGGGTCACGTCAGACTATGGCCCAATCCATTCACGTCACAAACTTAACCTTATTACTGATAAAAACGTGATGTTTTTATGACCATGGCAGGTAAAACAGCTGTCGATCCTAAACTCCTGTCTTTTTAAACTGGCATCCTTTATCTGCTGACCTCATTCATGAATAATAAACTGGACATGTGTTTAATGTAAGTTTGTCTAAGAAACTGAATTAACACCACCCTGAGCTGATAAGCAGGGAAGCCACTGTTCTCACCAACCACTGACACCCCCAGGTCCCTACACCTGCCCTGAGTGTGAGCAGTATGGACAATGCAATGCAAAAGCTAATAATCCCAAAATGACTGTTTTTGTGTCCATTAACAAAATTAAGTGTAAGGATGAAAAATTGTAGTTTCCTCCAAAGGAAGAAAACATTGTACCTTCTCCAAAGGTGGAAAATCCATCCCATCTATCAAGTACTGTACATGGTCCAGTCTAGGAAGGGAAAAGGATAGGTGCCCTGTCTCCTGCTTGGGGAAACACCAAGTTTGATTCTGAGACCATTTTTGTAAGCAACTAAAAATCCTTTGGCAAAAAAAAATGAAAAGTCACTGTTCCAGCCAATTCCATCATATGGCAAAGTTTTTAGTTCTAATAAAAAATATATAAATTTCCTACATTAAAATTTCCTACAAGTCAGAATTTTAGAATAACTGAATTCAAGGGGAATAATCTGTGCTATCTACCCACCTTTTAATTATGAGGCTCATCCCCAGCAGCAACTTTACGTCTCTGACAGAGCAATATTGTTTTTGATTGGCACTTACCAGAGCAAGTAACTTTGTCCAGGACATTTGTTCATTCATTCATTCGTTAGTTCATTCGTTCATTCACTCACTTGTCAAGTACTTGCTATATATAAGTTACTCATTTAGGAATTACCATTATTTACGCAGAAGACATAGCTCTTTTACTTCCAAGGAGCACAGAGAAGTTAAGGACCCCTCTCCTTTCTACTCTTAAACATGGAAGCCCACAAGCCAGCCTTTCTTTAACAGATGTATGGGGCAAGTGCTAAGCACTGTGCTAGGCCTTGTCCCATACATTAACTTATTCAACCTTCCAACAACCCTGTGCCGGATATGTTACTTCACCGATGTGGAAACTGGTTAGTAACCATAAAGCTAAGTAAATGGGGTTCAAACTCGGGTCTCCTGACCCTGCCTTCACCACAGCCCACAGCTACCTCCAAAGTATCCACATGGACCCCAAGTGTGCAAGCATGGCGTACGGCGGAGCCACAGCTCTCTTCTAAGTCCAGGTGAGGCTCTTACTGCTTTGGTCAAAGCCATTTTAGATTTAGAGAATTAAGAAGAGATACGCAATCTACAAAGATCAGGACTTTATTTCCAGTTCTAGACCAAATGCCAAACTAAACCATTTTGACCAATACTCACTGAGGACAACTGGAAAAATTGGACCCAAAAAATATGCTTGAAGGCACTAAGAAATAACAAAATAATGAATTACCAGGCTAAGATCTGGGAGTGGACAGAAATCCAGGGCGCTGAGTTTGGCATTTGAAGCGGCATTTCCACTGGTGGGGAATGGAAACTGAACAGTGTTTCCGACAGACTCGGGAGTCCACGCCCGCCAAGACAGAGAGACTTAAACCCTTGCATTTTGAGGTTGGATTTCAGTGAGCACGTTTAGTGCTGAGCATGTCCTAGATGTATACCAAGCAGCTTTGAATCATCACAGTCCCTGAAACTGAATTAAGGTTGTTCCAGATTGCCAGGTGCCTGGCAGAAGCAAACCTTTATCCTCTCTCAAGGAGATAACATCACAATAGGCTTCAATTCCCGCCCCCCCCCCCTCAAACATAATGTTCAGTACATAACCAAAAAATAAGCAGGAATAAAAAAGGGCAAGATGACATGTACAGAAACATCAGAAACAAGAGACAATAGAAAAAGATCTGTAGGACTCCAGATACTGGAATCGTCACACTTGAAATAACCTTGCCCACTATGTTCAAAGAGAAAAAAAAAATTGAAGATTAAGAAATTTGACAGAAAACTGGAAACTGTGAGAAAAAATACAACAGATATTTTTAAAGACCCAAATAGAAATTCTAGAACTGGAAAATATAATAATAGAAATAAATGGAAACTGTGAGATCATGAATGTATGTTTTAAGCCACTAAATTTGTGTTAATTTGTAATGGCAACATTAGAAAACAAATATTGCAATACTGGGTTTGTCCTGTGCAGATGTAATGTCTACAAACTAATGGAATTCTGGAAATCTACACAGAATTTAGACACTATCTAGTTCAAACCACATAACCTACTTTCCACTTTACAGATTGAAGGCAATGACTCCCCCAAAGTCACAGAACAAATTTGTGGCCGGACAGAGGGGAGAACTCTTTTCAGTTCCATCACTAGCCAGGTTTCTTGATTACACCTTTGTACTTGTAAGTGGTTACAGAGGACCTTGAGGCCCGGAACCCTAAGCAACTTCATCTTGGTGAGATTGTTTTCCAGGAACACACACACACACACACACACACACACACACACACACACACACACACAGAAATGTCCTGTCAGAATCGGTCCTTTACATTCCATCCTTTTAACTTAAGGCCCAAATACAATTAAATCTAGTGAAGAAGGTAATGGCCAAACCTAAGGCCCAAATGCAACTAAATCTAGCGAAGAAGGTAATGGCCAAATCTTGTAACTTATTTATTCCTGGCTCTGGGTAAGAACATCAGAGAAGAGAGGGGGAGACACTGGAATCCTATTTGTAGGGGGAGATTCCACCAAATTGGGGTGAAAGCTCACATGCATATGGGATGAAGGACTGGGAGAGCAATGGATAACTTTGGGCTCCACTCTGCCCTGACAGACTTCACCCAACCGACCTCACTTTTTCTCACTGAATGCCTTTCCTCTCTCCTCAGTGGTATTGATACTGAGCGAACAATTCTTAAATCCACAATCCCCAAGCTCCTGTATTTGGGAATGCAATAGGTGGAGGGAATCCTGGGAAATGGCAGGAAGTCACACTCACACTGCAGAGTAGTGTTAAACGCCCAGGCTTAGAGGCCAGGGGGCTTGGATTTAAATCTGGTTCCACCACTTTCTAGCTGACCAACCTTGCACAACTTACTTAAATTTCATAATGCTTTTATATCCTCAGCTGAAAACAAAAAAACAAAAGTGAGGAAAGAATGGGATCTACCCCATAGGGTTCAGAGAATTCCATGGGACAATCACACATAGTTCTCAGCAGTGTTCCAACACACACAATTAGTACTCTATGAATGTTTGTTCTATGATTAATAATTCCTGGTCTTATGTAGGAACTCATTGATCCAAGCAAATATTCCACCCTCCTTCAGCTAGTTTGTTAGAATCCCTAACTTGGATCATATCTTTATCAACAAAAAATGATAGGTGATTAATCTATATTAATGATTTTAAAAAATCAACCAGCAGCATGCTTGATTTACCTGACCTATGCCTCCAGTTCAAGTATGAAACTGGTAGAGTAGCAATTGAATCTAATTCAAGACACATTCACGGTACTGTAATTAACACTGGGGATCAAGGAGTGGTGTAGAGACAGAGATAAATAAAGTATTTGTCCTTAAGAAGTTCACTCTCTTATGGAGGAAAAAAAGACATTAATTACAACTTCTAATTGCAATAGAAGGCAAAGAAATGTTGCCTGAAGGTACAAACCACATGCTACTGACAAGAGGGAAGAATTAAAAAGAGCATTGACTCTGGGGTGAAGAGGATCTTAATTTGAATCCTGATTTCCACCCTTATTGGAGGTGTGACTTTGGAAAAGTTACTTAAAATCTCCAAACCTCAATCTTCTGATCTGTACACTAAGAACACTAAAAGCACTGCATTGCACCATCCTATTGTGAGGATAAAGTGAGGCGAAATATATAAAGTCCTTGAACATAATAGATGCTCAAAAATATTAATTCTCATTCCTTTGTTTTTGTCTAAGTAAAATAAAAGCCTTTACAAGGAAGGAGGCCTTTGGACACGGGCTTTGAAGATAAGCAGGAGCTCAAAAAAGAAGAAATAAGGGGAAAGGCAGGATAAACAGGATAAGCCGAGAGGTGATGAGCTACCAGGTGTGTTGGGAGCATATGTAGTCCTTGCGGCTTTGGCAAGAGGCTGGCCTCTATAAGCTTCAGTTTCATTTGTAAAATGGAAATAATAACAATTAATGACAGTAACTACTTCATTGGATGCCAGGCAAGTTGAATGAGCGAATACACATAAGGCACTTGGGACAATGGCTGGCACACAGTGAGGGCTTCATATATGTTCACCTGAGCTAGTGAACACAGCATAGCTCCTAAATTCAAAGAGTTCAGAGGCCTCACCCTTAGTTTGGGTGCCGTGACTGCTCTGAATCTGGTCTAGGAAACCACAGTGATAGTTTCATAAACAAATACCTTTGATAGTCTGTCCCAGCTTTGACCTCCCACCAGACACGCACACCCTCCACATCTGAACTGCTGCTAAAAGTTAACTTTTGAGAGGTGGCCAAGGTTATCCGACCAGTTTTATCGCCAAGGAGTTCACTGAGGAAGAAGGCAATAAAAGAAATGACTTCCTGCTGGCAGGCGAGCTTAATTACCCCGAAGTGGGAGAAAAGGCAGAGAGAGGCAGGTCGCTTCCTGCAGGTGTCACTGCCAGGGCTCACAGACAATGCTGCCGCTGCTGCTTCATTCCCACCAGACACAAGGGCCCGAGAGGAGGCAGCTAGAACCGGCTGTGCGTCACTGACACTGGCGGCATCTCTTCAAGCATCTTGCAGAATGTGAGCAATGAGGCTGATGGTTCCCAGGGCAGTAGACTTGGGGGTTTACCAGCATCACACAGCTTATGGGACCCCTGTAAAGCTCTACCCTCAGGAGCTGGTGAGACGGGAGCATTTATTTTTATTTTTAAAAAATATATTTTTATTGATTTCAGAAAGAAAGGGAGAGAGAAACGTCAATGATGAGAGAATCATTGATTGGCTGCCTCCTGCACACCCCCTACTGGGGATCAAGCCAAGCAACCTGGGCAGGTGCCCTTGACCAGAATAGAATCTGGGACCCTTCAGTCCATAGGCTGACGCTCTATCCACTGAGCCAAACCAGCTAGGGCTGGAGCATTTAGACAAGACATAGAAGACAACCCAAGTACCAAGATGGGGCCCCATTGGCCACCTAGGAGCTTGGGTAACCTAATGACCTGTGTCCCAAATGCTGGTCCCACTTTGAGAGCTCTGTTCATGCTTTTCCCTCTTCTTAGAATGCTCTTCCCCCCCCATCTTCCTTTTCTTTTCTTTTTTAAAAATATATGTTCATTGATTTCAGAGAGGAAGGGAGAAGGAGAGAGAGATGAGAAAGAATCATTGATCGGCTGTATCCTGCATTCCCTACACTGGGGATCAAACCCACAACCCAGGCATGTGCCCTGACTGGGAATCAAACCATGACCTCCTGGTTCATAGGTCAATGCTCAACCACTGAGCCACGCAGGCCAGGCCAGATCTTCCTTTTCAACGTCCAGTGTCTCAATGTCCACAATCTCAACTTAAATGTCACCTCCTAGGAAAAACCTTTCCAGATTCTCTATCTCTGACCTGGTTTTATTTTCTTTGTACACTTTTCAAAATCTAAAGCCTGCTTATTTGCTTGTTTGTTTGTTTTTATTGACCCTCTTTACCTGCTCCAATACAAGCCCAAGGAGATCAGAAGCCTCAGCTCTTGTTCGCTGCTGTACCCTCAGCACACAGTAAATGCCCAATACACTTGAGACCGGTGAAGGAATGAATATGGGCTAACCGGGCAACTTCCGATTTGAGCTCAACTCCTGGAACTAAAGTGCTGAGGTCCAGAGAGGATTCTCAGCCCCGCAGAAAGTCCAGTGACCCTAAAAGTCAGAACCCTATCTCTAAAATAATGACAATCTCTGATTTGATCATTTTCTGGGCTCTCTGTACATCCAGGAAGGATTATGGGGATCTCTTTGTTTCCCAGCCCACCCTGTCCTTACCAGGCAGAGGAGAACTGGCCTTTCAGAATAATGCCTTCTAGAATCTGCTCTTGCTCATTTGCTGGGGCTGGTGAGCTCATATTAGTGTTTTGATTCGCTGTGCTCAGACGCTGGGCATTGAGGTTGGTGAAGGGATGTGGGAGTTGCTGCCCAGGGTCTGAACCTTCCTTTCTTTGTTCTTAGAAGAGGACAGGGAGGCTGATAAAAAGGGAGGAGATTTCCCAGGCCAAGTTCGGTGTGAAAAGGCCATCCCAGTTCACATTCATATTGGAAAAAGTTCCCCTCCTATAATGTAAGAGTTAGTCTCAAGCATTTACCAACCCAGTACAGAGTCCATTTCACCAGGGACTTTTGTTCCATGTTAAGGGGCCGGAGGGAGGAATGGTCTGGACACACAACTATCAAAAATGTGAAATAAATCAAATCGGAGGCATTTCTCCGATGACCCAATGTCCCTGAGGAGCGCTCTGTTCTCATTTTACCCCATTTGGCTTCTGTCTCCTCCAAAATTCTTAACAATCTAAAGACTTGTTCTGTGTCCGAGTTTCTCTCTGTTCCTCTGTGGCTGGAAAATGGAAAAACACCAGGATACTTCAAGGAGATCAGAAAGCAGGCAGAGCTGCACAAGACTGCACGTACCATCCGAGCCAGCCAATCACAGAGTCTTAGAAACCAACAGGGAGCCAGCAGAGGAGAAACCCAGGCCAAATCCACAGCATCCTGTTTAAACCTCCACCATCCATCATTGTGACTTGCCAGTGACTAAGTGTTTGCTGCCTGCTGGCCTGACTGGGAGACTGTCCATAAGGTGGGCTGTCAGGGGGGCTCAGTGGCAGCTGCAAGGGCACTAGAGTGGCACGAATCCCCTGCCATGCTACATCTGGTAGATGGAACAATGGCCCCTTGAAGGTGTCCATATCCTGGGCCCCTGAACCTTGAATACGAAAAAGGAAACATGACTCAGAGGGTGGACCCATGTGATTAAAGTTAAGGACTCTGGGATTGGGAGATACAAAGTGGGGCCAATCTAATCACGAGTCCTTAACGGTGAAGAGGAGGGCAGAAGATTCACCATGAGAAGGACCCGGCTCTCCGCTGCTTGCTGGGAAGATGCTGGAAGGCGGCTATGAGCCAAGGAATGCAGTGGCCTCCAGGAGCAGAGAATGACGCTCAGCTTACAGCCAATGAGAACACGGTGACCTTGGTCCTACAACCAGAGGAACTGAATTCTGTCAACAACTCAAAAAAGTAGGGAACCAATTCTCCCTTAAAGACTCCAGAAAGAACAACAGCCTAGTGATGCCTTGATTCTCTTCTAGGGAAGCTTCGGACCTACAGAATTGTGATATATTAATACATTTGATTTCTCTAAGCCATTAAATCTGGGGTGACTTGTGACGACATTAGAAAACCAATGCACTGTGTGATCCTAAATAATCCTTTCTTTCAAACTGGGCCTTAGTTTCCTGTCAGTCAATTGGAAAGGATGGACAAAGTGATCTATCTCGAAGGGTCTGCCTCTGCTCTCCTGACATTCCACCTCCCCGAGAGCCGTGCCCCAAGTCCAGGACCTCTTCGTTTGAAAACCATTAAGGAAAAAATGGGAAGGAGTGATGGGGAGAGAAGATTAATCTTTAAAAAGCCCCAAGGAGTCTCCTAAGAGGCAACCAGGGCACTCAGAAGGAGACTCAATTGTACCCCAGGGGAATGAAGTGGGAAGTCTGGAAGAGCAAGATAAAAGCTTCACAGTCAACTGGTAGAGGTTGTCCAGAGCATTGAGTTCAGAAGGATTTCCTAGCGCGGCCGGTGTGGCTCAGTGGTTGAGCATCCACCTATGAAGGAGGAGGTCATGGTTCAATTCCCCGTCAGGGAACATGCCTAGGCTGCGGGCTCAATCCCCATAGCAGGGCATGCAGGAGGCAGCTGATCAATGATTCTCGCTCATCATTCATGTTTCTCTCTCTCCCTCTCGCTTTCTTAAATCAATAAAAAAATTTATTTTTTTTTAAATCAATAAAAAAATAAAGAAGGATTTCCTGGCTTTGTGGGGGTTCTGTGCAAGGCCCTGATGATCAATGTCTGCCTGGGGCCCGGGATGGGGGAGTAGGGACATGTGTGTCAGATATGTGTCATCACTAATTGAAACACAGTTTAGTTTTTTCTGTCTTTCCTTCTCTCTCTTCCATTTCATTTCCCCTGATCCTACATAGCGGGTCACCAGCAATTCACATGCCCAATTGCCCAGTCAAAGGCCAAATCAGTCCAAATAAGGAAGCTATCTCTATACACAACTAAGCAATTTAAAGTACATGGTTTCGTAGTGAATCTGGTTCGCTGTTGGCTAATGTGTCCGGTGGTTATAACTCTGACTTGTTCCCCTTTCTGGCCACCTAACTTCTGGAAATACACCATTCTCACTTGACACTCATTGTCTGTTTCCTCAGTGAGTTGAAAGGGTACCAGGGCCCCTCATAATTTACTAGTCCAGTGGCTGTCATTTAACTCCCCCCTAGGTCACCCTGCAAGTAAGTGACCGAGGCAAGATCTAAACGCATAGCCCCCAATTTCAATGCAATTCAGAATCTAGGCCCTGGAGCCACACTGCCTGGGTTCAAAGTACAGCTCTGCCACTTAGTTCCTGAGTGACAGTGGGTCTCTCTCTCTCTCTCTCTCTCTCTCTCTCTCTCTCTCTCTCTCTAACTCTCTCTCTCTCTCTGACATAATGGATGTAATGATGGTCTCTACCTTATAGGATTGAGGTAGACTAAATGAATTACTGCATATAAAATGCTTACAATAATGTCTGGCTCATAGCACTCAATAAATGCCAAGTATACTACATCATTCATCTTACCTAGCCAATCAGGGTGGGGGCCTGCGGGGTGTGACAATGCCAACATTGGCTCCTATAAACTGTGAGTGTGAGCACATGTGTCTGTCTTTGATATGCAGTCAATATCGGCAGTGTAAGATCGACTCAGATAAAGATCCTCTTTCCTTGGAGTTGTTTCCTTTGTAGGTTTCATCCATGGAGAGGACACAGAAGTGCATCTTTCAAAGAAGGATCAGAATAAGGCTGGGAAAAGCCCGGAGGCTGTGACTGCCTCTTTACCCCTGTGTATGTCACCCCTGGGCTCAGAACACAACCCGACCACGTCAGACCCATCCCTCCTGCCCCAGTTTCTACTGTGTTTTATGTCTCACACAGCTCGGTGATTCTCAGGCGGTGCTAGAAAGGGGGAATCCCCCAGCCCTTTTATGCAATGGAGCCCACAGTCCTGACGCCCTGAGAGGTCAGTGTTTGGGAGAGTTGATGGAGCGTGACTCATGACCCGGGACAGCTGGAAACAGGAGGTCCCTGCTGGAGCAGAGAAGCGCTTCTCCTCGGCGTTTTCGGTTGTTATTGCAAACAGTGCATGCTGTCCTGAGCTCAGCGGGGCTGCCTCGAATGTGCTCAGAGGATGGCTAAGTGGCCTACGTAACGCAAAGAGCACGTGATGCTCAACCACAACTGCCCATCTGTTTAACCCCCACTTCCTCATCCTACAGATGGAAAGGCGCGGTGTAGACCGTGGAAGGTAACTCAGTGTCTCCTGACTCCCAGGGAACTTTCCACCTCCACCCCCCACTCTTGACCCCATTCAGGCGTCCACACCCCTTCCTGCTACTTGGGCACTGCAGTGGTGGCACCGTTCGTGGCAGGTGTGCACGGAATCTCTGATACTTGAATGACTGGGCCACTTGCACACCTGCAGGCTAGCGCTTCGGGGAACCTATAGATGGAGGGGGAATGTGTGAGCCCAAGGGGCCAACAGGACCAGTGCTGTCAGGAAGAACCCAGTGGAGCTGCAGGGGACCCGGAGAAGCGCTGGGACCGGCCCTGTGAGTAAGAGCCCAGCCTGGCCGCTCCTTCAAAATCAGAACCTCTGCCCCTGGGACAGGATTGTGTGGCTCACATCTCTCGTCCTTTCCCTCCGTAAACAGCACTGTCAGGCCCGGTGCCAAGTGCTGAGGATCAGAGATGCGCCTAGAGACAGTCTCTACCCTCAAGGAATCTAAGGAAGGGACACGGATGCAAGGGAAGCGGTCACCCGAGCAACCAGGTCCCCACGCAGGAAAGAGGCCGAGGAGGAAAGGAGGGAGCCTGGAAGGAGGCCTCCTCTCCAAGGTGCTATGCACCCCCCCCCCCCACCTGACTTCTGTAACGCAAAGGCTATTTCCTCCGTTTCACAGATGGAGAAAGAAGGCTCCGAGACGGGGCGCTGACAGTGCAGTGACGGCCAGGGCGGCCACCCACCACCCCGGACCCCAAACTCCCGGGGAACTGACGGCTGAGAGGAGGAAAAAGGGGAAATGCAAAAGTACTGAAGCAGGAAACGAGGGCGCGGAGAGGACAAGACGGGAGAGTTGGGAGGCACGGGGACAGGGGCAGCGCGAGAACCGAGCCCCACGCACGACCCCGACGGCCCCACTCACCGGTTCCGCGGCTGCTTTTAAAGCGCGGCGTCCACCGCAGCTGGATCGCAGCTGGATCGCGCCGGGTCTGAGAAGTTCCTGGGACGGGGGCGGCCCCAGCGCTACTCCGAGTCCCCAGAGCGGGACGCGGCCCCGGCCCTGGAATCTCCGTGCCCCGGGAGGCAGGCGCGTGCGGCGGCGGCTGGGACGAGCGGCTGGCAGCGGACCGACGCTCTGATCCGGAGGCTCAGGACTTCGCGGCTGCCAGGGACCGCCCCCCGGAAAGCAGGGCTGGGCGCTGCCACCCGCTCAGCTCCTCCCCCTGCTGCCCCGGGGCTGCGGGTGAGAAATGAGCCAGCCCGGGAGGCAGGAGAGCGAGGGGTCGCGGGTGCCCCTCGCAGCCTCGTCACGCACACGCCCTGAGGCTCTGACAGTTACTTGGCCCGTGTGTGTGTGTGTGTGGGGGGGGGGGGGGGGTGCTCTGCTCTCTATATTGTATGTAAGCCCTGCAGGGCTGACCCAAAATGTGTCCTCCAAGAGCCTTCCCCGCTGTAGGCTACGCAGGGAAAAGCTAACCCACGGATAAGGATGGAGGAGCCGGCCTCGGAGCCCCTGCTTTGCAATGTACTGAGTGTAGGATCCTTAACAAGAAACTTCGCTTGGTGGACTTTCATTCTCTGTAAAGTGAAGGTACCAGCAACTGCCTCCCACCCCTGTTGTGAAGATTGGCTTAGAGCAGCGATTTTCAACCATTTTCATCTCATGACACATGAGCTCCTGACTAAAACTCTGGGGCACACCAAGTATGTTATAATTTGACCAAAAAAATAAGTATAATTTTTATTCATTCGAACTGGACGGCTGTTGTTGTATTGGCTGTTGTCATTCGTTTATTTGACAAGGGAAAGGGGTCAGGGCCCCTGAATAAACAGTCAGATATTGCATGCTTTAAACATTCTTGCAGCACACCGGCTGAAAATTGCTGACTTAGAGGATCAGGGTGAAGCTGGTCGGTTGTGGGCTGTAACGTATCTCTGAGCATCCTGTTTATTTTCTGATAACAGTGAGATAGTCCAACCCAAGGTGATCAACGGCCCATTAGAGCTGAGCCTCAGAGAGGCCTGCCATGCCCTACTAGTCCCCGCCCAGCCTCCACACAGGACAAAGCCAGCTCTGCCATCTCCTGCCCACTTCCATGATCCACCCAGCGACCAGGCTGCAGGGCCTATTGTGGCACCCACAAATGTTACTTCAGCAGTCCAGCGTTCTTCACTCTTACTCTTCTGAAAAGCAGGAGCTCAGGCCTGGAGCATGTTCAAAATAAAAGGGGAAATTGAAGACCACCTCATCCCAAATGGCTCCTTTTATAGATGGAAAGTCTAAACTCAGGCTCAGGAAGGTGGAGTGACGTACCAAGGTCACCAGAATAGGTCTGTCTGATTACAGAGCTGAAAGTCTACGCCCTCTGCACTAACGATTTGGGGCAGGGTCTGATTTTATCAAGGCCTTAAGTTCAGAACTCTGGGACCATGAAAAGGGCCCTAAGCTGACACTAAAAGGCACTAAACCGTGCCTTCTTGCCCTGGCTCTAGCACTGCCTTGTCATGTGACTCCAAAAGTGAAAAGAAGGGAGGTGAATTGGCTATTCTCTAAAGTCACTTACACTTCCAAAATGCTTTCGAAGCTGAGGCTCAAGGATCTTAAGATTATTACAGTTTTGAGTTAAAAGCATGTCTGTGTGGGGTGATCCATCTTGTCCCACTGATGGACACGTCCTGGCTGAGGTATCAGCTCCCTCCTTACAGACCCCAAGACAGCTCAGTTCTTCCCGAGGAGGCAGGCACTGAGACTGCCCTTGTCTTTCGCCCTCCCTTCCTCTGTCCTGCTGGAAAAATTCCTGAGGTTCTTTTTGCTCTACAGATCCTTGGGCAAAATGCCTCTATTCTTTGAGGAAGCCGCACTTGCTTGCTGACCTTCAAAAGAAATATGCTTTTAGTCTGAAAACTGATGTAGGAATTTTTATTTTTAATTACATCTTTTAAAATTGTAGCTGGAAGACCTAATTGAGCTAATGATTAGGCAAGGAGGTAAAATGGTGGAATTTTCCAAACATGTGGTATCTGAGATAAAACAAACTGAGCAGACAGGAAGAAAGAGAAGGAAATGGAAGGGTTGCATTTTCTAGCTTTGAAGTGGAGCGATAGTCATGTGGTCTCATTAGTGTGGTTATAATTATTTGAATCCATTCTCATGGCTTAATTCCAAAGTGTTCAATTATTACACAGGCACGTAGCTGAGAGACAAAAGATTGCCTATTACTGGCAGATACCCTCAGTCCAGCCCGTCTAATTTTTGAAGTAAATGTGGTCTCAAGAAAAAATACACTGGTTGGGGGGAAAGTCAGTTTACACTTGTTCTTATGGAAAATAACACAATAAATAAGAAATAATAATACAAGAATAAACTCTGTTTCATGTATTCACAACTGTAAACCCTCTTGCCCCACCCTGCACAAAAAAAGCCTCTGCCTTAAAAAAGAAAATTTACTTTAAGAACACTTCTTGAACATCTAACATGTAGCAAGTGTTTCACATACATCATACCATTTAGTCCTTGCTACAACTCTATAGTGAAAATGTTAACCCCCATTTTACACATGAGAACAAAGGCCCAAAAAGGATCAGTTGGATTGTCTAAGATTAGCTAGCCAGTAAGTGGCAAAACTGTTTCTAAATGTTCTACACCTAACTGACACCTACTGAACCAAGTCCCCTCTGCACCTCTGTCTTTTACTCTATGAAATGGGGTGATTCCCGCCCTAGCTAGTGCACAATGCAAAATACAGAAGCACAAGCAGACCATTAGATGCATGACTGTGATAGACGGTAGAGGACAATAGTTGTGGGAATCAAGAGGAAAAATTGTTTTGACATCTAAACAGTGATATTAAATTTAGATGGTCGGTAAATATTACTTATTTACTTTAAATATGAATGCAAGTTTCTTTGTCCCTCCAGATTCGCCCTCCACGCACTTCTCCATCCTGCTTTGTGCATGGGGTGGTACCACATCTGGCCCCACCAAGGAGCCGTGTAGCAGGCACGGTCAATGCCTTGCCCACATTCCTTGGACCTCACCCAACTTCAGCTCTCACCAGATTTCCAACTGCCAAGACCTGCATCTTTGTGTCTGAGGACTGTCCCCAGACCCACAAGAAGGCCAGTCTGCCAGCCTGGCAATCCACAAGTACCCAAGAAATAGCCCAATCCCAGGAGCAGCCCTCAACCAGACTCCAGGGGCATGAATGTCCCAAAGCCCTCACCTTTTGGAGGAATGAGTCTGGGGCATGTGCTTACATTGTTTCCTAGAGTTTCTCTGTGGGACTAAAAACCCTTATTGTAGCTGGCTTAATAACACAATCTTATTGGTCACCTTCTCTTGGGCATCACGCCCTCACTCCTCTACTCGTGCACTCTGAACTTCTTACATGAATTTTCACTCAAGTAGACTTTCATTTAAACCCTTATCCCACCGTCTGCTTCTGAGGGAACACAAACTAAGATAGGCTTCCCTGAGGTCTGGCTTCCTGTTGGTTTCAGCTAAGAGGGAAGTGCCAGCAAGAGCTGAGGCGTGTTGCATTTCTACTCTCCACCCCAGGGGCTGCCAATGCCTGGCTCTGTCCTGGACCCACAGGTCCTGCTCCCGTCAGGGGCCTCTTCACACAGTTCTTTCTCTTCTGGTTCCAGGAAGCAGAGGCTCCCTCCCTTTACGCTTTCAGGCCATAAGCAGCACCCACCTTCACTAGCCCTGGGATACTGCAGTATTCCTTGTGATCACTCTCCACCCTCTTAATAATCCCTTTATTAAACCTTTCTCAAATTCTGATGTTAGCCCACCATTGCTCCTATTGGTATCACTAGTGATTCAGCAGGTTTGACGACTTCTGGATTTGGCCTCAGATAGTTGGTGATGAGGCTATATGGAGGGTGCACAGGCGATGACAAGAATGGTGGAGGGAGCAGAGATGGAGAGACAAGTGCACAGTGCAACAAAGGCTAACTGGTAAGGGAGGGTGGGTATATTAGAGAGCTATTGCCGTGTAACAAAGTATCTCAAAATTTAGCAGCTTAAACATTAATTATCTCACAGTTTCTAGGGGTCAGGACTCCAGGAGCTGCTTAGCCAGGTGGTTCTGGCTCAGGGTCTCTCATGAGATTGCAGTCAGGATGCCAGCTGGGTCTACACTCAACTCAATACTTGACTGGAGCTGAGGAATCCACTTCCAAGCTCATGTACTGGTTGCTGGCAGACCTCAGTCCTCACTGGCTGTTGCTGGAGGCTTTAGTTCCCTGCAACAGAGCTGCTCAAAACCCAGCAGCTTGCTTTTCCCAAGCAAGTGATCCCAAAAAAGCACCCAGCACAGGAACTATAGACTTGTATCATCTCAGAAGTGTCCGACTGCTACTTCTGTTGTGTGCTATGGGTCACAACCCTGGTATAGTGTGGAAGGAGTGCACACAGGGGTATGAATGCCACCGGGGGCAGATTTGGAGGCTGGCTTGCACGGGTGCGCAAGAGTAACAATACATCCCATTGAACTTCCTTCCCTGTGAGGGCAGGACGGTTTTCAGATGAGGCACAGACAGCTCCAAGTCTAAAAGAGCTTCCCAGAAATGAACTGTAAGAGGCACCCAAGATGGGAGTGTGGGCAAGACTGGAAATCCCAATCATCCAAAGATAATAAAAGAAACCAATTTAGTGCTCATTAAGTAAGCGGGAGATCCAGTGTAACTTCAGGCGAACCACTTCCTCTCTCTGAACCTGTTTTCCCACTTGTAATACTGACTAATCGCTGTGGCCTAATAACAAATACTGACATAGCAACTTATGATGTTCTATGTTCTACCCACATTAACTTTTATTAACTCATTTTGCCTTCACAGCAGCGGACAAAGCTTGTTTGTTAGAGCCCTTGGCACCGTTCCAAGCAGGCTGGGCTCTGTCCCACATCAGTTTCTCCTTCTCAGCCCAAGCTAGAGCCCTAACCATGCGATTAATGTGTTTAGGGAGGACTGGCTTTTTCTCTGAGCCTCTTGTGAAATATGCTTTTCTGTGGGGTAATCAGAATGCTTTGTGATTTGGAACCAAGTAAACTAGAGACTTAACAAGTTAGCGTCATCTCCTTCTTTCCATGATGTTTTCTTTTTGACCTCGGAGAGAAGAAACAAATAGTCTTGATAATTTCTGAGCAAATAAACTCCCAGTGGCTGAATTCGGCCAAACCATGAAATGGATTATCCCCTAGCCCATCAAGGGCCTCCCTGGTGTGTGGCTCCAAACTACCCTTCACATGGCAGTCTACATACATGTCGTTCCCCCACACACACACCCCCCCCTGAGTTGGGCCTCAGGCTCTACCTTCAAAATATAGTCAGAATTCCTGGTTCCTGGCACTGTCACCTCAGGCCTGGATCACTGCCGTAATCTCCAGACTAACCCCCTGCTTCTGTTCTTGTCTCTCTGCAGTCCAGTCTCAAAACAGTGTCCAGGGTGACCCTTGTTAACTGTAGGTTCAATCATGTCACTGCACTGCTTACAATCTTGTGATGGCTCCCCAGTTCCTTCAGAGCAAATCCAACATCCTTAAAATGCCCTTGAAGATATTACATGAGTGTACCCCCCACCCCTTTACCTCTGAGACTTCGTCACCTATACCTACCTCTCCCCCTTGCTCACTCTTTAATGCCCCCCCCCCCCCGCCTCCTTGCTGTTCCTCAGTTAAGCCTTAGAGACTTTGCTCAGCCTCTGCCTGAAGGGCTCTTCTGCCCCATCCAGGAGGCCCACTCCCCTCCTCCTTCAACTCTTCCCTCAAATCTTTCCTTCTCACAGGCCTAACCTGACCACCCTATTTAAAATTGTGATCTACCTCCCTTCCCTTGATTCTTCTAAAAGAAGGCACTGCTTAAAAATAAAAATAAAAAATTTTCCAGTTACCATCTTCCATCTGCCAGCAAGTTTCAGAGAGTTGAAGATGGCATTCACCCATCCAACAGATACTCACTGAGTGCCTGCTCTGAGCCAGGCACTGAGCGAGGCAGGAATTCAATCTTCTGCTATTTTATTCAACTCAACAAGCATTACACTGGTGGTCTCCAGCAGCAAGCCTTTGGGTTGGTTGGGGAATTGTGTCAAGATGGAGATTCAGCCAAGTCAGTGGAGACAACCAACTTGACAGGAAGACCTGTGTTTAAACCCTAGCTTCACCTCTCACTTCCTCAGTGGCCTTGGGAAAGTCCTTTCCTTTTCTGGGCATCAGTTCTCCATCTATAATAATGAAAGCGTGATATGCTAATTAGACCAGATAGCCAAATGACCTTCCGGATGTCATTCTGGGACATCCTTCTGGACGAAGCCACGGCAGCGGGAGCTGAGGCAGAGGCGGTTAGGGGCAATCAGGCAGGCAGAGTGGTTAGGGGCAATCAGGCAGGCAAATGGTTAGGGGTGATCAGGCAGGCAGGCAAGTGGTTAGGGGTGATCAGGCAGGCAGGCAGGTGAGTGGTTAGGAGCCAGCAGTCCTGGATTGCGAGAGGGTGCAGGCTGGGCTGAGGGACCTGCCCCCCCTGCACAAATTTCGTGCACTGAGCCTCTAGTCTTTAAAATAAAGGGAGTGGACTAGGAAATCTCTACGGTTACTTCTGGCTTTACTGTTTCATGATTTTACTCTTATTTCACTAAGAACTATGGTCTCTTGAGTTGGTTGTGAATCTCAAGGGTGAACAGGCAAACAAGCAGGGGGAGAAGAGTGGAATAGTGTATGGCCATGAACTGTCTGTTTTGAGTCAGCACTTTTGGGGCCAGGGGTCTTCCTTAAGCTCTAGCAGCCATTGGGTAACAGCTGTGGTGGTTAACCCAAGGCCACCCTGTGCATCCTCCAGCCAAAATAGGATGCCCAGCTCATGTCTCTGTATCCTCAGTAGAGCACAGAGGAAGCGTTCCTTGGTGCCACAGAATTGACATTAGCTTCCAGTTAGTCCACTACGCACAGAGAAGGGAGCATGAGAACAAGCTGTGGTTAGGCTTGAGGGTACCCTTGAGAAATTCTTATTAAAACCAAGGGGAGAGCATTCCAGGGATGTTGAAACTCATGTGCCCAAAATGACACAATTCCAGCAAACTTCCAGGGCAAACTGAATAGGCTATCCATTAGCGTCTCACTTTCCCTTGCAGTTGCTTTCTTTTCTTTATTTTTTTAATATATTTTTATTTTTATTTCAGAGAGGAAGGGAGAGGGAGAGAGAGATAGAAACAACAGTGATGAGAGAGAATCATCAATTGGCTGCTTCCTGCACGCCCCACACTGGGGATTGAGCCTGCAACCCAGGCATGTGCCCCAACGGGAATCGAACTGTGACCTCCTGACTCATAGGTTGATGATCAACCACTGCGCTACGTTGGCTGGGCAACTTTCTTTTCTTTTTAAGTGTTGTTAGAAGAGCAACAAGTTTCCTACGTGGCTATGGGTATGAATGAACTGATATGGTGGGCAAAGAACAGCATTTACAGAATTAGAGAACAGAATATGATACTAGGAGTAAGAAAACCTGTGGGCATGTTCCTTTGACTCTCTGGGCCTCATTTTCTCCATCTGAAAAATACAAGGGCTGAACTAGGATCTTTTTAGTACGTGATGATTGTAAGCCACCTAGTCTACTCCATCAGGATATTATGGCAATAACAAACTCCAACCCATGGCTTATGTTTTTGTAAGCCTGTAAGCACCAGTGAAGCAGGCTGGCACCGCGCACCTTGGGAACCAAGCCAGGTGTCCTCCTTGGTTACTTCTTTCTCCCTCTGAGCCTCAGTTTCCTGCACTGTAGAATAGAGATGATGATAATAATAACTGCCTTTGTGAAAATTGAATAAGATGATATATATAAGGTTTTGACACCGTGTTCTGCACTCAATAAGAGCTCAGTAAATGTTAGCTAATATTCAGTTCCATTTGTTCTCAACCACCAAGTCAAACGTCAGACAGTGTTGTAACGATACAGCACTAATCCAGCGAGAAAAGCATCGAACTGGTGTCAAGTACTGGAAACATGGGCTCATCTTTGCTAGGTCAGGTCCAAGTGGTCACGTCAGCCCTGACAGGTTTGGCTCAGTGGATGGAGCCTCGGCCTGCGGACTGAAGGGTCCCAGGTTCGATTCCGGTCAAGGGCATGTACCTTGGTTGCAGGCACATCCCCAGTAGGGGGTGTGCAGGAGGCAGCTGATTGATGTTTCTCTCTCATCGATGTGTCTAACTCTCTATCCTTCTCCCTTCCTCTCTGTAAAAAAATCAATAAAAATATTTAAAAAGTGGTCATGTTACATATCTAAACCTTAGTTTATGCATTATAAAAATGTAAATGACACCTAGGTTCACTCATTAGTATCATTCCATCATTAATCAATACATATCGAACATCCATCATACAGTAGTCCCCCCTTATCCATGGAGGATACATTCCAAGACCTCCAGTGGATGCCTGAAACCACGGATAATACTGAACCCCATATATACAGTAGTGTTTTTTCCTACATATACATACATTTGCATTTACAGTAAGCACTTTATGGCTTCTCTTTAGCATATCTGAACTGCCAGGATCACTATTCTTCCACTTCGGGGTCATTATTAAGTAAAACAAAGGTGACTGCAATACCACAACTGCGATATCAGTTGATCTGATAACCAAGTCTAAGTGACTAATGGGCTGGTAGTGTATACAGCATGGGTACAATGGACAAAGGGGTGATTCACTTCCTGGGGAGATAGAACGGGACGGAATGAGATTATATCGAGCTACTTGGAACAGCTCGTGTTTTAAAACTTATGAATTGCTTAATTCTAGAATTTTCCATTTAATATTTTCCGACCAAGGTTGAAACACAGAAAGTGAAGCTGCAGATAAGGGGTCTACTGTGCAGACTTAATCCTAATGCTAAGTACTTGAAACCTGCAAATGAATGAGTTTTGGCCCCTGCGTGGAAGAGCTCACAGTCTAAGAAATTTCAAATTGTTAAACAGCGAAATAGCACCAGATGTTAGACCAAGGTCCTTGAGTGTTGGCTAAGAAAGAATTTAGAGTTAAGACTCAAATGTAAGCAAAAGTTTGTTTAGAATGTCACAGAGATAGAAGAAATGAGCTGTGAAGAAGTGAGCCAGTAAGACTGTGCGGGCTCAGGAAACAAGTTACAGAGGCAAAAGAAGGGACTTGGAGAGTAGGAAAAAGAAAGTGAAGGTAAGTGCCTCGAGGGAAGGCAGGGGGAAGGAAGGGGGGAGGAAAGGTGCTCCAGAGAGAAAGAGCCGCCCTAGCCGGTTTGGCTCAGTGGATAGAGCTTCGGCGCACGGACTGAGGGGTCCTGGGTTCAATTCAGGTCAAGAGCACATACCTCGATTAGAGGCTCAATCCCTGCAGCAGACAACCAATCGACGTGTATCCCACACGATGTTTCTCTCTCTGTGTCTCTCCCCCTCCATTCCACTCTCTCTAAAAAAAAAAAAAGTTTGGAAAAATATCCTTTGGTGAGGATTAACGAAGAGAGAGAGAGAGAGCCGAGTCCTCTCTTTTAAGGGCTTATCTGGAGGTTGCAGGGGAGGATCTCAATAGAATATTTATCAGCTTTCTAGGTGCGTCTCCTCAGGGTCCTGGTGTCCACTGGTTGGTTGGTACTTGGTAGAGGGTCATTAAGTCCTTGCCGCTGGTCTTGATGTCAGCCATGGTGTCACCCCGCCTGGCCTTGTTGCTTTTTCAGGCCTGGAGCTGAAACACAACCGAGGCCTAGTTGTTACCTCTAGCAGTGGTTCTCAACCTTCCTAATGCCGCGACCCTTTAATACAGTTCCTCATGTTGTGGTGACCCCCAACCATAAAGTTATTTTTGTTGCTACTTCATAACTGTAATTTTGCTACTGTTATGAATCGTCATGTAAATATCTGATGTGCAGGATGGTTTTTCAGGGGTCGCGACCCACAGGTTGAGAACCGCTGCCTAGGGCTTCATGCTTAAGGGAGTGGTCCTGCAAGGGCCTGTATGGGAGGCATATGGGGCTGTTCTCTGCGCCGCCCCCTTCCTCTTCCAAAGGGGTCAACCACATGACTAGACATGCCAGGGGAGGACGGGCAGGGCAGGGTCTGAACCACACGGTCAGTGATACGCTAGGGGAGGAAAGGTTGCCCTGGGGGTGAGGTCCTTCTAGATACCTGGGGCTTTCGGTGGGACGGGGCCTAGCGTTCCTGCTCCGCTCAAGTTTGTCTCACTGCCTACTGTACCATTATGAGATAAAGGCTGTGAAAGCCTCCTACAGGCCGGTGGCAAGACTATCAGAAGAACGTGCTGGGGTGACTCAGCCTCCAGTTCCCATGGAACTCTATCCCTGAAACCTCCCATCCACCTCTGGATGTGTGCCTGGAAGGTGAGGGCAGGAGAGGCAGCTGTAAATAAAACAAAAGAGCAGCTGCCTTCCTCTGTGCAAGAAACGAAAGGAGGGCACTGAGCTTGTCTGGCTTTGCTCGGAGGTTCTGTACTTAACCGTAGGCAAGTCTGAGTTCCACGCAAGCCACTGACGCTCCCTGAACCGCTGAAGGGGGCGGGCCCGCGGCGGGGGAGAAACCGGGGAATCCCGGCTGCGCAGGCGCGTTCGGACTCTCCCGGACGCGTCGGAAACCTGACGTCAAAGTTGACGTAGAAAGACGTAGGGGAGGCGGCGAGGCGAACGCCGGCTCTCGGGTCACGTGACGCGACAGGAGCGTCGTCGGCTCCTCCCTCTCCAAGATGGCGTCCTTGCTGCAATCGGAGCGGGTCCTCTACCTCGTCCAGGGAGAAAAGAAGGTTCGGGCCCCTCTCTCGCAGCTTTACTTCTGCCGCTACTGCAGCGAGCTGCGGTCGCTGGAATGTGTGTCTCACGAGGTAACGCCGTCGTCCCAGGAAGAGGAGGGGGAGGGCGGGGGGGAGGGGGAGGGGGAGAGGCATTCATATTAGTCACCGCGGCGGGCGGGGAAGTCCCACCGGTTGGAGGCGGATACCATTTTCCTACCTTGCTGATTGGCCTGTTTTCCGTCACTCAGATTTGCCCGAGCTTTAATTTGCTCATAAGTTGTCACTTGGAAAGAAGGGGCGGCCTTGGGTGGGGCTGAGCGGCTCGGCTGGTGGCCGGGCACCCTCTGATTGGACGAACTTGACTTCGGGAAGCCTGGCCGTCTCCTGGGCGTTTGGTGACAGGGTGGGTCCGGGAGAAAAAGGTGTGGGCGTGCTTGGTTCGCGCCACTTGCGGGGTTAGACACTGGCTTTCCACGCTTGATTTGCGTGGAGTGGATGCAGGCATTGGATTCATGCCCCTCCCATCCTGGAAGTTCTGCCTCCACGTTGGCCGGAAACTGGCTCCTCTGTGTCCGCGCTCAGGCCGAGGCCTGCCTGCCGCAGGGATGGGGCGAGCTGAGTCAAAGCGTTGCCAGTCGGGCAGGCCGTGTAGGAAGCTGGAAGTGTTATATTAACAGCGCTTCCCCCGGGAGGAGGGTGCTGTCGTCTTTCCCAGCAAATGGGCGCTGGCGTGGGATTGTTAGAAGGTAGAAGACCCCACCCCGTGAAAAATCACCCAGTCCTGCAGCGCAGGGCACATCTCCTTTATTCAGGAAGCTTTGCGGATCAAAGACGAGAAGACATAAATCCTGCCGTGGAGTAACTCCCAGTCTCCTGAAGGAAATGCTATTAGTAATAACAGATACAGTTTATCCAGTACTCTGTGCCATATGCTTTACTTAATCTCCTTTATCTTGCTACAACCCAATGGAGTGGATAACTTTTTTAAGAAATCATTTTTACAGGTAAAGAAATAGACACCTAATGTTAGCTCTAAGTCACACTGGGAGGACCAAGATTTGAAAACGAGTATCCTGACTTAGAACTTCAGTGAAGATCCCTGGACTCTTAAGAAACGCATATGAAAAACATATTCTATACTATAAGCCACTTTACATATTATTATTAACTAGGGGCCCGGTGCACAAAATTCGTGCACTGGGTCGGGGGAGGAGTGTCCCTCAGCCCAGCCTGCCCCCTCTCACATTATGGGAGCCCTCGGCCAGAGGAGTTGACCCTCATCACCCTCCGATCACCAGTCACCAGATCGGCCCCTTGACCAGGCCTGAGGCCTCCGGCAGAGGTGTCAAGCCTGGGCAGGGGACCCCCAGCTCCCCACGGTTGCAGGCTCCGCCCCTGCCCAGGCCTAATGCCTCTGCCCTAGGCATCCGGCCCGGGCAGCGGGGACCCGCAGCTGCAGCGGCCCCACAATCGTGGGCTCCGCTTTAGGCCCAGGCAAGGGACCCCTAGCTCCTGGGACTGCCAGCTTCAACCGTGCCCAGCTCCCATCGCTGGCTCCACCCCTACTTCCTGCTATCACTGGCCAGGGCGGAAAAGGCACCTGATTCTCAGATCATGGCTGGGGGGTAGGGCAAAGGCGGCCCCAGGGCCACCTTTGCCCTGCCCCCCAGCTCTTAGCTCCCCCCTGGGTTTCCGATCACTGTCAGTGGCAGGGGGCTTCTTCCTGCTTTCCCTTTCGCCTCCCTGCATTGTGCCTACGTATGCAAATTAACCGCCATCTTGTTGGCAGTTAACTGCCAATCTTAGTTGGCAGTTAATTTGCATATAGCCCTGATTAGCCAATGAAAAGGGTAGTGTCGTACGCCAATTACCATTTTTCTCTTTTATTAGTGTAGATTATTTTGGGGGGGGATATTTTTCACAGTATTAAGAATAGTCAGGCTCAGCTGGTGTTGCTCAGTGGTTAAGTGTCAAACCCGGAGGTCACTGACTCCCAGTTCAATTCCCGATCAGGGCACATGCCCGGGTTGTGCATTTAATCCCCAGTGTGGGGCATTCAGGAGGCATCCATTTATATTAAAAATATATATTTTAAAAGGTCAGGGGAAGTATTTAAATAATACAAGAGAAATAAATGCCATTTATGTATAATGTGGTATTGGTTTTTCATGTATTTAACATGGCATTGATTTTTCATGGATTTCTTAACACATGCGGTGTGTGTGTGTGTCTGTCTGTGTGTGTATGTATGTGTATGTACACGCACGCCTGTACCTGTGTGTATCTCCTTAGCAGTTCCTTTCTCATTAGATGCTTCCCTGCTCCAGCTCCACCCTTACAATTTGTTGGGTTAGATTCTCCTTTGGTGGTTACTAGGGAGCTCAGTCTTCATGATCTCCAAGGATGTCTTCAACTATGACACTCAGTCTGTAACTGCATCTTTTACAGACGGTTGTGTACCTGTGAGATACAGGCCATTAGGGCTTGGGGAAGGCTAATACCCGTGAGCAGTCCAGAAGGTTCTAATGGAGAGCCTGGATTGGAGCTGCACATGAAGGGACAAGCATTCTTTGGAAAGGGGACGCAAAGGAATGACTTACAGTTTGCCTTTTATGATGAGTCACGGCAAATATTTGTTAGCAATACTATAGCTTATGTTCTGGAAGGTTATTTGAGCAGCAATTGTATTCATCTTTTCAAAGATGGTCCTGTTTATAGCAGATGATGAAAAGAGAAGCCAGTTTCTATAGTATTTATGTTCAAGTGAATCTGTCTTTCCATCTGCAGGTGACTACAGTTCTAGAATTGTCAAATAGAATCTGCCTACATTTAAGAAAATTATTCAGACCTTAAAAAGTACAATGAATTTAATTTGTATACTGTGTTTTTGAGTTAAATACCATAGTTTAGCTTAATAGTTTAATTTGTCGTTTAAATATCTCTAATTGATTGGCTGTAGCTGACTTTGTAAATGATAATTTATACTGCTCTTCAGTGAACATGTATTGCTTCAGTAATGAGAAAACCTTTAAAGTATCTCACAATTTAAGTGTGGTCAAATTACTACAATCCAATAAAGCTAAACCAGGTAGAAGAATAATTGATCACATTTTTACAAATTAGGTTATTTTATTTATTAATCTATTATTTAGGTTATTATAGAGTTCTTCTTTTACATAGGTAATTTTTAACACATCTAATTCATAAAACCCTGATGAAAGGGCACAGGAAAGATCATAAAGGAAAAATAGAAGGTTTACAAAATGTGGATGGTTTGAAAAAACAAAGGTGACTGAGGAATAAAACCTGAGCTGAAAACAATTTAGGTTCTCTGCCAGGTGAGTGATTTCTCACCTTCTGCTTCAGTATGATAATGTACTTCACATTTTACTGTTTGGCAGAGACATACACACAAGCTAAACTGACTTTCCTTTCCTCTGATTTTTTGATTTCTTGTTTCTTTCTAGGTGGACTCTCATTATTGCCCCAGTTGCTTAGAAAATATGCCATCGGCTGAAGCCAAACTAAAAAAGAACAGGTAAGACCAGGATTCATTTTTTGTTTTCTCAATTATTATTATTATTTTTTAAAATATATTTTATTGATTTTTTACAGAGAGGAAGGTAGAGGGATAGAGAGCCAGAAACATCGATGAGAGAGAAACATCGATCAGCTGCCTCCTGCACGCCCCCCACTGGGGATGTGCCCGCAACCAAGGTACATGCCCCTGACCGGAATCGAACCCAGGACCCTTGAGTCCGCAGGCCGACGCTCTATCCACTGAGCCAAACCGGTTCTGGCATGTTCTCTCAATTATTTTTGTAACAGCTGGTAAGAAAACACATGGAACTAACTCTTTCTTAACTAGCTCTTTTCATTTTTTTGCATCACCTTTGCCACAGATAAACTATCCTTTAAATAAACTTTCCATTTTAGAACAGTTTTGGATTAAGAATTATTGTGAAGATGATACAGAGAATTCCCTTCTATCCCATACCCAGTGTCCCCTACTGTTAACATCTTACATTAGAATGGTGTATTTGTCTCAATTACTGAACAATACTGGTACATTATTGTTAAATAAACTCCACATTTTATTCAGATTTGCTTAGTTTTTTTCGTAATCTCCTATTTCTGTTCCAGGATCCTATTTAGGATATCCATGTTATGTTTAATGGTTATGTCTCCTTAGGCTCCCATTGTTGTGCCATCCTCTTAGACTTTCCTTGGTTTTGATGACCTGAAAAGTTTTGAATAGTGGTCAGATATATTGTAGAATGCCCCTCAGTTGAAATGTGTCTGTTTTTCACATCAGCTAGGGGAATGTATTTTGGGGGAGGAGGATGACTGAGGTAAAGTGTATCTCTCAGCATATCAAGGAAACAAACTTTCAATATGACTCTCAACTGTTGATGTTAACCTTGATTACCTGGCTTTATCTAGTGCATGTCAGGTTTCTCCCATGTAAAGTTACTCTCCTCGCCCCCTCCTTTTCCCTGCTGTACTCTGTAGAAGGAGAACTATCACAGCCCACACTTAAATAGTAGGAAGTTATGCTCCCCCTCTTGAGGGTTGTCTATATAAATTATTTGGAATTCTTTTGCATGAAAGATATTTCTCCTCTTCTCCACTTATTTAAGTAATCATTTACTTAAAGCAGACCAGCTCCTGGATATTTATTTTATACCTTAGCATAAGTTATAATCCAATACTACTTTTTTTTGCTCAAATTTTCTACCTTTGGCTGTTGGTAACTTTTCAGTAGACTATCTTATCCCTTTGACTTAACCCCGGTCATTGTTTGTGGGGGGTTGTTTGTTCATTCATTAGAGCACTTTCTTACTTTCTGGTACTACAAAATACTCTAGGCTCATCGTGTGTACTTTCTGCCTCCCTCCTAGAATTAGCCATTTCTCCAAGGAACCCTGGTTCCTTTTATTGGAGAATGAAATTAAAAACCAAGATCTGGCCCAGCTAGTGTGGCTCAGTGGTTGAGCATTGACCCAGGAACAAAGAGGTCACCAGTTCCATTCCCCGTCAGGACACATGCCCAGGTTGTGGGCTCAATCAGGGGGTGTGCAAGAGGCAGCCGATCGATGATGTTTCTCTCTCATTCATTGATGTTTCTATCCCTCTCCCTTTCTCTCTCTCTAAAAATTAGTAAAAACATATTTTAAAAACAAAAACCAAGATCTGGATAGTAGGCATGCTCGTTGTTCCTGGGAGCCATTTGGTTTTTTGCTTGATGTGAAAGTCCGTTGCCACACTCACACGCCTACGCCTCCGTGGATGTGAACCACTATTATTTGTCTTTCTTGTCTCTGAGAAATACCTTCTGATAAGCCAGACAGTTTTGTATCCTGTCCACACATTAATTTTAACATTTAATCCTCAAAAGATCCCTGTGAGGTGGATACTATTATCTTTATTTGAGGATATTATCTAGATGGCAAAATATCAGAGCTAATTGGAGTTATGACATGGAACTTGAGACCAAGACTAGGACTGGTGGTGAAATCTTGGTAATCTCTGGTTGTGGAACACATAAAAGCAACAAGGTACAGGGGCCCTGAAGGGGAAATGCTGGCTAAGCACTACGAGAATAGTGCCAGGAAGCCTGAAAATGCAGCACTTCCGAACCATTCCAGTGTGATCACATGGTGTGGTATCTGTTTCAGCTCTCTGGCACAGCAAACAAGAAGTTATTTTCCAAACCAATTTCCTGATCGTTGTATTGTTGCCTCTCAGTTTTTCATTGTGCAATTGGTCTGTTCTGTCTAAAGGCATAAGTTCTGACATTTCTGTTTTCCTCAGAACTCTTTGTGGTCTGTACAAGCATGAAATGAGTCTGGAAATAGTTAACTTCAGACTATTAACACTGATTCTCTCTGTGGAGTAGGATTGGGTAAGGCTCTAATTCTTCAGGAGCTTTTGTGACAATTGCTTTTTATTTTTTTTAATAATGAACATATAATACTTTTGAAATTTTAAAACAAAGTTTGTAAGAGTCTCAGGAGTACTTGATTATTTCTTTTTGCATGAGACAATCCTCCCTTACAGTTCTCTCTTGAATTCCTAACACCTGGAACAAGGTCTGGTATTGGTAGGTGCTTGGTAACATTTGTGGAGTGAATGAATTGTTGTATTTTTTGTATCATAGATGCGCCAACTGCTTTGACTGTCCCGGCTGCATGCACACCCTCTCCACCCGGGCCACAAGCATCTCCACACAACTTCCCGACGACCCAGCCAAGACCACCATGAAGAAAGCCTATTACCTGGCCTGTGGATTTTGTCGCTGGACATCTAGAGATGTGGGCATGGCAGACAAATCTGTGGGTGAGTGAGGTAGACTTCAACATGAGATTTTGTGAAATTAGCAGTGCTGTAATTGCCCACAGACTATGTTAACTAGTTTTGTTTTTTTGTTGTTCATTCTCACCCGAGGATATTTTTTTCCATTGATATTTTTAGAGAGGGTCGGGGAGAGAAAGAGAGAAACATCGATGTGAGAGAGACGCATTGATTGGTTGCTTCTTGCTTGTGCCCTCATCAGGGCACAGGGATAAAATCTGCAACCCAGATACGTGCCCTTGACCGGGAATTGAACCAAAGACCCTTAGGTTCGCAGACAGACACTAAAAACTGAGCAAACCGGCCAGGGCTATTTAGTTTTCTTAGAGTTTGTCAAATAGCTTTTATAAATCTGACACTTTCTTAGAGTCAAAATTTTGATGTTCTTCATAAGAAATAAAAGCTCCTGATGACAAAACACACCATAAGCAAAATTAAACATAAAAGTGACAAATTAAGAAAAGTATTTGGATCATATACAACAGACTAAAGATAAATAACCAAAAATGAGGAATACTTATAAATCAACTTGAGGCCCAATGCACGAAATTCGTGCAAGAGTAGGTCTTCTTTCCCCGGTTGCCGGCAAGCACCTGGTACCTGAGCTTCCTTCTGGCCACCGGCAGGCACCCGGGCTTTGCTCCGGCCGCTATGAGGCACCCGGGACCCGGGCTTCCCTCGTAGCCCTAGCTTCGTCCAGAAGGTTGTCTGGAAGGATGTCCACTCTAATTAGGATATTACACTTTTATTATTATAGATAAGAAAGAGACTTAATAGAAAAGTAGGCAAAAGATATGAACAGCAGGTCTCACAGTGGAAATAAAAATGGTCAGTAACCAAAATGTACATACTGAAGGGGCCATAGTAGGATTAAAATGATATTTCTTTGCCCTACACACTTTTTTTCCAATCCTCACCCGAGGACATGCTCATTTATTTTTAGAGAAAGGAAGAGAGAGTATGAGAGAGCCTCTCATACATGCCCCAAGTGGGGACCAAACCCACAACCTAGGTATGTGCCCTGACCGGGAATTGAACCATGACCTCCTGGTTCATTGGTGGGGCAAGACTCTAACCGTTTTTGAAGTCATAACTCACATTCCACCCTTGCATGTTTCCTTCCTCTAAAATTTTATAGACCTTTGTTTTTATCTCTTTGGGTATCATTAAATACCTTATACTATTAGTATTGTTTATATGTGAATTTTTCAAGTGTTTTCAACTCTAATATGAGTTCTCTGGGAACAAAGACCCTATATTGAATGTATGAATTCTTCATTTAGTTTTCATTGTCTAGTTAGTTAGATTATTGTTTTCACAACTTTTGAGGCAATGTATTTTTTTAAAAGTCAATAAATATGTAGAAAGATATGTTCAACTTCACTAATAGGGAAAGCCAAATTAAAATTCCATTGATTTGATAAAATATGTTATATCTGATAATCAGGTGTTGGCAAGAATATGGGAAAATAGTTCTTTCATACACTACCACCTTGAAAAGTAGTTTAACAACATCTATTAAAGTTTTATTTTTTATTGTTTTTAGAGAGAGGATGGGAGAGGGATAGAGAGAGAAAACATCAGTGAGAGAGCCATCATCGGTAGGCTACCTCCTACATGCCCCCTACTGGGGATTGAGCCTGCAACCTGGGCATGTGCCCTGAATGGGAATTAGGAATCGAACCAGGGACCTCTTGGTTCATGGGTTCACACTCAACCACTGAGCAACACCAGCCGGGCTACAATTTTAAAATGCTTTTTTTCTTCTGCCCAGCAATTCCATGTCCCAAGTTTCTATACTGGAGCATTCAAACATGTGCTCAAAGATACATCTATGTCTATGTGTATGTATACATGTGTGTATACACACGCGCGTGCACGCGCTTATCAGTGAAACAAAAATTATGTGTATATGGACTTAAAACTACCTACAGCATTAATTATATACCTGTCCATCATTTGAGCATTCAGAGTGGAGGTTGCAATTATCTATATTAGGAAACGTCCTTTATTTTTACATTTTCTATACTTCCTGGTTAATATCAGAAAGTAGTAGCACTCTTTAGACAGTCAGTTCAAAATCTTGAGTTGCTTTTTAATTTTTATATAAACAGTAGCATTTCTATCTCTCCATTGTCTCTTTTCTTTCTGAAATTTCATTTAATTATCTGAAAACTTTTTAGACTTGTTAAAAATTCCCGATTTTGAGTTTTCATAAAAGATTTTAGCTTACTAACATATGAAGAAGCTCATAACAAGTTCATTATGTCATTTGACATAACTAAAATGAAGGTGGACAATTCCTATACAATTTGGAAGTAAATATGGCTGACATTTCTTTAGATTCAACTCTGTTCTTAAAAATTTAATCTTTGAATCTGTTTACTTCACCTCTTGGTTTAGAATGCTTGAGCTCTTGGTTTTTTTACATTGTACATTAAGTTGTTAAAATATTCTACAAAAACAAAAAATGTTAACTAAACAAGTATATCTTAGTTCCTTAAAAATTCTCGAGGGTAGATATTTCCTGAAATGTGATTTATATTAGAACTAGAGGCCTGATGCATGAAATTCATGCAAGAGGCTTGGCCCTCGCAGCCCCAGCTTCATCTGGAAGGACGTCTGGAAGGTTGTTTGGCTGCCCAGTCTAATTAGCATATTATGCTTTTGTTACAGACTAGTGGCCTGGTGCACGAAATCCGTGCACGGAGTGGTGTCCCTCAGCCCAGCCTGCACCCTCTCCAATCTGGGACCCCTCGGGGGATGTCTGACTGCCGGAATGTCTCCCGGCAGTCGGACATCCCTCTCGCAATCTGGGACCACTGGCTCCCAACCACTCACCTGCCTTGCCTGCCTGATCTCCCCTAACCACTCTGCTGCCAGCCTGATCAACACCAATTGCCCACCCCTGCCAGACTGATTGCCCCCAACTGCCCCCCCACCCCCGCCGGCCTGATCACCCCCCAGCTGCCCTCCCCCGCTGGCCTGCTTGTACCCAAATGCCCTCTTCTGCCGTCCCTAGCCACCTCTGCCTCGGCCCTGCCACCATGGCTTTGTCCGGAAGGTCTCCCAGTCTAATTAGCATATTACCCTTTTATTAGTATGGTTGATTCCATAGCATCTCTTTAGACTTTGAGTAAATATTTGTGTATATATGTTTTAATTTCAATGTAGCAAGCAAGTTGTTTGAATTTGTTTATGAGTTAAATGTTAAAAAACAAAACAAACCTCAAAGTGGCGTAATATATGCCTCAGTGAGTTAAAAGTATTTTTCTGTGTTTGTATTCTGTCTCTTTTTAGCAAATTAAACAAAGTCCACAAATCCAAGTAGATTTTACAGTTTGTTCCTTTGTAAGTGAATGTTTATGCTTTTTAGATTGTGAGTCATTAAGATTAGAGAATTTTTTTTTCAGAACGTAAAACCTGTGTTTGCTTCTGGAAATCTCTCTCTTCTAGGGTATCTTGACAGTGATAATTGAGCTCTTGGAGCTCTTAAAAGAGTAGAGATAATTTCATTTTTCCATGTTGTCATTGGTGTCTGAGGCGCTCTGAAACCACTTTAGTTGGAACTGTTTGGTTTGTAAGTAAGTCATTGTGTCAGTAATGTGCAGAGAAAAACTCATAATGACATTGTTATGTCTCCCAAATTGCTGTTTAGAATAAATTACCAGTTCTAAAGAAGCAATTAGGTAGAACATTTAGACTTTTAAAAATACTACATCTAAAACATTTTTTTAAATAATTCTTTTTCATGATTGCCTTAAATAGGCAACCTTTAAATTATGAATAATGTACTAAAGGCTGTTATTGCTGCCATTTCTTGCAAGGGAGCGTAGTGACACCTTCAACAAGAGTCCTTTTTGTTTTGAAAAGAGTTATTTTAACTTATACAAATAATGCACATTCATATATTTATCCCCCAGCTTAACAAAATAACCAAAACAGTTTAAACAACTTGTGTTGCCTCCCCTCCCACATCCTCCTTCCCCTGCCTCTTAGAGAGAGGTAGTCATCACAGTCCTGAAGTCAGTATGTATCGGTGTCCATGCCTGTCTTTATACTTCTCCGCATATGTATGTGGCCACTAGCAAATCATGTTTATCGTGTGAAACAAATGGAAATCTATATGTATCCTGCTACAACTTTTCTCTATCGATATTATATTTTTAATAGCAGTTTGATTTCATGCATGACTTACCACAGTTTACTTACTCATTTTCCTCCTAATGGACATTTAGGTTGTTATCAATGTTTTCCTTTCAACAGAAGTGCTGTTAGAAAATTCCTGTGTGTATTTCTTAAGTAATAAGAGTAAGGATTTCTCTGCATAACTAAACTGCTGGTCCTGGCCAGTTTGGCTCATGGATAGAGCGTCGGCCTGAGGACTGAAGGGCACCGGGTTCGGTTCTGATCAAGGGCACATGCCTGGGTTTCGGGCTTGATCCCCAATAGGGGGCATGAAGGAGGCAGCCTATTCTCTCTCAACATTGATGTTTCTATCTCTCTCTCTCTCTCCCTCTCCCTTTCTCTCTGAAATCAATAAAAATAAATAAAAAGTATTTAAAAATAAATAAAAAAATAAAACTGCTGGTTTTAAGTTGTGTACATCTTTAGCTCTCTAAAATGGTTTACCAGTTTTTCCTCCCCCTAGTAATGTATAAAAGTAGACTAGCCTTTGCTCTAGAATCAGTGGTTCTCAACCTGTGGGTCGTGAACAATGAAAATACATCCTGCATATCAGATACTTACATTATGATTCATAACAGTAGCAAAATTACAGTTATGAAGTAGCAACGAAAATAATTTTATGGTTGGGGGTCACCACAACATAAGGAACTGTATTAAAGGTTCATGGCATCAGGAAGGTTGAGAACCACTGTGACAGTTCTTATTTGTGTTGCTTTTTTTTTTCAGTCCTCACCTGAGGATACCATTGATTTTTTTTTAGAGAGTGTGGAGGGGAGGGAATGAGAAGGGAGGAAGAGAGAGAGAGAGTGGCGGAAAGAAAGAGGAAGAGAGAGGGAAACAGAAACATCCATCTGAGAGAGATACATAAGTTGGTTGCCTCCTGCACATGCTCTGACTGGGGCCAGGTATCACCCAGGTATGTGCCCTTTACTGGAAATCAAACCCACGACCCTTTGGTGCGCAGGCTGACGCTCGGTGTAACGCTGAGCTACACGGTCAAGGGTCCTTGGCACGTCTTAGTGTTGTTTTTCCGAAAGGATGGTTGTGAAATGGTATCTCATTGTAGTTTATTTTTTCACTTTTTAACATTAGCTTTATTGAGATATAACTTATGTATAATGAAGCTCACCAATTTTAAGTGTAGACTTCTATGATTTTTGACAAATGTGTATACTCATATAGCCACCATCACAATCATGTAACAGAAAAATCCCATCACCCAAAAAAGTTTCCGCTTGCCCCTTTGCTGTCAGTTTCTTGCCCTGACCTCCTGGCTCCTGCCCCACTGATAGGCTTCCTACCACTGTAATTTTGCCTATTCTGGAGGTTTATATAATTGGAGTCTTGTAGTACATAGTCTTTTGTGTCTATCTTCTTTCATTAACATAATGCCTTTGCGGTTCAACCATATTTTTGCTTTTTATTGTTGAGTAGTATATCTGTTGTATGGTTATACCAGTTTGTTTATTCAACGTCTAGTTGATGGACATTTGGATTTTTTTTCTAGTTTTTGTCTTATGAATAATGCTGCTATGAACATTTGCCTACAAGTCTTAGTGTGGATATGTTTTCATATTTCTTGCGTAAATACTTAGGAGTGGAATTGCTGGATTGTAGGGAGAGTGTACATTTAATGACTAGAAACTGCCGAACTATTTTCCAGAGTGGCTATACCATGTGGACCCTCACCAGCAATGTAAGAGAATTCCAGTTCCTCAACAACCTTTCATATTGTCAGTCTTTTTCATTTTAGCCATTCCAGTGAGTGTGTAGTGATACCTCATTGTGGTTTTACTTTGCATTGTCATAATGTGCTTTTTTGCCATCCATATATTTTCTTTGGTGAAATGATTGTACAAATCTTTTGCCTATTTTTTAATGGAATTTTGTCTTTTTATTGAGTTGTAACAGTTGTGTATTCTGGGTACAAGTCCTTTGTTCAATATATGTTTTGCAAATATTTTACCTCAGTCTATGGCTTGCTTGCCTTTTATTTTCTTACCAGTACCTTTTGAAGAACACAAATTTCTAATTTTGATGAGGTCCAATTTATCAATTTATTTTATAGTTTGTGCCTTTTGTATCCTAGTGAAGAAACTTAGGCTAACCCAAGGTCACTAAGATTTTCACTGATGTTTTCTTCTATGAAGAGTATAGTTTTAGCTCTTACATGGAAGTCTATTGTCCATTTCAGAGTAAGTTTTGTATGTGTTGTGAGGTAAGGTAAAGGTTCATTTTTTTTGTAGATGGGTATCCAGTTGTTGCAGCACCATTTGTTGAAAGTATTCATTATGGTTTTACTTTTAACTTTCTGGAATAATCTTTTCCTTTATGATCTGTGCAGTTTGTTTCTTATATAAGAAATTTTTTTCCAAACCAGGGCCATAAAACAGAAATTGCAGTGTTGCAGATAAGAGCAGGGTCTCTGGAGTCAGACTTTGAATCCTTGCTTTACCACTTACTATCTTTGTGACTTTGGACAAGTTATATAACTTTCAGAGCCTCAATTTCCTCATTTGTAAAATAAGGCTAATAATAAGAGTCCCACTGCACAACATTATTATGAGAATAAAATGTGCCTGGCTATACATATGTTAGCTGTGGTGGTCATCATTATCATTGAGCATTCTGGTCTATATCATTTCTAGGACTCATTCTTGGAAGTTCTGTGCTTTTATGTTTTTTAAGTTTTGTGGCCTGCAGAATGACCTATTTTTGTGAAAATAAAATTATAAAATTCTTGTTTAATGTTTCTTTATTTTGCAGCTAGTGGTGGTTGGCAGGAACCTGAAAATCCTCACACTCAACGGGTAAGTAAAGGGTCATTAGAGAGAGGATGAAATAAGGAAAGATGGAGAGGAAGACTCAGTATCTTCCATTTTATCAGTGGATATGGCCTATGCTTAGAAGCCCATGACATGTATTTTGATGTCTATTACACATAGAAAGTGCTTCTCATTGTAAGATATTAAATCACAATGGCAGTTTTCCCCCATTAAGTTAATAGAAAAACTTAGGTATAGTTTTAGTTCTGTACTCGAGTGTGAACTAGACAAAGGAAACAATATGCTTTTGTTTTTCACATAACCCACTAAGTTGCGTTTCCATCAGTTCTCAAATACTCTTGGAAGTATCATCAACATATAGACATATTAGTTCCTGGAAACACCACAAATTTAGAAGATGCCCTTTGACTCAATAATGGTTGCTTATAGAATCATGACTGGAGCATCCTTTAACAGTTCATACAGAATTGATCTCTAAAGTATACATTAGAGCTGATTTTTTTTGCCCCTGGAACTAGAATGTGAAAAAGATAATGAAATACTATTGAAATGAAGTATGTACAAACTGCAGATTAAATACAGTTTATAATTATCCACTTATGACATTAGCAAAAATTAGAAATATTGAAAATATCCTGGATGATGGTGTGGGGAATTGGACCTTTTTACATATACTGTTGTAAGTATAAATTAGTACAAATTTCTTGAGCTCTCAGCAGTATCTACTTTCTGGACTCTGACCTATAGAAGTACTTACACTTATGCACAAAAATATATATTCATTCATCACACATTTATCGAGCACTTACTATGTGCCAGGGACTGTCCTGGACAATAAGGATACATGGTTTCTACCCTCATAGAGCTTAAGTCTAATGGGAAAACAAAATCAATCAAATAATCCTCAGGTACAGGAAAAACTAAGTAACATGAAGAAGAGAAATTGTGCCATGTGGACATTTAATTAGGGGGAATTTCAACTAATTAGGTCTGTGTCTGAGGATGTTTCTAAGATTTGAGGACAGCAGGCACAGAAGGGAAAGAATTGAAGGCAGGGGGACTGCATATGCAAGGAGCTAATAAGTGAAAGAAGGAAAGCAGGTTGTAGACAAGGTGAGTGTGATAAATGGAGCTTAGCATCGAGCTACTGGAGAGAAGTACTTGCTGTCAGACCATGTAGACTGAGGTAAGGAGTCTGAAAAGCCTTTGAAGGTTTTAAGCTAAGACTTGCCAGGATCAGATTAGTATTTCTAAAACATAATTGCTACTGAAGTGAGAGGACAAGTGTGGGTACCAGGACACCGTTAAGTCCTATCATAGAAAATGGTTAAATACCTAATAAGACATCTGTCCTGTGTAATAAGATGCAGCTATTAAAAAAGAATGAGGCAGATGTATTTGTACTGGATGGGAAGTTTTTGATAATTTCAGTGGAAAAGAATGTTATAAGTTTTTTTCTTATATGAAAAATAAAAAGATCTGTATTTATTTTACACATATAAATGCTGTATGTCTATACATGAGTTTTTTTTAATGTCATACCTGTGCCTGTTAATGTGTAAGAAAGCTATCTAAACTCTAATAATGGATACCTCTGGTGAGGGCAGGGTAGGTTTGGGCACAAGAGATAAAAGAGAAGTTTCACTTATTTTTTGTTTAAATAAGTTTCACTTATTTAAATTTTTCCCGATTAACATAACATTGTTTTTATTAAAATATATTTTAAGAATGAAAATGTGGGTTACCGTGGAGAATATGGAGTATGACATGTTACATTCTTAGAAATAGATGGTCCTGTGGGCATGCAGAAAAAATAGGAGCATTTGTGAGAGGGAGTAAGTAATGAAGTAAAAGAACAGTGAAGAGAGAGCATGACATTTCCAAGCCTTTTCATTGCCCATTTCTTCCCGTTGTTTACCTTGAGGGTTCCATTTCAATTCCGAAATGGATCATGTAAAGAAGATAAATTCTCTTTGAAGAAAAGGGCAAACTTGCCACCTTAATAATTTTGTTTTCTCTGTTTATTATGTGTCTAGCAGTGTAGTTGATTAATTTTGTATGTTTCCTGTTAGCTTTTTCATGAAACAAAATACTGAGTCATTGATTGATTTGTTACAGATGAACAAACTGATTGAATATTACCAGCAGCTTGCTCAGAAAGAGAAGGTTGAACGAGATCGCAAGAAACTGGCACGGCGTAGAAACTATATGCCTTTGGCTTTTTCGGTGAGCACTTAGCACAAAAAGGAGTTAGCAGTTCATTGGTCAAGACCTCTGTGACATGAGAACTGTGACTCTTTCAGAAAGTTGCCATTGTCCCTAGATTGCTGAAGGATGGGTAACAGAAAGGTTATGCTTTTACCACATCATTAGTTCTCTGAGTTTTAAGGACATTTGTGTTTCTCCATCACTCCCCTTTCTCTTCTGATTATTCTCCAAAGAGGCTAGTGTTTAATTCTATAGGCACAGAACTGTAACAACTTTGGGATATTACAGAAACTCAGAAGTGGTAGATTTTATTCATATTCCCATATAACCCACCTTTGACATCCTCATAGTGGTGGTTTTCTGGCTCTAGTTGTAATTTGGGCGGCACTTCCCATATTTCTCCAGTATAAAAAAACACTGAGTTTTACACAGTGTACTTGTGTGGCTAAATAGATAATAATATATGCAAGTGTAATTTTTGATAGGAAGTATTTATGGAAGTCATTCTTTACTAGTTTGCATGCTACCCATCAGAAGAAAAAGATTAAGGTTTGGGGCTTTTATTATTGTCCCCAAGTTTTATTTGCTATCACAGAACAATTTGTTTTCTGTGTGTTTGCTTGGAGCCATGCAGGTTGGCATTTAATAAATACCATTTGTTGAATGGCAATGAATGATGTGTCAAGCACTGTGCTAGGCACTTTACACATATTATTTTATTTAATCATCATAATCTTGTGGAATAGATGGTATATTCCAGCCATGGGCAAACTACGGCCCGCGGGCCGGATGCGGCCCGTTTGAAATGAATAAAACTAAAAAAAAAAAAAGACCGTACCCTTTTATGTAATGATGTTTACTTTGAATTTATATTAGTTCACACAAACACTCCATGCATGCTTTTGTTCTGGCCCTCCGGTCCAGTTTAAGAACCCATTGTGACCCTCGAGTCAAAAAGTTTGCCCACCCCTGGTATATTCTCATTTTACAGTTGAGGAAGTGTGATCTGTATAGGTTAAGTAACTTGTCATACTGCTTTTGCCTGAGAATTCGTTAAGCTATCAAAATCCTACAAATTGGTAAGGTCTATATAAAAATATCTAGAATTTAATAAAGCATTAAAACTCACAAGGCAGTTCTAGTTGGTTTGGCTCAGCGGATTAGAGCATCAGCCTGCAGACTAAAGGGTCCCAGGTTCAATTCCAGTCAAGGGCACGTACCTCAGTTGCAGACTCAATCTCTAGTAGGGGCCGTGCAGGAGGCATCTGATTGATGATGTTCCTCTCTCATCAGTGTTTCTATCTCTCCCTCTCCCTTTCTCTCTGTCTTAAAAAAAAAAAAATCAATAAAAATAAAAAAAACTCACAAGGCTTTACATTTGCCAAAGACTTAATGAAATCTTAATGAGTTTTTCTGCATAGTCCAGTGGTACAAACAGCATATGCACCAGTGTATTTAGGAGAGGGATTTGAATTAAATGCATAATTCTTTCAACTTTCCCACATAACCTGCCTGCTATATGAGTTTGCTTCTATCTTATGCTGCAATTTTTTTTTTTTTTTTGTCTCTGTTGCAACCTGCTGCTATTTTGGGGCCTACAGCAACACACTATTCATGTAGTGGTAAGTTCTCTTTTATAATTCTTGCTAGCCCTGAAGAAGTTAGCAGATGATCACTGGTGTTCCAAGAAGACATTCATCAGGTGTCTTAGACACTCCACATAGCTCTGTTCTAAACCATCACTTAGATATTTAGATTACTAGTTTAAACAAAAATTCACATTTTGTTCAGTTTACTATGTTAATGTATTTTCAGTCTTCATGTTGGTACTTTAATTACCATTTTAAGAACTAGAGGCCTGGTGCACGAAATTTGCACTCGGGTGGAGGGTAGGGTCCCTCAGCCCAGCCTGTGCCCTCTCAGTCCAGGAGCCCTCAGGGGATGTCCGACTGACTGACAGACATCCTTAGCGCTGCCGCGGAGACTGGAGAGGCTCCTGCCACCGCTGCTGCACTCGCCAGCCATGAGCCCCTCTTCTGGCTAAGCGGTGCTCCCCCTGTGGGAGCGCACTGACCACCAGGGGGCCGCTCCTGCGTTGAGCATCTGCCCCCTGGTGGTCAGTACGCATCATAGCGACCGGTTGTTCTACCATTCAGTCAGTTTGCATATTAGCTTTTTATTATATAGGTTAAGATGATGTGGGGGCTACAAATTTCTCTCTTTAAAAGTAGCTTTCAAATTAGTTTGTTTTTGTTTGCTTGTTTTTTGCTTATTTCCCTGAGCTTCTCATGCTGTCCCACTCAAAATTCTTTCTTTTGATAAATAGGATGTTTAAAGGTGGAACTTCTAATAGGAATTTCTGAACTCTCTTTAGGACAAATATGGTCTTGGAACCAGGCTTCAGCGACCACGAGCTGGTGCAACCATCAGTACCCTGGCTGGACTTTCGTAAGTTTGGGCATTAAGTGCCTTTGAGGAGAAAAAGCAGGTATCAAAATGAATATTGAAGGAATGTGATTTTTAAATAAATAAATAACAGTTGCCAGTGGTGAAGAAGATTCTCATACTTATAAGAGACCTAAACAGAAAGAATATTCTATAATAGAGGAATACTTCAATTTTTGATATCATAGAATTTGAAGATAATCAGGTGGACCCTTGAGAAATTACTACTTTTCCTCTTTTAGCCTTAAAGAAGGAGAGGACCAGAAAGAGATAAAGATTGAGCCAGCTCAAGCTGTAGATGAAGTGGAACCTCTACCTGAAGACTATTATACAAGACCAGTCAATTTAACAGAGGGTAATTTTATACACGATTCTACTTGGTTTATATTTTACAACTTATTCTACTTTTGTTACTCTTATGCCTTGTGATTTGAGATTTTTAATAGCATAGTTGTTATAAGTAAAATGCATCATCGAAAAGAAAGTAGATATAATAGAAATAAACATTTGAAGGATTTTAAAATGTCCCATTCCTATATGGTAGTTTTTTGAAGAACACTATTCACAAAAGCAGTGTTGTTTTATGTAATTACTTTGTATAAGTCTGATATTGAGCAACTCCCTAAATTGAGGCTGGTTTCTGCCTTTCATGCTAGTAACCACCCTTCAGCAACGCCTCTTACAGCCTGACTTCCAGCCAGTCTGTGCTTCTCAGCTGTATCCTCGTCACAAACATCTTCTGATCAAAAGGTCTCTGCGCTGCCGGGTAAGTAGAGTTGCCATTTGTATCAGGGAAAAGCAAAAATAAAGTCAACGTGATTGGTGTCTGGACACTATAAACATCTCTGGAAGATAGTAAATATAGAGAATGTATAGGTGTCCAGGCACATTTTAAATACTTTCAACATAAATTCCATCCTTACAACTCTGTGAGGTGTAGGTACTATTGTTACCCTTGTTTTACAGATATGGTATCAGAAGGTTAAGTTCATAGTACTAACCCCTAAAAGATTAGTGAAAGAATATTTAGCTATTAGTTTAGTAGAGTGGAAACAAAGAGGACTGATAAAAAATAATCAATTTAAAATAAAGTAACAAAGAAGAAAAATCCAGGCTCTGGGAATCTATAGAAGAAGCAACGGAGTTTCTTCAATAAATAAATTGTAAAAGAAAGAAAACCACAGGAAGGAAACCTTTTATATCAGTCCTATCCAACAGAACTCCCTTTGATGATGAAAGTATTTTGTATCACACAGTCCAGCATGGTTGCCATTAGTCACATGTGGCTACTGAGCACTTGAAATGTGACAGTGCAGCTGAGGAACTGAATCTTTCATCTTAAATTCATTTAATTAACCACATGTGAATAGTGGCTACTGTTACCAAATAACACAGCATGAAATCAGAAGAGACCTAAGAGGCATATCAATCACATTGTGTAGACTTTATCTAATTCCTGATTTAAACAACAGAAAAAAAAGGGGACCAGAGAAGAAAGGAGAAGAATGAGGAAGGAAAGAAAATTTATGAAACCTTTGGGGAAATTTAAGCATTGTATTTTTTTATGCTATTAAAAGAATTGTTCATTTTTTTAGGGATAATAATAGTATTTTTATCCTCACCTGAGGATATGTTTATTGATTTGAGAGAGACAGGAAGGGGGGGGGTATCATTTTGATAACCCACTCTTCAGAGAAAACCCATAATGAAATGAAAAGAGACCATAGACTGAGAAAAGTAATTTGAAAAGTATATAATTAACAAAGGATTAATATCCAGAGTATGTAAAGAACTTTATCAAATCAGTAAGGAAATGGTATCTTAGTATAAAAATAACCAGTAGATACTAACATACAAGTCATGGCAGAGGAAATCCCAAAACCCAGTAAATAGGAAAGCTACTCAGACTTACACAGTAATCAGAAATGTACATTGAAACTACAGTGAGATACCACTTCATAAATTACCAGGTTGGCAGAAGTTAGCAGTTTGGCAGTATCTATCAAAATGACAAATGCACATACCTATTGATCCACTTTTAAGAAAGTATTCTACATAGACATTTACATGTGGAAAATGATTGATGTATAAGAATACTTATTGCAGAATACGTGTTTCTCTGATTTTGTAGAAGCAAAATCATAGAAACATCAATTTGGGTACAGTTAAAGAAGTAATAGGAATCGTTAAGTAGGATACAGAGGCACCTCTGTATGTGCTGGTGTGGAATTCTAAGACAGATTAAGTGTGGGGGGGGGAGGAAGGGGGGCGATCAAAGGGTAGAAGAATGGCCCTTGTATGTTATTGTGAAAAAGAAAGTTGATGTGTTCATATACTTTTATATGCATAGGCTATTTGTGAAAAAACATGAGAAACTGGTTGGCTCAGGGGAGAGGCACAGGGGGACAGGTAATGGGTATCTTTATAGTGTACCTTTTTTATATTGTTAAAACAGTTTTTTTAACCAAGTACATGTAGTACCCATTCAAGATATAAGTAAATAATTGTTACTGTATTTTAAAACATGATATCTGGAATCATAATACTTGCATTTAAATGCTCCAATTCTTACTAGCTCCGTGAAGTTGCACAGATTATGTATTTTTTCCTCTCCCCCATTTTCATCATCTATGAAATGGGGTCAATAATACACCTACCTCATAAGTTGATGTGATGTTTAAATGTACTTAAACCAAGAATGTATACCTTCTAGGCTAGTAGAGAGGAAATAAAAAGGACTAAAAAGTAATATAAAAGAAAATAAGAAAGAAGAAAAATCAACAAAATCTACATTGTTTAGCACATATAGTAAGTACTCATTATGTTAGTTTTATTACTTCAGTAGTTTGTATTGCAACAATGTAATTTTTGATAGTGTGGTTGCTATATCCAGAAGTTCAAAACATCTTTTGTATATGTTGGTTATCTGTAGCACACAGTATTTCAAAACATGTGGTTTTGCAGCAAAACACTAGTAAAACAAAACTCTAGTTCAGCGGTCGGCAAACTGCGGCTCGCGAGCCACATGCGGCTCTTTGGCCCCTTGAGTGTGGCTCTTCCACAAAATACTGACTTCTGCGCATGTGCCACGAAGTTTCAATCGCATTGTATGTGCGTGCCCACACGTGGTGTTTTGTGGTATTTTGTGGAAGAGCCACACTCAAGGGGCCAAAGAGCTGCATGTGGCTCGCGAGCCGCAGTTTGCCGACCACGGCTATAGTAAATGCTATCTTTCTAAACTTAGTAGCTCCCTGGATCAGCAGAATGTGTTCTTGTTTTCCTCTGATATATTTTTTACTTTTTTAGAAATGTGAACATAATTTAAGCAAGCCAGAATTTAATCCAACATCTATCAAATTTAAAATCCAGCTGGTTGCTGTGTGAGTATTTTGGGATGGGTATTTTTGGTTACTGTTTTAGGTTGTGTGGATTTTTTTTTTTTTTTTTTGCTTAAAAAAGAAAAGGAAAATGACATCAAAATAATCTTGTTCTGGTCCTGTTTATGTTTTGAATTATACACCATGAAGTTTAAGGCAAATCTATAGACAAGATCTAGGGTATGTTTGTATTCGTGACACAGTGATAGTGTGGTCTGGGGCATTGAGGTAGGTGGACTGTTGGGTAGAGAGTCACTCGTCATTCATTACAAATTACAAAGTACCAAAGTTTGGAAATGATCTTTTAAAAATTAAAGTAAAAAATAATAATAGCGTATAGTAGATTGAAGAGTACCCTGTAACAATGTTCATTTTATTTAACTATGTTCCAATGCTTCACTGAATATGATAAAAGTGACTAAGTTAGTGTTAACTTACTGGGACTTGTTAGTAGGAGGGAATTTTTGTGTATGAAAATCACTTGTCAAACAAGAAGAATATTTTGATAAATGAGAAAAATATTGTCTTGACTTTAGGGTGCGAGAGTCTGTCCTAGGGTAAGTAAGGCAGGAAACTCAGAAGCACTAAGGAAAAAATAGACAGCTTTGACCTTAGCAAAAAACAATAACATGAATTGTAAAAACAGAATCGACAAAAACAAAGTCTTGAGGCAGTAGAACAGGAAAGAGTATTTGCCACCCTAACTGGTTTGGCTCTGGATAGAGCGTTGGCCAGCGGACTGAAGGGTCCCGGGTTCAATTCTGGTCAAGGGCATGTACCTTGGTTGTGGGCTTAAGCCCCAGTAGGGGCACGCAGGAGGCAACTGATCAATGTTTCCATCTCATTGATGTTTCTCTCTACAAATGTTTGTTCCTCTATGTAAAAGCAATAAAGTATATGTTTTTTAAATTAAAAAGAAAAGAAAAGAGTATTTGCCATTCTTGACAAGTAAGTTTAATACCGTGGACTGCAGAATTCCTTACAAATTGGAAAGGATTTGAACAGGCAGCTCACAAAAGAGGAATTTGAATGGCCAATAAATACCAAATGGAAAGATGCTGAGACTTGTTAGAAAAACTTTAAAAAAATAAAAAGCATCTGGTGTTTCTGAGAATTTGGGTGAATATTTTCTCATATTGATGGCAGGCGTGTGATTTGCTAGTCTTTTCTGGAGAATGGTTTGGATTAGAAAGACGAAATTACACAGACTTTTAACCCAGCAGTACCATCTCAGGAATCTATTCTGTAGAAACAAAAGTACCAATATCTAAAGATACATTTATAAGGGTGTATATTATAACATTTTAATGACAAAAGCTTGAAATAATTTCATTGTCAAGCTGATTAGCCACTATCAAAGAAATAGTTGATTAAATTGAGATACACTGATGCTGTAGAATATTATGCAGCAATTAAAAAGTCAGTGCCAGTCAAAAGGTTGAGAAGTGCTGATCTGGTGAGTTAGGAGGAAAGGCACTAAAAGGGCCTTGTATGGGTTCTTTTATTTACTCTGTTTGTCTAAACTTATTTCCCTCGTCTGTGAAATGGGAATACCAGTCCTGCCTCCCTCTAAGGGTTGTGAGAAGAATCATTTGAGCTATTATGTTTGCAAATGCTTTATAAATGTAAATCACCATAAAATATGTTCTATTTTCCTAACTATTATTTAATACATGACTGGTTAGCAAGGAAGAAAACTATAAAAATGGTCCATGTAAAGTCTCTGCACACATCTTTCTTAATTAAGAATTACACACTTTACAGAAATCCTGAATGGCAGGATGTACCTAACATTAATTTCTTAAGCTTGCTTTGAGCAAAAATGCTTTTTTTCTGACATCATGGCAATATTTGCCTGGGAATCTTAATATATGTGCTCTGGCCACACCACACGTCACACCTGCTAAATCCAAATCCTTGGTAATGGGGCCCTTGGATTTATATTAAGTTACTCAGGTAGACCTGATGACCAGTGTGGAAAATATTTAATCTGAAGTTAAAATACCTTATTACCTCTATTTTAAGGTTCACTTCCCCATAACCACCCTCCCCCAATACACCCACATTTAGTGTCTGCAATAGATTTTGTCTTATGTTAATTATAGAGGCCCAGTGCATGACATTCGTGCACTTGGGGAGGGGGTCTCTCAGCCTGGCCTGCGCCCTTTCTCAGTCTGGGATCCCGAGGGATGTCCGCCTGCCGGCTTAGGCCTGCTCCACACAGACATCCCCCGATGGGTCCTTAGTGCTGCCACGGAGGCAAGAGAGGTTCCCACCACCACCACTGTGCTCACCAGCTGTGATCCTGGCTACTGGCTGAGTGGTGCTCCCCCTGTGGTCAGTGCACATCATAGTGACTGGTCATTCTGCCATTTGGTCAATTTGCATATCAGCCTTTTATTATATAGGAAGGATATGCACAGTTACTAACATTTATGAGTACTTTGTTCCAATCACTTTTGCATACATTATTTAATGTATTCTTCATGATAACCTCAAGGCATAGATACTATTGTTCTCCTCATTTTAAAATTGAGGAAACAAAGCAAAAGAGATAAATATCTTGTCCTGGCCTTTACAAAGAAATATTTTGGTATATAAATATTGAACTTGGATTTGAACCTGGACAGTTTGAGTCCAGAACAAACACATGTGAGTATAATTTTGTGGTCTTATTTTGAAAGGCAGCATAAGATAGTGGGTAAGAGCAAGGACCCTGGAGCTGGATTGCCTGGGTTTGAATCCTGGCCATTTATCAGCAGGTTCCTTCTTTTCCCAAGCCCAGCTGCTTCGTCTTTATAATGGGGGTAATAATAATGCCTATCACATGCAGTTGCAGTGAAGGGTACTGGAGTTCATATTTGAAAAGTACTTAAAAACTTACCTGGCACATAGTAAGTACTATATAAAAGTGTGTGCTAGTGTTTTTATACTCCTGCGATATGGTATTCAATCATTCTTGGATCCTATAATTAGCTTTTAGATTTATAGAAATGAACTAATAAATTCTCAAAAATATGTATCTTCCATGATACCCACACAACTATCGACTCTAAAGTAGAAGGATACATAAGATTTTAGAACTCATTACCAATTTGTTCTAATGTCTTAGGTTCTTACTATAGTGAAGATATGATTCTCTAAAATTCTTTTCATTTGACATGTTCTAATTAACATGAAGAAATCATATCTTTGCTGCACTATCTAAAAAAAGTAATTTTTTGAGACTCCGGTGACTATTAATGCATTTTTTTTATTCATTCACAGCAATTACATCCCAGAAGTGAGAATCATGTCGATTCCCAACCTTCGCTACATGAAGGTTAGTACTTTGCTTTATTAACAGGAAAAGAAAGAATTCCTTGATTGAAGATGTGTGCATGTGTGGGTAGGTGGCTGTGTATATTTGGCATCGATGCAGTGAGCAAGGGATAAAAGAGAAGAAAGTTTGGAATAATAAAGGGATTGAGATTTTAAAGTTCTTTAGCTGGGATTCTTAGCATCTCTGAATGTATGCAGAAGGAGCAGTGTGCACATATAGAGAGATGGGAATGGGTGGGGAAAGAAAGACGTTGAACCCCACCGGCGTCTTTAGCTCTTTTCCATCATCTCGTGTGCGTATGCAGCCGATAACAGGAAGCATCTAGATTTCTTCTGTACCACAGGCCCTCTCTACGTGGAGGGCCTTTCTATGCCCTGTCCTCCCCCTACACCGAATTGTGGAACATTCTGCAGCAGCCTCTTTGCTTTTTCTTTTTTTAAATATGTTTTTATTGATTTCAGAGAGGAAGGGAGAGGGGGAGAGAGAGAGAAACGTCATTGATGAGAGAATCATTGATCAGCTGCCTCCTGCATACTCCCTACTGGGGCTTGAGCCTGCAACCCCAGCCTGTGCCCTCGGCTGGAATCGAACCTGGGACCCTTCAGTCCACAGGCCAACACTCTATCCACTGAGCCACACCGGCTGGGTCTACAGCAGCCTCTTTAGTTCTTCCCCTTCATGGCGCCCATGAAGCCATTCATAAAGTCCCTGTTCATTTAAACTTTTTTTGCTAATCTCAGAGTACATACAGGTAAACTCTGGTTCAAAAAATCTTAAACATCTTACAGTCTTGATGTGCCATTTTTTTCGGTTATTATATCTGATGAGCCTATGGCTCCCATATTTTATTTATGAGGGCTTCCTTCCTTTTAGTCCTTCAGTGGAGGACTGGGTGGAGCAAGAGTTGTAAACTTTAAATAATCACTTAGATTATATACATTTCTTAGGCTTTCTGGATCTAGTAACTTGCCCTTTCTATGGGATCCGTCCCATTTCTTCAGTGAAATAGCAACTCTAGAGAGTATATGGCCTAACATATAAATAATAGAGTAGGAATGAGGGAGCACTTGGAGAATGCAGTGATGGAGAGGTATAGGTGGGTGTTATTTCTGAGAACTGATTGGGGAAGACAGGTGATGATTTGGGGAAATACTTGGTATAGCAGCTAAGAAAGTGGACCTAGGTGGCAGTAGTGGAACACGTCTGAGATGCTTTTCCTATTTCACAGGAGAGCCAGGTTCTCCTGACTCTTACGAATCCAGTGGAGAACCTCACCCATGTGACACTGCTGGAGTGCGATGAAGGGGACCCTGATAATACCAACAGCACTGCTAAGGTGGGAGCATTTTGCCTTATTCTGACCCTGATTTTTCCTGGAGTGACCTCATTTGACCTGGCTTAAAGGACTCTGTGCTGTCTCTCATTTCTACATCCAAGTAGTCATCAGTTCTTTTGATTCTACCTCCGAAGGTTTTACTTTCTCTGCAGACACACTGCCACTGCCCTGTTTGAAAGATTCGTCACTTCTTACCTGGACTGTAGTAATTTCCTAACTGACCTCACTGTTTTCAGTCCACCCCCACTTCCATTCTAGTCCACCTTCTGTCTTGTCACCAGGATGATCTTTCTAAAATCTAATTTTGATCATGACATGCTGATTACTTGCTATTCCTCTGACTCTGAGATGAAATTCAAATTCCTTGACATAGCAGAAGAGCTCCTTAATGTCCTCACCTCTCTGTTCTTCAGATGGTTTTCCGCCAGATCCCCAAATCTAACATTCTCCAAATCATACATATTATTGGTTGAGATCCAGGCAGACCCAATGGGTTGTGAACTGTCCCACTGGAGAATTGCATATGCTATTTGTTTTATCTAGAATGCCTCTCCTGCCCCACTCTCCTGGCATACATGCCCATACCACTCTTTCAGTGTAATGAATGCTTATTCTGCAAGACTCATAGGAAATAGTACCTCCTTTAAAGCTGGTATGCCTCCTCTATATGCATTCTGCCTATATAGAGGATACATAGCACTAACTAAATATTAAATAGTTGATTTTGACTTTCATTGTTAGGTGAATGAATGAAATATGGCCTTTCTCCATTTCGCTATTTGGTGATTCATCTAGTACTTGATATTTTAGATCAAGACCTTTCTCTATAGGCCATCTATTACTGACTCATAATTCAACGTGATATTTATTAATAGAGATTGGTAGAAAGGATACCTATGTCTGTACTTAGCTGTTATTCAAATAATACTTCTTAGTAGAGAATGTCTTTATCCTATCCCTTTTTTTCTTCCTTGCGCTTTATGCATGAGGGCTTTCTTCCTTTTAGTCCTTAAGTGGAGGACTTACTATTTCACTTATTAGCATTACTTCCAAAGAGAGATGACACACCTCTCTCCTTGTTTCTTTTTATTTTTGTTAAATAACACTAAGCTGTTCCAGTAATGGTAGAAACAGAAATAACTGCCTGATGCCTATACCCAGCTTGTGAATTTGCTGTATTTCTCTCTCTTTACATCCCTCAGCCACATTTGTATCCATAATTAGAAATGTAGTTGACTATCTGTTAACCTCTGACATAGCAAAGTTGAAGCCTAGTTACAACAGGAGGATAAGTCTGAAGAATGCTTGTTTTCCATGACCATAAACATACCCAGCATCCCCGTTTCAGAAAATACTATGTTGCAACCCGTGTTTCTCCTTTATGTATTTCTTAAAAAAAAAAAAAAAAAAAAAAAGCCCTAGCTGTTTTGGTTCAGTGGATAGAGCATCAGACTGTGGACTAAAGGGTCCCAGGTTCAATTTTGGTCAAGGACACATGCCCGGGTTGCAGGCTCCATCTCCAGAAGGGGGCATGCAGGAGGCAGCCAATCAATGATTCTCATCATTGAAGTTTCTATCTCTCTCTCCCTCTCCCTTCCTCTCTGAAATCAATTAAAAAAAAGAAAAAAAGATGAACTGTTTCGCATACACCACAAAGTTTGAAGACTAATGTAGCAAAGACCCATGTACTTCCATCCCCTTAAGTAATAGAATATTAAAGACACAATTAAAACCCCTACGTCCTTCCCACTTGAATTTCCCAATGCAGCCACAGTGAAGTAAGCACTCCCTTGGCTTTATCATTCCCTTAAATCTTTTTGTCCTTATATTTTTACTGGAAATGTCTTTGTTTTTAAACAGTGATTTTAAACTTCATGTAAGTGCTATCATACTATATGTTTCTTGAGTCTTGCTAATTATTTCTAAATGTCTGCATCACTGTAATACTTTGCTGTTGAATGAATGTCCTATGACACAGATTCCTTCTAAGGAAGGCCTATCTCTCTTGTTTTCCAGGTGGTTGTACCGCCCAAGGAACTGGTGCTGGCCGGCAAGGACGCAGCCGCTGAGTACGACGAGCTGGCAGAGCCCCAGGACTTTCAGGATGATCCCGAGTGAGTGATCTTTCTGTGACACCCCATCTCCCCCACATTGGCTGATACAGGAGGCCTACTTAGAGATCCTAAATATTTTATCTGCATTTAAAAAAATAAGTTTTCCTTCTTATAAAAATAATTATTATAGAAATTTTGAAAATGCATATAAACCATGAAGAAGAAAATAAAATCTAACCACCAGAGATAAGCATCATTAACATTTTGGTGTTTATCCTTCCATCATTGGTATCATGCTGTAAGCACGTTGTTTTAACCTTTGTTTTTTTTACATAAATACATTTTCCCATGTTAAAAACATTTCAAGTGCATGATTTATAATGGTTGTGGACAGAATACAGGTTGCTAACAGAATACACTATCCCTATAGATTTATCATTGGATTTGTCCACCCCTACCCTCACTCTCTCAATGATCTAATTAGTAGATTTTACTCTCATACCTAATAACTGAAAAGTGAAAGACCAAACCTTTTCCTGAAGGGAGGGCATCATCAGCATCCAGTCTGAAGACAGAAATCATGTCAATTATTTGAACAGAGAGGATTTAATATAAAGAATTGTTAACTGGGTAAATTCAAAGGTTAAAAAAAACTCTGAAGTATCCCAGAGATGGCAGTTTTATGAAACAGCTACCACTCCAGGGCTGGGGGAACAAAGGGAAATGGTTAAAATTGTTAAAATGTAGAAATTTGAGGGAGGACCCCCGTGGAGCAGAAATTCAGACCTGTGGGGAGGTGAGAGGGGACACGCTTTACAGGTGCTGACATCTCAGGGTGGCGGAAGAGGCATGCACGATGCAGCTGGTTATGCAAGAGCTGGAAAACTGTAGCTGGCTCTTGCCACTTTCTGGGTGAAGGAGCATTGCTGGAGTGATGCCCATGGGAACCGCACACAAACAGCAAGCTCCCAGGGAAGAGCAAGCCCCTCCTTCCTGCAGGCTCTAGTCTCCCTTTAGAGTCGCCCTAACGGGAACCTGACAAGAAGCCAGCTTACAGAGCAGAAATGTGGTTAGCAGAGTCCTGGGTCACAAACCAAGATGTAGAAGGTGGGCCTGGAGCTGAGAAGCAGTAGCTTAATATCCTGGCACAGGGAACATTTAAGATTTTGTAGCAGAATAATCAGAAGCTCCCTCAGCAAGATATTGGAAAGAAGAGAGAACATAGGATGGGTTGGAAAAACAAAGTGAGAGCAAAGGTAAGATTAGTGTGTACAGTGATTATGGATTAAGTTGAGAAACATCAGGGCAGGTGGTTTGTTTTGTTTTATAGTTCTGTAGAATCCTGGGCTCCACCCCAGAGATTATTTTCAACAGGTTTGGGGGGAGGGGGGGAGTTGGTACCAGAAATGTGAAATTTTTTTTAAGCTTCCCAGATGGCAGTGCTTGCCTGGGAATTAAGGATAGAAAGACAGACTTTTTCCTTTTTCTATTTTTGACTGAATTTAAAAAAAAGAATCTGGTACAAATCAAAGGTTTATAACTACAATACAAAATGCGTTCTCTGTAATCTTTTGCTTTATGTGGGTCCTTAAGTTACATTCATTAGGTACATAAATTGGTTAAGCCAATGACAACTTACAGATCATCTGAGATATTAAATTCCAGTCAGAGTAATTACATGACAGATTGACAAAATTGAATTAATATATTTCACATTACTATACTTTATATAACTTAGATATCTGGAAATTAAAGTTATGCAGTACTGTTTAAATATGTAAATGTTTAATTCCAATAACATTTCTGAGAGTGACTGAGTATCATTTGGGCAGTAGCTCAAATTCTGTTCATTACTTTTTGAAGTTATTTTTTTAAATATATTTTTATTGATTTCAGAGAGGAAGTGAGAGGGAGAGAGAGATAGAAACATCAATGATGAGAGAGAATCATTGATTGGCTGCCTCCTGCATACCTCCTACTGGGGATTGAGCCAGCAACCTGGGCAGGTGCCCTTAACCTGAATTGAACCCGGGACGCTTCAGTCCATAGACCAACACTCTATCTACTGAGCCAAACCAGCTAAGGGCTGAAGCTAAGTTATTAAATCAAAAACTTCAAGTGCATGTCAGAGAAAACTGAAATGGAAACTTAAACTAGAGAGAATTTTTTCTATTCTAAAAATTCCCAGTTTATAGAAGTTATTTACAAAAACACTGATTTATGGTGTTCCAGAAATTTCTTTAACTCTGAGTTATGACCACTATTTATTCTATAGAAATATTACCACATATGCACAAAGATGAACGTAAAAAAGGGGTTTTTCGAGTACCCTTGTTTATAATAGGAACATTGACGACAGCCTCAGTGTATGACAATCATGGTAAATATAGAATAGAATACTAGGAAACTCCTAAGGAGAATGGAGAAGATCTTTATGTACCAATATGGAAAAGTGTTCGTGATAAACAGAGTGAAAAATAAAGCAAGTTGTAGAATAATGTGTCCCTTTTGTGTTGGTTAAAAAAGCAGAAAATTATAAATACAGAAAAATACCTGGTAGGTTACTGTAAAAAGCAAAGTGTTTGCAGTTTTTCCCTCATGCAGAAGGAAATAATAAGGGGAAAGGCTTTTACTTTTTACCATTTGAACTTGATTATATTTTACTTTTATAACACTTAAAAAATAAGGAGATCAACATTTTGCTGAAGAAACTCTTCATTGCTGATAAACAGGATGGTGGTTCTATCTTGTCATCAGGGATTTCCTGTTGGGCCATAAAATGACTGTAAGTCGTAGTGGCTTGGCTGACTTGTGACCTGCCTAACACTGTGCTTATTTCCTCCCATAGCATTATAGCCTTCAGAAAGGCCAACAAAGTGGGCATTTTCATCAAGGTGACCCCACAACGTGAGGAGGGCGAAGTGACCGTGTGCTTTAAGATGAAGCATGATTTTAAAAACCTGGCAGCGCCCATCCGCCCCATCGAAGAGAGTGACCAGGGCACAGAAGTCATCTGGCTCACTCAGCATGTGGAACTCAGCTTGGGCCCACTTCTTCCTTAAAGGTTTCACTGGTGGGCAGAGCCCAAAGGACAGTGTCACCACAAGTCCACGTTAGAACATGGAAGCTGCTTCACTAGCCCTCGTTATAACAATGTCCCACACACTACTGAGTCCTGTCCTGGGAGGGCGGGCCTAGGCCAGGCATGAGGAGCACAGGGCACTGCTGTTCCTCTCGCTTCTGTTAACACCAGAAAGTCTGTGTCTCCCTCGCTGAACCCTGCACGTTGAATACAACAGCATAGCTCCATCTGAGGAAAAGGGGTGGCTGTTCCTCAGGTGGCATTAGAGTTACCACTTGAGAAACTGACACACTATCTCCTGGTCTGACCTCACACAGGATCGTAATCTCACAGACGAACTGAAAATTATAACTGAAAGGTAGGCCTGTTGGCCACAATCTGGCGTTGGTCTCAATGTACCACCTGCTTCCTGCGTCCATTAGAGATAACCTAGCAGTCTGAACATGTCTCTTCACTTGCCCTCATGGCCACCACCGTGCCATTGATTTCCATGTGACAGAAAAATGGAATTGTCACATTGTCTTAGCTCTGATGATTGGAAATTCTTAAGGCTCTCTCATTTGCTCTCTTCTGAGTGAATATAGGATACTTATTTATTGGTTGCTCTTAAAAAAATTTTCCAAGTAGAATATGGAACTTTTTTTTAAGAAGTTGAGAAGAAGGCACTTACATGTCATATCAGGGGTTGGCAAATTCCATTCACTTTAAATTTTGCTGTAATACCCAGGGATTAATGCTTCCACAGGGAGGCAGTCTTGATATGTCTTACTCAACACCCCTTCTCTGCTCTGCCTCTTTAACTCAATAGATTATTCTGAATATCTGGGACCTGGAAAGGGCCCAAAGAAAACTTGGTGGACAAGTTCACTTCTGGAATGCACAAAACATCTTAAAAGGTTAGGTCGTAAGCATGACCTCAACTAATGTTCTTTCCGTTGATTTGAAACAGTTACAATCTCTTGAATCCCAAACTGGATATTAAGAAAGAACCTTTCCCCTTCCTGAGTTTGACTTTTATCACATGGTGTGTCAAATAAGACCATTTGATTGTAAAATAGCTCAGCAAGCAGCCCAGAACATTTGCCTAACAGCACACATTCTATTTCCATTCTGTATCCTGGAGTTGGGTTGTTAACCTGAATTTCTGTGATGTTTTCTACAATGAAACTTGAGACAGTAGACCACAAGCTGTACCACACTTTCTATAAACGCATTGTTAGCAAATGGCCAACAGACTTTTGGTAAAAAGAGAAATTTTCGGTTTACCCTGGTTTTGTTTTTAAGTTCAAGCCTTTAGTTTAGAAGAAAAGGTTAAGATATATAGAAATCTAGGATATAGACAGGACCAAGAATCTTGCCAGCTCCCTGGAAGATAACTACATTTAAGAAGCCTTTGAAAGATACTAAGTGGTACTCTTAAGATCAAGCCAATTTTATAAAACAATATTCCACAGAGTAATATATATGCTACAGTAAGAAAAAATACCCCTAATATTATGACAATAATAAGTAAGGTTTAGCCTCTTAAAAGTTGGGGCAGGTGTTGTATAACAAATTTGCAAACTATAGAAATAGTTTAATTTGTTGTGATCCCCACAGAGTGTCAAATTAATTTTTATTTCACTACCTTACTGTGAAGCCACCGCTCCCATCTGCCAGCGGAGAAAGAGCATCAAAGTAGACAATAGCTTTCTTAGTTTACACATTTGCATAGACTACACACAGTTGTATGTTGTATATTTATGGCATATAGCTGGTATTTTTTCCCAAAAGTAATAAGGTTGAAGTAATGGGTCTCATCACCCCCACCCCCTATGACACAGAAACACAAAAACACTTTTGATCATTGAAATGTTTTTCTTCATGAGCCAAATGAACTTACAGAATAACAGAGCCATTGATTTGTTTCCTCAAAAAAGTTTTCAGTGCAAGCTGGTATTCTGTGTGAGTAAAAATGGTTCGCCACCAGCAGGTGGTGAACTCAGAATTTTCTTGTTGCTTTTGTATATTAGATTAGATTTTAATGCACAGTCAGTGTGCACCGCTGCAGGCGAATTAGATGTCATTAGCACTAGAGGCTACACTTTTGGAAACTTAAGGCAAAATTAATTTGGATTTGTGATTTGATTAGCCCACCAACGTTTTCTTTTGTTCAGAATGCTTGTAGGTGTAATGAGCCAAATGTCATGTGTATTTGTGAAGAAACATCCTTTGTGGTCCCTTTTGGGAATGAGGGGCACTCCTTGATCTTTATGAATGGCAGGTTCCTGTTTTGCCTTATTGCTTAATGTAGTGAAATAAAGCAGACGAAGCTTGGGTGTCTTTGGTTTGGTTTCATGAAGACTGGAACAGCATGGATCAGTCAGAAGATGGAGGGAGTCCAGAGAGTTGTATGAGAGTCAGTAGGGCATGCTTCCTTCGCCCATTTCTTTACGTGAACTAAGCCAAAAACCTCAGATCAAGTTGGTTCAGTGTAACATTGTATGGGTAGATGTTACTTGAGCTCCTTATAAACACATTCAGAACCATTATATAAATGTTATGTTGCTGGTTTCTACCAGGTTCTATCCTTGGTCATTGCTCCCAAAGACATCCTTTCAAGTATATAAAATGGCCCAACCCCAACTAGTAGCCACTCAACCTGCTTCATCTGTTTTGCCCTTCCCTGTATTTCCTTGTGAGGCTATTTCCCTCACTGCCACATTGAATGATGTAAACTGCCCTCCCCACTAAATACATTTCCTATCCCCCTCTGTGGCCTCACCCCCATAGCATTAAGCACCATCCCATAAACTGTGTACTCTGTTTTGCTTTTTTTTCTGAGTACTCATACTAGAACATATGCTCCACAGTGCAGGGATTTTTGTCTTTTAAAAAATTACCGTATCTGTGAAGCCTAGAACAATGCCTTACGAATAGCAGGCACCCGTTATTTGTTGAGTAATACTATATCCTTTTCTTATTTATATAGCTGTTGATCTTTTATCTTTTTTTCATCTACATATGTCTCTCTGTCATAAGCCAAATATCTTGCTTGCCTTGAGCTTTCTTGTTCTGGTGTTTCCTCTACGAATACTCCTCCCTCTCACTGCACCTTCAAAATTACTTTCCTCCTCCTATCTCTTCCATCTAGGTGTGATCTTCATCTGTAGCACCTCTTCCTTGTATGATGGGGTTTTGTATGTGTGTAGCTCCTTTGCTGGATTACAAACTCCTTCGGGGCCAAATCCAGGCCCCTTTGTCATCTGTTTCTCATGTATTCCATTCAAAGGGCACCCTGGAGCAAACAAAAACTCAGAGCTAGCCAGGCCAGGCATGGCTCAGTGGTTGAGCATCGAGCTATGAACCAGGAGATCACGGTTTGATTTCCAATCAGGCACATGCCCAGGTTGCGGGCTGAATCCCCAGTGTGGAGCGTGCAGGAGGCAGCCAATCAATGATTCTCATAATTGATGTTTCTATCTCTCCCTCTCCCTTCCTCTCTGAAGTCAATAAAAATATATTTAAAAATATTTCTGCTTACAAAACAAAAAACTCAGAGCTAAGTCACTTGCTCAATTGTTAATATAGTTTTCCCTTCTTCAGAATTTCAGTTACCTGCAGTCAACCATGGTCCAAAAATATTAAATGGAAAATTCCAGATAGAAACAATTCATAAATTTTAAATTGCATGCCATTCTGAATAGCATGGTAAAACCTCATGCTGTTTCCCACCTGGGACATGAATAATCCCTTTGTCTAACTGTCCAAGCTGTACACACCCATTAGTCATTTAGCTGTCTTGGTTATCAGATCCACTACTGGTTTTGCAGCACTTGTGTTCAAATCACCCTTATTTTATTTCATAATGGCCCCTAAGATGCTGGCAATTGGGATATGCCAAGGAGACACCATAAAGTGCTTCCTTGATGTAAAGGTATGTATGTATAGGAAAAAACATAGTATATATAGTGTTCAGTACTATAATGGTTTCACGCATCTGCTGGGGGTCTTGGAAAGTATCCCACACAAATAAGAGGGCACTCCTGTACTTTATCCTCATTTTCTTATGGTCAGGGCATCTGTAGTGAAATATATTTCACTTTAGATGTGAGACACCTACATAAGATAATGACTAAGTGTTAAATGAATGTAACATTAAATAATATGGAATCAAATGGTGAGAAAGTTGTTTCCTCTCTTGTCCCCTCAGCCCCCATCCTTCTGGTTAAATCAAGGAAAGTCCAGCAGGTATGGCTCAGTGGATTGAGCATCATCCCATGCACCAAGGGGTCGCTGGTTCCATTCCCAGTCAGAGCACCTGTTTGGGTTGCAGTTCAATCCCTAGGAGGGGGCATGCAGGAGGTGGCCAATCAGTGTTTCTCATCCATGTTTCTCCCTTTCCCTTCCTCTCTCTAAAATCAAGAAAAACATACTTTTTTAAAAATCAAGGAAAAAGAATCACTCTGATGTTTGTCACATCTAACATTTTTTTAATAGGCCTCTGGCTCAGAGCCTTTGGCAGACAACAGTAGCTACTTACTAAAAAAATTTTCCTTGTACTTGTTTTTAAGGCTACATCTAAACATGATACTAGCCCGGCTGGCATGGCTCAGTGGTTGCACATCGAACTATGAACCAGGAGGTCACGGTTCGATTCCCAGTCAGGGCACTGGGTTGTGGGCTTGATCCCCTGTGTGCAGCATGCAGGAAGCGGCCAATCAATGATTCCCTCACATCATTGATGTTTCTATATCTTCCTCTCCCTTCCTCTTTGAAATCAATAAATACGTTTTTAAAAAACCAAACATACTAATTTTCTGTTTACAGAAGTGATCAAATTTTCCTTTTAAAATAAAAGTGGAGCCCAGCCTGTGTGGCTCAATGGTTGAGCATTGACCTATGAACCAGGAGGTCATGGTTTGATTCCCAGTTGGGGCATGTGCCCTGGTTGTGGGCTTGATCCCCAGTAGGGGGCATGCAGGAGGCAGCCAACTGATGATTCTCATCATTAATGTTTCTATCTCTTCCTTCGTCTCTGAAATCAATAAAAAAAATTTAAAAAATAAATAAAAGTGGAACTCAGGAGTTGTGGCAGAGCAGTCAAATACTCTGAATTTTAAGGAGGGGTAGATCCTCCAAAGAGATCAGACATATAGAGTGGTTCACCTGTAGCAGAGCATGGGAGGAAGAAGTGTTGAGCACATATGCGCAGGTAAGAGGATACCAACAAAAAAAATGAAAGAATTGTTAAAGGCCAACTCTGGGCTAACATGGCATTTTAAAACCCCAGAGAGCTTCAGACACTAAGGAAGCTTGCATGCATTCACAAGCTCCTCCCAAGACCTTCACCAGGTGTTCACAAGAAAGACCCGCAGGGACAGGGAGTGGTGCTGGAACTCTGAGAGCATCCGTTGGTTTGGAGGCATGCAGGAGGGATCTGCTGCCACTTTAGAAAAGACATGAAAGCTTGCCTCTCTATACCTTCCCTCATAAGGAGCGTAAAGGCCTAAGTCATGGGGTGAAACAAATCCTGTCTCCACTGCTGCTGGAACAAGGTAAGAAAAAACCCAAGTTAGAGAGGGACAGTCCTGACAGCCCCAGGATTCTATACCAATTCCACTAAAGGTTTCCTACCACTCACTATAGGAAGGGCCAGCTGCAAATACAAGACGGTTCGGTTGCCACAGAGAGGAGGGGCAGAAATACTAAGAAAAGACCTGTTTCCAAGACCTGGCCACAAGGGACCTACTTAAGACTGAGACTGAATTAGAACAAAGAACCCCTGACCTCTCCACCACTAACCACCTAGGAAGCAGCTAGTAACAAACATCAGCTGGTGAGGGTGAGCAAATGCACAGACTTAACCACAATGGTGCAGGTATGCAGGACAGCTGAAAGCTAAGGATGAAATATCAACCCTTAAGAAAAGTTCTTCAATTCTAACCTAAAGCACAAAATAATGCTGGAGGATATGAAAGCTGAGGTACACTGAAGGCAACCATAGCAACAACAAAACCCAAACCCAGCTCAATTCCTGACTAAATTGACCAAACCCACACAGCCTGACAGAAGAAGAGGCTTGTCCATTTCCAAGCATTACTACTCTTTACGCAGTCTCTAGTGCTATATAAGCATTGACTGGCAATCAAGAAAATAAATGAGATACACAAAAACCAAGCCATTTTTCATCGACAGTCAAAACTACATACAGATATGATCCAGATGTTAGAACTATTGAACGAAGACCTAAACTCTCATTAACATGTTGAAGAATCTAGTTGAAAATATGGATAATATGTGTGAACAGATTTCAGCAAAGAAGAAGAAACTATAAGAGACAAATTGAAATAAAAAACAGGATCAGAGATGAAGAATGTCTTCTATGGGCTCATCAGTAGACTTGTCATAGCTGAAGAATAATCAGGAAACTTGGAGATAGGTCAATAGAAATGATCCAAACAGATCCCCACCCTCAAAGGGTGAAACAACAACAAAATATTCCAGATCTATGGGACAATCTCAAATGGCCTAATATGTATAATTAGCATTCCAGATGGAAAAGAGACGGCAGGAGAATATTTGAACCAATGACATCTAAGAATTTTCAAAATATAATGAAAGACAAAAACCACAGATCCAAGAAGCTCAGATAAACCCAAGTGCTTTCTCATACAGGAAAATATATCTTTACCATATCATCAAATAATCTCACTATTAGGTACTTACAACAACCCATATATGAATGTTTGTAATGGCTTTTATATTCATGGAAATCTGGAACAATTCAAATGTCCATCAACTGGCAAATGGAATTTTTTAACCCCCCTGGTCTACCCATACAATGGAATTCTCAGAAATAAAAAGGAACAAATTATTGAAATGTCTAACAATATTGGTGAATCTCAAATACAATATCATAAGAAATAGAAGTTAGACCCATAAAGGCTATATAGAATTCCATTTATAATATTTTGGAAACGGCAAAACTATACGGACAGAACACAGACCAGTGATTGCCACTGACAGTGTATGTGGGAAGTGGATTGATTTGGGCACAAAGGAATTCTTGGGGTGGAACTAGTCTATAATTGTGGTGAATGTATGTAAAGTTCCCTAACTGTACAATTAGAAGGTAAACTTCTGTACAGAAATTATACATTAAACTAGAGGCCCGGCGCACAAAAATTTGTGCACTGGGGTGGGGGAGGGGGAGGGGAGGTCCCTCAGCCCGGCCTGTGCCCTCTCGCAGTCTGGGACTCCTCGGGAGATAACGACCTGCTAGCTTAGGCCTGCTCCCGGGTGGCAGAGGGCAGGCCCAATCCCTAGGTGCAGCCTCTGGTCGGGCTCAGAGCAGGGCCTATTGGGGAGGTGGGGCGCCACCCCCTGTCATGTACAGAGCAGGGCGGATTGGGAGGTTGCGATGCCACCCTCAGTCACGCTCAGGGTAGGGCCGATTGGGGGGTTGGGGCGCCGCCCCCTGTCACACTCAAAGCAGGGTCGATGGGGAGGTTGCGGCGCCACCCCGTCACGCACAGAGCAGGGCCCATCAGGGGGGTTGGGGCTCCGTACCCTGTCACACACAGAGCAGGGCGGATCAAGGGGTTGGGACGCCGCCCTCTATCACCCACAGAGCAGGGCCGATCAGGGGGTTGGGGCGCCGCCACTCTCACACTCAGGGCAGGGCCGATGGGGAGGTTATGGCTCTACCCTGTCACACACAGAGCAGGGCCGATCAGGGGGTTGGGGCGCCGCACCCTGTCACACACAGAGCCGCAGGGCGATCATGGGGTTGGGGAGCTCCCCCGTATCAGGCACAGAGCAGGGCTGATCAGGAGGTTGGGGCGCCTTCCCCTGTCACGAACAGAGCAGGGCGGATAGGGAGGTTGTGGCCCCGCCCCCTGTCACACACAGAGCCGCAGGGTGATCAGGGGGTTTGGGTGCTGCCCCCTGTCACGCTGATCCTGGTGCCGGGAGGCCTCTTGGCTACGCTGATCCCGGTGCTGGGAGGCATATTACCCTTTTACTATATAGGATAGAGGCCTGGTGGATGGGTGGGGCTGGCTGGTTGCCTTGAAGGGTGTCCTGGATCAGGGTGGGGGGCCCCACTGGGGTGCCTGGCCAGCCTGGATGAGGGGATGATGGCTGTTTGCAGCTGGTCACACACCCTTCAGGGTGGGGGTCCCCACTGGGGTACCTGGCCAGTCTGGGTGAGGGGCTGAGGGCTGTTTTCAGGCTGGCGGGTGACTGAAGCTCCCAACTGCTCCTTTTTTTCTTTCTTTTTTTTATTCTGGGCCAGCTTTAGCTCTGGCTCCAGCTCTGAGACCTCTGCTGCTGAAAGCAGGTTTCTGGGGTTTTGTTTAGCTTCTATATTTGTTACAATGTTTCAAACTGCAAGCTCAGAGGCCGGCAAGGCAGGTGGGGAACGTTGGAGTCCTCTGTCACTGAAGCAAGCAAGCCCCATGTTAGTTTCAAGCTGCCTGGCTGCCAGCCGCCATCTTGGCTGGCAGTTAATTTGCATATCTTGCTGATTAGCCAATGGGAAGGGTAGGGGTCGTATGCTAATTACCATGTTTCTCTTTTATTAGATAGGATAAACCTCATTTAAAAAAAATTAGGGAATAAATCTTAGGTAGTTTGATGATGGGATATGTAAAAAAATTATGAACGTGGTACCAGAATGCTTGAAATTAGTAAAATACTGGCAGAGTGGTTATAAGTTGTCTCCCAAACGATAAAACAATACCTGTATTGATCTTTAAGACACTTTTCAGAAGTTAGAAAGACAGTACTATTGTCTTTGGATTTGTGGCTTCACCACTTATTAGATGAACATGAGCAAGTTGCTTAATCTCTCTCAACCTGTTTCCATTCCTATAAAAGAGGGACAATCATACTTGCCCAGAGGGTAGTGGTTACCAGATAAAATACATGACCTCTAGCTAAATTTGGCTTTCAGATGAGTCATTTTTGGGGTATAAGTGAACATGTTTATACTAAAATGTGGTTCGTTGTTTAACTGAAATTTAAATTTAACTAGACGTTCTGTGTTGCTTGCTAATCCTGGCAACCCTACAGGCAACGGTTCTCAACCTGTGGGTCGCAACCTCTGGGGGTCGAATGACCCTTTCAAGGGGTCGCCTAAGACCATCAGAAACACATATATAATTACATATTGTTTTTGTGACTAATCACTATGCTTTAATTATGTTCAACTTGTAACAATGAAATTGGGGGTCACCACAACATGGGGAACTGAATTAAAGGGTCGCGGCATTAGGAAGGTTGAGAACCACTGCCTACAGGCGTGGTTGTGATCATTTAATAAGACACTGACTGGCACGGCGGGACGTTCGCCCAGCTTTGGCATAAGCGCCCAGTGGGAGCTAACGCTGCTTGAACCCCACCCCCTCACTCATTACTTGCTCCTTTATTCTTTCACTCAACTATTAAATAAACCAGATGTACTTGTGGCTCTTCATCCCAAGCATGCACCCAGGAGTGAGCTCCAGGGTTTAACACATCAGGACGACGTCCGAGCGGGTGACGTCAAGACGTACAAGGGCGCACGAGACGCACAAATAAGACGTCACAGGCCGGGACCTGTCGGGATTGTGGCGGTCCTATCTGCTAACTCGGAAGCGGCGGCTGCCTCCGGACGCTCTCAAGATGGCGACTTCTCTGGGTTCCAACACCTACAACAGGCAGAACTGGGAGGATGCGGTGAGTGTGCCCGCCAGGCGAGGCCGGGAAGGGGCGGCGAGGCCGGGCCTCCCGCCGGCCGGCCCAGCGTGGCCGCGGCGCCGCCGAGGGAGCTCCGGGGAGGAGCCAGCGCCGCGGCCTAGCCGGGCTGGGGCGGGAGGCCGGAGGGCGGCCCTCCCGCGGCCGTGGAGGGAGGGGGCGCAGCCAGGGTCCGAGACCAGCCCCCTTTGCATGCCTGCCTCCTCCTCTCTCCGTGCTGCTCGCCTCCCGCCGCCGCCGCCGGAAGGGCAGACGGCGCGCCCCCCGCGACCGGCCCCGCGCTGGACCTCGGGCTCCTGCCCTGCGCTTCCCCGCCCTCGCTCCTCGTCCCTCCCCCACCCCCGTCTCCCCGTTGCCCGCCGGTGTGGCTGAGATGGCGGGGTCTTCGGAGCCTGGCCCTCAACCAGATTTCCCATTGTCCCCAGGACTTCCCCATCCTGTGCCAGACGTGTCTTGGAGAAAACCCGTATATCCGAATGGTGAGTGAGGGTGTGTGAAGCGGGGTCGTTGGCATTCTGTCAACGTGGTGGTCCCTGCACACGGTCCGCGAAGTGCTGCTCCCGGCCCAGCAGGCGGAAGTAACGGTGCCCCTGTACCAGCCGGGTCTGTGACAGTTTACAGAGGACTGTCATGCTTATTCTGTCGCTTTGAAACGCAGACAGTTCCGTGATGTAGGAGTCATATAATACAGCTTGGGTTTGTTGAGCATTCACCTGGGAGATGGATCTATTAACCAGAAGCCGGGTTTATGTCTGTTCATTTAGCAAGTCATGAGTGGGGCTGGGATTTAAATTCATATGGTCTCACTCCAGGGACCTCAGCAAGTTCGGAGACACAGGACTGGAAGCTGGGTGTCCTTGCTCCTAAACAAACGCCTCTTGGCCACTGCACCGTGTCTGTCTCTCTAATGTCAGGTGTTCCCTGTCATCACAAATAAGGGTTAAATTCGTTACCATTGAATAGTAATCAGGACTCTGTTATTGGGATCCGTCCCAGGTGTTGATAGATTGATTTGTGCAAGATGTTGAATAGCTTATGGGAAGGGAACGTTTACTATATGCAGGATATCCGCACGGTCTGTGCTAGTTACTTTCTGACTAAACTTTTTAAAAGATGGGTTGGCCATGGCTACATCCTTCCTGAATCGGGAACTGTGGGAACAGTTAGGGCAGTGGTTCTCAACCTTCCTGATGCCGCGACCCTTTAATACAGTTCCTCATGTGGTGGTGACCCCCAACCATGAAATTATTTTCATTGCTACTTCATAAGTGTAATGTTGCTACTGTTATGAATCGTAATGTAAATATCCCATATGCAGGATGTATTTTCATTGTTACAAATTGAACATAATTAAAGCATAGTGACTAATCACAAAAACAATATGTAATTATATATTCAATATGTGTTTCCTGATGGTCTTAGGCGACCCCTGTGAAAGGGTCGTTCGACCCCTAAAGGGGCCACAACCCACAGGTTGAGAACCGCTGAGTTAGGAGGTTTCATTCTTGGGAGACAGTGGTGAGCCTGAAAGTTGTGGCTGTTTAAAGACACATGCTACTTGGTGTTAGATCCATAAGATTCTTAAGAGGTTAGAACTCACAGTCGGTGATTAGAATTTATACCCCCACCCCCCCACCCCACACACACACACCCTTTAGGATGCCATACGCACTTCCTGGGTTGTATTGGGGGAAGAAGCAGACATCTAGTCTTTTTTTTTTTTTTTTTTCTGGAACTCCAGTTCTTTTCTGTTTGTTTGTTTTCTATTTCAGACCAAAGAAAAGTACGGGAAGGAATGCAAAGTAAGTATGTCTGTTACAGAGTAATTATTTCATTTTATTTTCCTTTTTTCTACCAAATTAGCTTTCAACTTGCTGAGCTTTGAGGTCTTCCAGTAAAAGTCAGTGCTACGCAACTTTCATATATCATTTATGTACGCATTGGCTGTTAACTGTTTAGTGTGTGAGGTAAGAAAATGAGCCCTTCAATATAGGGGTTCTTACCCTGGTTTCTGTGGATGGGCTTTGAACCCCCTGAGATTGTATACCAAGTGTTGATTGTGCATATGAGAATTTTAGCTGCGGAGGAAGATCACAGCTGTCATAAGATTCTCAAAGGAGTATATGACACTCCCCACTCACCCCGAAAAGGATTAAGGGTCACATTATTAATGGGGTGGAGAGGACTGAAAATTCCTCTTTCTGTGCTATGTGAATTTTTTTAAAATATATTTTTGTTGATTTTTTACAGAGAGGAAAGGAGAGGGATAAAGAGTTAGAAACATCGATGAGAGAGAAACATCGATCAGCTGCCTCCTGCACACCCCCTACTGGGGATGTGCCGGCAACCAAGGTACATGCCCTTGACCGGAATCAAACCTGGGACCCTTCAGTCTGCAGGCCGAAGCTCTATCCACTGAGCCAAATTGGTCCGGGCGCTATGTGAATTTTTTACTCCTGGGGCAGAGTGTTGTAAATATGATTGAAATATCAAATGGCATTTAGGCTAGAGGATTGCTAAGGTTTCTTGTAAACCCTAGATTTGGGGATCCTTTCTTTGAATCCCCCGTTGTTATTAAGTCTGGATTCATTGTCCAGGTCAGGACTGTTCACACTCTGTGGCTCTTATTTTGTGTTAAAGATTTGTGCCAGGCCATTCACAGTGTTTCGCTGGTGCCCCGGAGTCCGCATGCGTTTCAAGAAGACTGAAGTGTGCCAAACGTGTAGTAAATTGAAGAATGTCTGTCAGACTTGCCTCTTGGATCTGGAGTATGGTATGTTTGCCCTGTCCAATAAATCTGAAAGTATGCAGGTGCCCTAGACAACAAACCAGTCTTTTCACCTCCCATGTCTACCCTACCTCTGTTCTGACCCCAGTTTGGAATGTGTGCTGTGGTCTGCTTTTTCTTGTAAGGGGAGAACCATACTAGGTGATCCTAGAGAACTCCTGAACAGCAGTAGGAACGTAGAGAAAAGTTGGGAATTAATTAGAACTAGCCTGAAACTCCCTTATGTGCCTCTGTAGCCAAGGGGAGGTAAAGGCCTTGTTCCTATGGTAGGTAATTTCTTTGCCTTGGGCTTCTTTCTAGATCCAAAGCTTTTTTCCACAGTTCCTACTAGAAGCTTATAGGCTAATCTTGCTTTAGGTTTTTGTCTCAACTGTATTGTTAGGACTGATATGCTGCCACTGTTTCAGAGTAAGTGCTTTTTTTCTTAATTGAAAGTGACTTGTTTATGAGAAAATACTTTTTCCACAAGAGTTTCTGCTGTACGGTAAAAGGAAAATACAAGTTTATATAGGTTAAATTCAGAAAGCTGCTCTGTTTCTCAGTCCTGGTCACAGTATTGCTATTATTTTTTTAATATTTTTATTGATTCCAGAGAGAAAGGGAGAGGGGGGGAGAGAGAGAGAAACATCAATGATGAGACAGAATTATTGATTGGCTGCCTCCTGCACACTCCCTACTGGGGATTGAGCTCACAACCAGGGCATGTGCCCTTGACCAGAATTGAACCTGGGACCCTTTAGTCCCCAGGCTGATGCTCTATCCACTAAGCCAAACCAACTAGGGCCCTGGTCACCTATTTATATGTTTGTTAAGGAGAGGTTCTGGTCCTATAATACAATCACCCCATAAAAGACCATAACTATCCAGACAATCTGTAGGACTAACCTAAAATGAACCACTTTTTGCATTTATTTAAAATATTTTTTTATTGGTTTTTTTGTGTCGGTTTTTTTTTTTTTTTTTGAGAGCAAGAAAGGAAGGAAGAGAGAGATAGAAACATCGATGAGAGGGAACATTGATCAGCTGCCTCCTGCACGCCCCCTACTGAGGATTGAGCCCGCAACCTGGGCATTGAACCCGTGATCTCTTAGCTCCTGGATGGACACTTGGTGCCTGGGGCGATGCTCAGTCCACTGAGACACACCGTCCGGGCTAGATACATTATTAATTTACAAGTCAAATCTGACTATACCCAAAGTTTGTTCATCTAAAAAATTTTCTAAAACATTTGTTTCAGAATCATGCTAGCTCAGGAATTAGGACAATTTCTTAGAATGCTCCGTAGCAATATTTGCCTGATGGTGCTAAATATTTTCAGTAAAAATAGAGTAAAGCCTCTGGTACTGAAAAAGGATGATACTGTATTCTGTGTGTATATTCAGCAATGTTTTTAAATATGCCTGTTTTTCCTCCTTTCCTTTGTACCAGGGCTGCCCATCCAGGTTCGTGATGCAGGGCTGTCTTTTAAGGATGACATGCCAAAATCAGATGTCAACAAAGAGTACTACACACAGAATATGGAGAGGGAGGTATGCTTCCACTTTCTTGAGGTAGTCTTTTATTTGGTAAAAGAATCCTAGTGGATTGACACAGTTTATATAATTTATCTTTTGAATTTGCCATCCCTGTGTGTAGATTTCTAACTCTGATGGAACACGGCCAGTTGGCATGCTGGGGAAAGCCACATCCACCAGTGACATGCTGCTCAAACTGGCCCGGACCACACCCTACTACAAAAGGAATCGACCCCACATTTGCTCCTTCTGGGTGAAAGGAGAGTGTAAGAGAGGAGAGGAATGTCCATACAGGTAAGAGCTGAAGTGCGTTTTCAGCATTTGCTTTCAGATGATTAGTCATCTAAGAAGTGGGAGGTGCTAGTTTAAACAATCTCTGCCTTAAAATCTCAAAGTCTGTACAACTAGTGTGGTATATCTCATATCTTAAGACTGTTAAATTTAGAAAAGCTTGATTAAATTGTTTTTACATGTAATGGAGCTTTTACTTATAACTGAGCGTTGGGAAGCTAAATTACTGTGCTGTATAACACAGATGTTTACCCTGAGTTGTAAATCTTCACTATTATGGTCTCACTGGCTTGAATTTCAATGGGTTGATGAGGTCAGATTAAGGCCAGGCATCTAAGGGTGTGTGAGTATGTTTCCGTCAGGACTGCCAAGCATGTGGATTAGGAGCTCTTAACTTGGGGTTGGTTAATCTCACCCCCACCAAAAAAAATTATTTCGTTTTCTAGGCCTGGGTCCATAGCTTTAATCAGACTCTGAGTGAAATGCAAGACCTCAAATATGTTAAGAACTATTGACCTTGAGAGAGAGAATGATGTTTTGGTTACCCTTTGTTTGGGGGTGAATTGTGCCAAAAGTATTTCTAAGGAAACTGCCGCCCTAGATGGTCATTTCAATGGGTTTCAGGAGGCTGGCAAGTCCTTGTAATACAGTAAATCACTTGATATCAGCTCTATATCAATAACTTTGTTTTGGTATGACCGAGGTTTTAGTTTAAAAGGCATTTCTGGGTATATATTTGGGTGTAGCTACTGTTGGGTGATACCTATAAATTGTTTTGTTTCATCTTTATGCATTGTTCTTTCTTGAACCACAGACATGAGAAGCCTACAGATCCAGATGACCCTCTTGCTGATCAGAACATTAAAGATCGATATTATGGAATCAATGACCCTGTGGCAGATAAGCTTCTAAAGCGGGCTTCAACAATGCCTCGTTTGGACCCGCCAGAGGACAAGACTATCACCACACTATATGTTGGTGGTTTGGGTGATACCATTACTGAGACAGATCTAAGGTTTGTGGATATAATTTTATGAGCTCTTTTTGCTTTTAGCTGTCTTGGAATAACTTGGGGGGGGGCAATAACAGGCAGGCATGATAATCCTTTAAAAATACATTTTTCTTTAATTAGTTTATAGTCAGTAAATATGCCGACTAGAATTTTTATAAAATTGTTCTTTACGATGCCAGAGTAGTAATGTTCATCAGCAGTGCTTAGTCCATTCTTGCATGTGGTGATAATTACATGAGATTCTCTTTGGCCTAATAGCCAAATAGAGTTTTTAGAATAGGGCACACAATCAAGTAGGCTTACTTATGTAGGGGAAGGGAAGTTTTGCCATTATAAGACTTTTATGGTTTACATTGTTGGCTTTTTAAAGAGATTGGCATTTGGTAAATTTGTATGGTTCTCAGCGTGTATTTTAGTCAGCTAAATGAGACATCTGGGCAGAGAGTGGAAATACCTCTCCCAAAGAGAGAAAGTGGTAAAGAAACTCCTATAAGTTTATAAGCTGCTTTGGTAGCCTGTCTTCACTACACCCTAAGTGAGCTAGACAGTCTCCAGGGGGTGGCTGGCTCTTCTCCTTCTCTTCCTCTTTTTACAACCTTTTAAAACATTTCTTTAAACATTCTTGGCTCATGGGCCATGGAGGCTATAGTTGGCTATCCCTTTATCTAGGGTTTAGGGTCCTTAAGGAACTTACTCGGGCCCCCTTTCCTCCATGGGGAAGATCCTGAGATGTTGAATAAAATTTATTTGTCCATTATTTTTCTTTTCCTCTCAATACGCAGCCTCATAGTACGTAAGGTATTGGGGAAACTACCTGCAGGTAGTTAGGGAGATAACCATGGGGCCATGTACCTTGTGGTGAGTCAGTACAAGAGTGATTAGCCTGCTCTCACCCTCCTGGGAACATGAGTGTTGTTACCATTTTTCTCTGCCTGTATCCCTTCAGAAATCATTTCTACCAGTTTGGAGAGATTCGGACGATCACCGTGGTACAGAGACAGCAATGTGCTTTCATCCAGTTTGCCACAAGGCAGGCTGCTGAAGTGGCTGCGGAGAAGTCCTTTAATAAGCTAATTGTCAATGGCCGTCGACTTAATGTGAAATGGGGAAGGTGAGGATAGACTATTTTAAAATATCTTTGAGATTTTCAAGAAAACTGTTTCATTACCTGGGGCTAGTGAGCTTTTGGTGAATGGGTCAAAAAGAATATTTCCTTATCTATCTAACATTCATTCCTGTGGATGTTCAGAGTATCCTGTTTTGGACTGTTATTCTGGGTTTTGGTGTAGTAATCTTTGAGGGTTCATGTGTTTTGTGACCAGTTATTCTAGGCTAAGTATAATGCCAGGGCCTGAAGGTGGATACAAATGAATTAGACCAGATTCTGTCTTCTAGAGGCTGACTGCCCAGTGGGGAAGAAAAACTAATTTAGGTTTGAAAGTGATGAAATGCCCTGAAAGTTCACAGGGGAACATGTTTCTCACCGGGAGCCACGGAAAAGATTGCTGATAGCAGCAGCAACCCTTATGGAGTGCTTCCTGGGTGCTAATTAGGCTGTGTACTAAATATACATAGGTTGCCTCTTCTAGTCCTTATAATAGTTCCAGCAAGTTATGAACCCAGGTCTTTCTGGCTTCAAAACATTTGGTCGTGCCAAGCTGGCATGGCTCAGTGGTTGAGCATCGACCTATATGAACCAGGAGGTCATGGTTCGATTCCTGGTTAGGGCACATGCCCAGGTTGTGGGCTAGATCCCCAGTGGGGCGTGCAGGAGGCAGCCGATTAATGGTTCTCATCACTGATGTTTCTATCTATCCCTCTCCCTTCCTCTCTGAAATCAATCAGTATATTTTAGAAAAAAGCAAAGCAAAAACCCTTTGATCTTATCCACTGCACTGTGACATTTAAAGGGAAAAAGTGGGGCAAGGAGTGAAGAAAGTCCATTTGACTAGGAAGCCTGAGAAGTAGAGATGTGAGAGAAGGGGCACAGTGCTGATGTGTATGTCTGTCTCTCAGGTCCCAAGCAGCCCGAGGAAAAGAAAAAGAGAAAGACGGAACCACAGACTCTGGCATCAAGCTGGAGCCTGTTCCAGGCCTGCCAGGAGGTGAGTGCAGGCTTTCTTGCTAGCTACAGATGCTCTGATGATCCCTGAGTGTTGGAGGAGACCCAGGTCTCTGGCTCCGGCAACAGCTCCGTCTCCCCTCAGAACTCCCAAATTTAAAGGCAGTGGAAACAACATTGCACAGTTGTCTTCCCTTCTAACTGTTGGCTCTCTTCTCTCCTCCAGCTCTTCCCCCTCCTCCTGCAGCAGAGGAAGAAGCCTCTGCCAACTACTTCAACCTGCCCCCCAGTGGCCCTCCAGCTGTGGTGAACATCGCCCTGCCGCCACCCCCTGGAATTGCCCCACCCCCACCCCCAGGTAACTTCTACCTTCCTTCTTAGTAAATAAGTCTGACTTAGCCCTAAAAGTTCTTTTGAAAGTCATGTCTATTGGTCTACATCCTTTGAGTTTGTCTCATAGAATCCTCAAGTAAATCTGATTTGTTAGGATTCCTGATATTTCTTTTTTTTCTGGCCTGCCGAGGAGGGGAAAGTCACCAGTTTTCTAAAGATCTGAGTATATTTAAAATCAGAATAGGAGTTCATCGATTACAGTGACATATGGCCAGTTTGTTCCCTGTTCTAATGTAATCCTGATGCCCTAGAGCACCACTGCTTAAAGTGCAGGCTGTGGACGTCCACCAGTTCACAAAGTGTTGTTACCTGTATACCAAGATAAGGAGCTTGTGCTAGAATGTGAATGAAAGTCTTGATATAAAAAATTATAAGACAAACTAAACAGTGTGCTTGGTTGTGTAATTAGTTACATTTGGCTCACAGTCTTTACCTTGTTGGTGGCCAGGAGTACACAGTTGAAGAACTGGCAGTTTGTATAGTGCTGCTCTAGAAAATGTCAGTGTGGTTCAGTGGTTAAGTGTCGACCTATGAACCAGGAGGTCACGGTTGGATTCCCAGTCTCAGCACATGTCCGGGTTGCAGGTTTGATCCCCAGTGTGGGGCATGCAGGAAGCAGCTGATCAATGAATGATTCTCTCTCATCATTGATTTTTCTATCTCTCTTCCTCTCCCTTCCTCTCTAAAATCAATAAAGTACATTTTTTAAAAAAATGTCAGTGACAGTGTGAACAGTGTAAATCACAGGTGGCCAGTGCCCCTGTGGCAGAATTCCCATACTCTTTGAAGAAAGTCCTGGTTTAGAACACCCTCCATTCTAATATAAATCATTGAGTTTAATGATGACAGGGTCTTTCATCATTTGATTCCATCAAATCAGGGTCAGCCTGATTTCTTCCTCACCTCCCAGATCCTGAGGAATCCTGCTTGGCAGGATTGGCATGTTTGATAGCTAGCAGGGGCTCAGATGGCATATTATCAGATACCTTGAGTCCTGTGGAATTTTCTGTTAACCTGAACTGAGAGGAATGGATTCTCAAACCGAGGAAGTAATACAGGGAGACATTTCTAAGCAAGTCTTATGAAATGACATTTTCTGAAGCTCCTTGTCATTTGGTTTATGTGCAAGTGGTGTTGACCTTAGAAAGATGCAGAGGTTTGAAAGGTGGTCAGGGGAACTGCAAGTCTAACATATTTGTTCTCCCATCTGCAGGTTTTGGGCCACATATGTTCCACCCAATGGGACCACCTCCTCCTTTCATGAGGGCTCCAGGACCAATCCACTATCCTTCTCAGGACCCTCAGAGAATGGGAGCTCATGCTGGGAAACACAGCAGCCCCTAGCACATTATCACCATTCTGGGGCTCTACAGAAGACAGGGCGCTTAAAAATCCCAGTAAACGAATCTTGGAATAAATATATTTTTCCTTCCTTTGTAGTTTCCATAGTAGCTGAATGTGTTCAGATGTGACAGTCAGAAAACAATAGCCATGCTTTGATTGATGGACCTCAAATAAGCTGCCATTGACACATCTGGTTACTATAACGTTACTAATAAAACTTAATGCCTGTTCCCCTTCTATGGGGAGCAAGCAGTGGGGTGAATTGGAATATCCAATGGAGTTTCCATCCCAATTATATGTTCATTTTGTATTATTTTTTGGAGGGGGAGGGGGGGGGCATTAACCTGCGGAAAGAATCTTTTGACCGTTTTTATGTCCATTAGGTATTTTCCTTTTTATCATCTAAAAAAAGATTACTAGTACTAATCATTGTAGTGGCATAAATGTGATTTAACACTTCTGAAGTCACACCCTCAGAAAGACAAGTGGAATCCAGCAGGCAGCTCTGCCCAGGTCTCTACTTAACCTCGCCTTCCCTCATTGATGGCTAAAGGAATCTGGCTGATAAGTTGTACTTCTCTACGCTACCAAAAGAGACAACAATAAAAATTACTTTGTATTCCTTTTGGATGGAAACAAATGTCATGAAGCTGTGTATCATTGAAGAAACCTGGTGTCTGGGATGAAATTATTTTAAAGAACTTCCTGTAAAACACTTTAATAGACTGAAACGAAAAGCTTTGGAGTGTGTTTGAATGGAAGACTTGTGACCTCGGCTGGAACTTTGATCTTCAGCATTCACCTTCATGTGTCTCATTTTAATTCCCCGCTCTGGGCAGGGAACTCTGTTTGGTCTTAGGATGTTTGGATGTAACTGAATTGTAGATGGTAAAACATAATTTGATGTTGTGTTGTGTTTTATTTTTTTGTTTTTAAAAAATTAAAACGGGTAAATTTTCCAAATGTCATGGGCTTATTTCTAGATTTCTGTTTTCTTTATCCTTTGGTAGATGAACTGGGGTTAATGGAAGTTAAAAACAAGCTATATATAAATGTAAATTTTTGCTTTAGACTTGATTTTTATCTCTGTCTACTCTGATGATAAAAAGGCCCACAGCCAGCAGGTGGTTGATAAATGGTAACTTTAAAATCATTCTCAAATTATACAAGTCATTTGAAAAGGAAATGCAAAATTTATGTACAAATCCCTTTTTTCTGAAGGCAAAATTCCATGTCATTTTTATTGAAAATATGTATTTATGGGATGGACATACTCCATATAACACCAGTGCTTCACTGGAGAATTTTTGTTTTCCTCTAGAGCAGCGGTTCTCAACCTGAGGGTCGCGACCCCTTTGGGGGTCGAACGACCCTTTCACAGGGGTCGCCTAAGATCATCGGAAAACACACATAATTACATACTGTTTTTGTGATTAATTACTATGCTTTAATTATGTTCAATTTGTAACAATGAAAATACATCCTGCATATCAGATATTTACGATTCATAACAGTAGCAAAATTACAGTTATGAAGTAGCAATGAAGATAATTTTATGGTTGGGGGTCACCACAACGTGAGGAACTGTATTAAAGGGCTGCAGCATTAGGAAGGTTGAGAACCACTGCTCTAGAGGGTTTTGCGTTTTTTTAAAAAAGATAAAAATTAGAAACACTTCAAAAATTTGGTTTTATTTCTAGGAATATAGGGTACTTTCAAATATTTTGACACCATTTTGGAAAGGGATTTGGGTATGTGGTTTTTTTTGTTTACTTTTGAGCATATAGAAGATTTTAACTTTTGTGAATAAGATATGAATCATGTAGTGTTTTAATAATTGCCAAATTTGATAGCTATATATATATATATATATATATATATATATATATATATATATATATATATATATGCCTAAGTAAATGACTATCCACTCGTATATTGCCTTTTTTAAAAAAAATATATTTTATTGACTTTTTACCGAGAGGAAGGGAGAGGGATAGAGAGAAACATCGATGAGAGAGAAACATCGATCAGCTGCCTCCTGCACATCCCCTACTGGGGTTGTGCCCGCAACCAAGGTACATGCCCTTGACCGGAATCGAACCTGGGACCCCTCAGTCCGCAGGCCGACACTCTATCCATTGAGCCAAACCGGTTTCAGCCGTATATTGCCTTTTTGAGAAGGAAGAGATTCTAAATTTTGTGCACTGTCTGGCAATGGATATATACGTATTTTTTGAAAAGCATAAGGCAGTGTAAATTGAAGTGTAGAATAGTTGCTCAATTAGTGTTTCTTAAGTCAGAATTATGAGCAGTTAGATTTTGGCAAAAATAGGTGCTCACCAAACTCCATTTCTTTCTCTTCTAGGCCACACAGCTGGGGGTACACTGGTGAGAAGTAACCTTTGCCATTCCCAGACCTGGTCTGTGACAACATCTCACCCAACCCTATGAGATCCCCCCCCCCCCCCCGCCCTTCCCAATCTGCTGGTTAAATGTGCAGGTCCATCTCTGGAAGGTGGCAGTCACACAGCGAAGGGAGTGGGTTTCCCTGTCACTGCCTTGAGGAGAGCACTGTCATCTGAGGATTCCATTGAGACCTGGGGACTTTTCTATTACAGCAGCTAGTGTTCCTCTACTGAGATGTAGTCAAACTTGATCATAAAAATGTTTTTAAAAAACTCATTTTTGTTTATACCAAGCAATGGTTGAAAGAGAACCTAGAGCCAGATTACCTGATTTCAAATCCTCATTTCAGCACCTCCCGGATGTGTGACCTTGGTCATGTTACTTATCTCTGTTGAATCAATGCCTCGCCTCCTAACCCTTCTGACTACCTGTTATTTTGAGCTGCTCCCCTCATGGAGAAGGCTCAGAAGGAATCGCATCATGACAACTGAAGTGACTGCCCACGGGGCAAAGAGTGATGTGCCAGATTTTTGGAAGGCAAATTATAGTGAGACATTGAACCTGAAGTAAATGGAGGTGAAAGAGGAGAGGGTAGAGTGACCTCTGTCCCCAGGTCTCTGGCTTGATCACTGGTTAAGGTGATGTCGCAGGTTTCTTGGTAAAGGTAATATTTTCCCTTGCTATGCTCTATTCTTGGAAACCAATAAGCCCAGTCTAATCAGTAGGAGGGGAATTACGACCCTCCTCTGGGTGGGGGGATTATATGTATTTGGAAGTCTAAAAAAAGTAAGGCTTGTCCCTTTTCCCCCTTTTGAGTCATTTATTTACATCACTGTGGATTCATGGATGTTTATTCTCTGAGGTATAATCCTATTCTGTGAGTTGCCTTTCACTCTCTTGACAGTGTCCTTTGATACACAAAAGTTTTTAATTTTGTGTGTTCATTTTTTAAAAGTGTTTCGTAGGTAATTGAAAATAATGAGTATTCTCTAATTTGCTGGTACAGGATTCTACATTTTTATTTTGTTCAAATTTTCTATATCTTTACTCATCTGTTTGATAACTGGTCAATAATTTAAAAACTCTATTAAATCTTCCATTATGAATATAGGTTTATCATTATGTAAAGATCCTTATCACAATAATACTTTTTGCCAGAAAGTCTTACTTTGCTAGTAATATGGCTAGAACACATTTCTTTTTAAAAAATTTATTTTCCAATTATAGTTGATATATTAGTTTCAGGTGTACAACATAGTGACTAGATCACCTCAATAAATTTAGTATCCATCTGGCACAATATATAGTTATTACAATAGTATTGAATATATTCTTATGCTGTACTTTATGTTCCCATGATTATTTTTATAACGGCAATTTGTACTTCTTAATCCCTTTCACTTTTTTTGCCCATCCACCCAATCCCCCTCCTATTTGGTGACCATCAGTTTTTTCTGTAGCTATGAGTTTGTTTTGTTTTGTTTGTCCATTTACTTTGTTTTTTTAGATTCCACACATAAGTGAAATCATCTGGTATTTGTCTTTCTCTGTCTGATTTATTTCACTTAGCTTGGGTCGATCCACCCATTGTTGCAAATGGCAAGATTTCCTTTTTTTATGGCTGAATAATATTCTGTTGTATATATGCACCACCTCTTTATTCACTTCTCTATTGATGGACACTTAGGTTGTTTCCATATCTTGGCTATTGTAAATAATGCTGCAGTGAACATAAGGTTGCATATATCTTTTTGAATTTGTGTTTTGGATTTCTTTGGATATATACCCAAGAAGTGGAATTGCTGGATTAAACGGTAGTTCTATTTTTAATTGAGGAGCCTCCATACTACTTTCCATAGTGTTTCTACCATTTTATAATTTCACCAACAGTGTATGAAAGTAGAACACATTTCTTTTTTAAAAAATATATCTTTATTGATTTCAGGGAGAAAGAGAAACATCAATGATGAGAGAGAATGATTGGTCAGCCGCCTATTGCACGCCTCCCACCGGGGATTGAGTCTGCAACGCAGGCATGTGTCCTGACCGGGAATAGTACCATGACCTCCTGGTTCATAGGTCGACGCTCAACCACTGAGCACAATTGGCTGGATAGAACACATTTCTTTGGGATTGTATTGGACTGATTTATCCTTTTCCACTTCTTTATTTTATTTCTGTGTTATGTTTTTAGGAGTGCTGCTTGTGAACAGCATGGAGCTGGAATTACTTATTATCCGATCTGTGAATCTGTCTTTAAACTGGTGAGTCCCATACATCTATATCTGTTGTGATAACTGATATGGTCGAATGTATTTATATCACTTTATTTTATTTGTCTTTGCTTCTTTTGCATCCTTTCTCTGCCTGTGGAATTGATTTCTCTGCTTACTGTTGCTTCTTAAATTCTATGCTTTCTTTCTGGATCCTCCCCAAAATAAGGTTCTTTTGTAGTTCTTGCAGGGGTAAATGGAAAACTCTTTAATATTTATTTGTCTGAAAATTTATTTATTTGGCTCTTCTTGAAGATTTTGTTTTCATCTAAGTGTTGTTCTTTTGTAGGTAATCTAACTTTTTTGTCTGAGTGCCTTTGACATTTCTCTGTGACTTTGGAGTTGTATAATTTTAGTATAGTGTTTCTGAAATACGGATTTAATTTATCCTCCTCATACAGGGTGAGGACTATGTGAGTTTATGTTTTTCATCAAGTCTGAGAAACCCTCAGTCATTTTTACAGCCCTTCTGGAACTCCTGGTGGTAGTGTTGAACATTTTAATTTTATTTTCCATGTCTTTTAACTTTTTTCTCTCATATTTTCCATTTCTTTACTTCTCTGTGATACATTATGGGCACTTTTATTTTTTTCTTTTTTAAAATCTTTATTGTTGAAAGTATGACATATGTCCCCTTTTTCCCCCATTGACCCCACTTATCCCACTCTGCCCCAGGCCTTCACCACCCTATTGGCTGTGTCCATGGGTTATGCATATATGCATACAAGTTCAGATGTATCATTGCCAAATATGTTCTACCATACTGTGGGCTCCCTTTTCATTTTCTTTTGCTGTACAGAAGCTTTTTATTTTGATGTAGTCCCATTTGTTTATTTTCTCCTTAGTTTTCTTTGCCCTAGGAGATAGATCTATAAACATATTGCTACAAGAGATGCCTGAGATTTTGTTGCCTATGGTTTCTTCTGGGATTTTTATGGTTTCACCACTTACATTTAAGTCTTTTATCCATTTTGAGTTTACTCTTGTGTATAGTGTTAGTTGGTGGTCTAGTTTCATTTTTTTTGCATGTATCTGTTCAATTTTCCCAACACCATTTATTGAAGAGACTGTCTTGACTCCGTTGTATGTTCTTGTCTCCTTTGTCAAATATTAATTGAGTGTAATGCCTTGGGTTGATTTCTGGGGTCTCTCCAGTGGGGAGTGGGCCTAAGCCAGCAGGCGGACATCCCTCTCGCAGTCTGGGACCCCTCGCTCCTTACTGCCTGCCTGCTTGCTGCTCCTTACCACTTGGTTCACTGCTCCTTAGTGCTGCTGTGGAGGCTGGAGAGGCTCCTGCCTCCGCCACAGTGAGCTGGCTTCTGGCTGAGCAGCACTCCCCCTGTGGGAGCACACTGACCACCATAGTGACCGGTTGTTCTGGTTGTTCCGCCGTAAGGGTTGCTTAGGCTTTTATTATATAGACTATAGGCCTGGTGCACAAAAATTTGTGCACTCGGGGGGGGGGCGGTCCCTCAGCCCGGCCTGTGCCCTCTTGCAGTTCGGGGCCCCCCAGGGGATGACCACCTGCTGGCTTAGGCCTGCTCCCCAGGGGATTGGGCCTAAGCTGGCAGTCAGACATCCCTCTGGCAGCCCGGCAACCCTTGGGGGATGTCCACTTGCCAGCGGGGAGCAGGCCTAAGCTGCAGTCGGACTTCCTTAGCACTGCTGAGGAGGCGGGAGAGGCTCCCACCACCACCACTGTACTGGCAGCCATCAGCCTGGTTTGTGGCTGAGCAGAGCTCCCCCTGTAGGAGCTCACTGACCACTAGGGGGAAGCTCCTGCATTGAGCGTCTGGCCCCTGGTGGTCAGTGTGTCATAGTGACCAGTCATTCCCAGTCACTCTGCTGTTAGGGTCAATTTGCATATTACTCTTTTATTATATAGGATAGAGGCCTGGTGCACGGGTGGGGGCCGGCTGGTTTGCCCTAAAGTGTGTCCCGGATCAGGGTGGGGGTCCCGCTGGGGTGCCTGGCCAGCCTGGGTGAGGGGCTGATGAGTGTTTGCAGGCTGGTCACACCCCCTTCAGGGTGGGGGTCCCTACTGGGGTGCCTGGCCAGCCTGGGTGAGGGACTGATAGCTGTTTGCAGGCTGGCCACACTTTTAGGATGGGGGTCACCACTGGGGTGCCTGGCCAGTTTGGGTGAGGGGCTGAGGGCCGTTTTCAGGCTGGCCAAGCCCTCCCGGCGATGGAAGCTCCCAGCCTCTCCTTTTTTTCTTTTTTATTGTGGGATTTATTTACCTTCTATAATTGAAACTTTGTAGCCTGGAGTGGAGCTCAGAACTGGCCAGGGCAGGCAGGAGGGAAGCTTGGCTTCCTGCATCGCCAGGGGCAACCCAAGGCTCCAGCTCCGTGGCCACGACCCGCTGAAAGCAGGTATCTGGGGTTTATTTATCTTCTATAATTGAAACTTTGTTGCTTTGAGTGGAGCTCAGAGCTGGCAGCGGCAGGTGGGAAGCTTGGCTTCCTACATCATTGGGGCAACCAAGCCTCCTGCTTGCTCCAGCTCTGTGGCTGCCGGCCGCCATCTTGGTTGGGTTAATTTGCATATAGTCGCTCTGATTGGCTGGTGGGCATGGCTTAAGGTGTAGTGAAGGTATGGTCAATTTGCATGTTTGTCTTTTATTAGTGTAGATATGCCTGTCCTTGTGCCAGTACCAGGCCGTTTTGATTATGGTGGCTTTGTAGTAGAACTTGATTATCTGGTATTGTGATTCCTCCAACTTTGTTCTTTCTCAAGATTGCTGCAGCTATTCAGGGTCTTTTTTGGTTCCATATAAATTTTTGGAGTATTTGTTCTAGCAAATATGTTGTTGGTATTTTAATGGGGATTACATATAATCTGTAGATTGCCTTGGGTAGTATGGATACTTTAATGATGTCAATTCTACCAATCCATGAACACCATATATTCTTACACTTGTTTATATCTTCCTCTATCTCTTTTTCAACAAAGTCCTGTAGTTTTTCAAGTACAAGTCTTTTACCTCCTTGGTTAAGTTTATTTCTAAGTATCTTAATTTTTTTTTTTTTTGCAATGGTAAATGGGATTGTTTGTTTAGCTTCTCTTTCTGAGAATTCATTAGTGGTGTATAAAAAAAAACTATCAATTTTTGGGTGTTGATTTTGTATCCTGCTACATTGGCGAATTCATTTCTTAAATCTAGTAGTTTTTTGGTGGAGTCTTTGGGGTTTTCTATATACAATATCATGTCATTGGCGAATAATGAGAGTTTTACTTCCTCCTTTCCAATTTGGATGCCTTTTATTTCTTCTTCTTATCTGATTGTTGTGGCTAGAACTTCTAGTACTATGTTGAATAAGAGTGGTGAAGCAGACATCCCTGTCTTGTTCTTGTTCTTAGGGGAAATGGTTTTAGTTTTTGCCCATGGTGTTGGCTGTAGTTTTGTCATATATGGCCTTTATTATGATGAGATATGCTCCCTCTGTTCCCACTTTGCTGAGCGTTTTTATAAAAAATGGGTGTTGGATTTTGTCGAATGCTTTTTTTGCATCTATTGATATGATCATGTGATTTTTGTCTTTCAGTTTGTTCATGTGATGTATCACGTTTATTGATTTTCGAATATTGTACCAGCCTTGCATCCTGGAATAAATCCCCTTTGGTCCTGGTGTATGATCTTTTTAATATATTGCTGGATCCAATTTGCTAATATTTTGTTGAGGATTTTAGCATCTATGTTCATCAGGGATATTGGCCTGTAATTCTCTTTCTTTGTGTAGTGTTTTTAATCTGGTTTTGAAAGTAGAATAATGCTGGCTTCATAAAAAGCTTGGAAGTGTTCCCCCCTCTTGGATTTTTTGGAATAGTTTGAGGAGGATAGGTGTTAGTTCTTCTTTGAATGTTTGGTAAAACTCCTCTGTGAATGCATCCAGACCAGGGCTTTTGTTTGCCGGGACTTTTTTGATTACTGCTTCTATTTCATCAGTTGTTATTGGCCTATTCAGGTTTTCTGATTCTTCCTGATTTGATTTGGGAGATTGTATTTTTCTAAGAATTTGTCCATTTCATCCCATTGTGGGGGTTTGCAAATTCTTCATGTATATTTAATGCTGATTTTAGTTCACTAATTCTTCATGTTCATCTAATCTGCTACTAATCTACTAACTTTTTTAAAAGGAGGGATTATTTTAGTAAAATATAACATATGTACAGAAAAGTGCATAAAACACAAATTTACAACTAAATTAAGTATTTTAAAGTCAATGTCTGTGTCACAATCACAGAAATAGAAAATGTCCAGCTCTCCCAGAAGTTTGTCCTCTCACAAGCACAACCCTTTCTTTCTCCCAAAGTTACCACTACCCTGACTTTATTTAATACTGCCTTGCATCACTAAACATATGCATATGGACCTGTCTCCCTTTGCTTACTACTTTGTTTCTGAGATGCCTCTGTATTGCTGCATGGAACTGTAGTTCATTCATGTTCAGGGCTGCTATGTCTAATGTCAGGTTCCCAATGCTTTGGCTGTTCTCGGTCCTTTTCATTTCCATATCACTATGATTTCATTTACATAAAGAACAAAACAGGCAAAAGTATAGAGTTTTATATGAAGGGTTTTGGGCCCTTAAATTACATGAAAGGTTAATGACATGGCTTTTTCAGGATCCACATTTTACTTATTGTTGAATAAAGAAGCAAAATACAATATAATACAGTATGATCCCATGAAAACAAAAACATGTCTGTGCACTTACGCAGCTATACACTGTACATATTTATCTCTTCAAATAATCCTAGAATTCTAGAAGCACCAAGCTGCTACCAGTGGTTACCTATGGTATGTGGGAATGGGGCAGAGTGCAGGAAGGCGGGAAGGTCTGTGTTGAAGGGGAGGAGCTATGTGGGCAGATACCTTCACATTTTACTTTTCCCTTTGTTTGTTTGTATATAAATCTTTACAGTAAGAATTCTTTCTTTTTTTTTAAACAACATCAGTGAAAGTCATATTAACGAAAGAAGGAGGATTTGCTTTGTGTGTAGCAGGCTCCCCATCAGGCTCTTGTCAGCTGTGCTGTGGTGGCTGCCATTACCCTCCAGAGTACGGCAGAGCCAACCTAAGGTGGTCGTAATGCTCTTCTTTGTTTAGGACACTTTAATGGTTGGTTTTCAGCACATGGAAACATGGCTTTAAACAGCAGTGCCCAAATTCAAGACACATTGATTGCAAACAATTCTCAGAGTCAGGCTGCTGCCCCTTGAGACTGTGTGGGACACAGGGAAAGTCCAGAGCAGAAGGAAAAGGTAACCGCTATCCCACATGCCCTGGGAACCAGATGGATTCCTGGCCTTCTCATCTCCTCAAGAGCAGTGGGGTCAGGGAAGAGGCGGGTGGAAGCAAGGGAAAGAGGTGATTCATGGGTCAAGGGAGCCCTGCAGTGATCAGAGGCTTGCTTCCCTTCAGGCTTTAGCTCTACTGATCTCCAGTCTCATCCTAGGCCTGCTTCTCAAGCTGCATCCGCTGCAAGATCATCTCTTCAGTTCAGAGCAGTAGTTGCATGAAGTCTAATGATCTAGCGCTCATTATGTATGTGTCCATCATTGTGCTCGCAACAACCCCTTACAGGGGCTACTATTCTTGTCCTCATCTTACAGGTGAGAAACAGAGGCCCACAGGGGAGAATGGCTGGAAGTGGCAATTAGAACCATCCCATTCAGTCTGACTTCCCAGCCTGCACTCTTAACCTCTAAACTCTAAGGCAGGGCACTATTAAGAGGTGATTCCAGAGTGAGCAGGCAATGGGTTGGCCACCCAGTACAAAAAGACATTCACTGGAATAGGACAGTATCTATTTTGGCTCTGTCCCTGGACAAGCCCTTTTCTCCTTTTGAGCCTGGATAGTCACATCTGTAAAATGGGACAATACTTTTTTTTTTTAGGGTTGTACTGAATTTTAGAAATTAGATGTATAGAGAACCTCCTAGCAGCTGAAGCACTGAGGCATCCAATAAAAAGCTGCCATCATCATCACCACATACTCATTACCACTTGAATTAAGGCATTCCTTTCTCTCCTCTTTCTAGTGAGCCAGAGTAGAGCCCTGAATGACTCCTATAGGAAACTAGGCAAGATCTACCCAAGGCCTGCTCAGAGTGGTGAGCAGAAGGAAGTGGGAAGGAGTCTTGACAGGTACTCCACTTTGCACCTGTCCTGCAAGGTGCCCAGGGAGGTGTCCCTTCTTCCCATCCCCGTGGCCACCTCCCTAGTTCAGGCCTTGCTCCTGGAAGGCTTCCTGACTCCAATCTGTGCCCACATAGCAACCACTGAGACCCCAGACTCCCCAGCTTAAGAACCTTCCCCATTTTCTTACTACAGCTTACCCCAACCTGGCCTTCTAAGGCAGCGGTCACCAACCTTTCAGACCTCACGGACCACCAGTGGTCCACGGACCATCGGTTGGCGACACTGTTCCAAAGGTTTCCTTAAACCAGCAGTCACCAACCTTTTGGACCTCGCAGACCACCGGTTGGCGACCACTGTTCCAAGGAGTCACCTACTGCTTAAACACAGCCCTCTCCCTGCTCCGGAACACCCTGCCCTGTGGCAGGTCTCTACCTTTCCAGCTTACCCTGGTCCACTGGCCAAGAGCGCCTCCCCTGGAGTCACACCCTCTCCCTTCATCGACTCTTCCTCTTCCTGTGAAGTCCTGTTCAGATCTCCTGGAATTGACCCCCCTCCCCCACCCACACGCACCCAGGGTTCGAGATGCCCTCCGCTGCCTCACTACATTTTGTTTTGCAGGTGCTTTAGGAAAAATTAAGATAATTTACTGCTTTACAATTCTGTCTTCCCTACTATCTTTTCCTACTCTAGGTCAGGGACCAGACTCCTCTGCATGGAGCTGTCACAATGTCTAGCACATAGTAGGTGCTTAGTAAATGTTAGAGCATGAATAAAGACAACTGCATCTCAGTAAAAGGAAAAACTTTCTAAACCCCATTATCTGTGAACTACCGAACTTCGTGACCTTTGAGGCCATTTGCAATAGGTTTTGTGTGTGAAGGCCCTTTGTAAACTGTGAAGTGCAGTCCACAAATCTCGGCTCCTGGTGTTCCCCAAACTCTGAGACCGGGGACTGAAGGCTGGGGCTACAGGTCCTCAGACTCTGGGAGGTTGCGGACCCAGCCCTGGGCCACTCTGTTGAAATTGGGTCTGAGGCGGAGGAGTTCCAAGCCACTGGTGAGCTCTGGGAGGAAGGGGGTGCCTGTCCTGGACGTGGTCTCCCCCACCAGGGGTCCTCCAAACGGCACGGGGGTCCTAGGGGAAGAAGAGCAGCAGGAGAGGTGGGCTGGGAAGGAACAAGATGGCAGCACACTGACATGCGGGTCTATGTGGGGCCTCTCTCTGCCTCTCTCTAGGACTCAGTTTTCCCTTCTGTACAGCAAGGTTTTGCACTACCTTGAACAGGTTTCTCTAGCTCTGCCCCTAGTTGGGATGGCTTGTTGCTTAGAAATTGGAGCCAAGTTTTCAGAGTTGGGATTGGCTTGTCCTGAGCAGAACTCTAGGTTCCCCATAAGCAAGCTCTAGAAGGCAGCAGAGTTGGAACAGGGTTTCCTTTGTCTTTTCGTCTCCCCTCAGAGAAACATGCCACAAGCTGAAGTAAAAGGGGGGGACAAGAAAGAGCATTGAGAATCAGGGAAGTGCAGATTATAACAGCCCTGCGTTTCTAACCATAAGACTGGCAAGAAGAAATGATTGGATAACGGGGCAGAGCTTCACTCATTTACTACTGCTTGGAGGGCACACTGGTGCCGCTCCCTTGGAGGATAGTTTAGCAGGATCATTTTAACCTGAAAATATGCAAATTCTGCCATCCAGCAACTCTACCTGTAAGCATATGGCTTCGGGAAGCGCATGCACGTACGCACAAGGAAGCAGATACGAGCAGGGGTTAGTGACAAGCCAGAAACAACCCAGGTCCATTGGCAGAGGAACGGACACAACAGAAGTAGTGTAGTCACATGATGGAATATTATACAATAGCTCAAAAGGAATGAAAAGATCAATATAAAGTAGGGTAGATTTTAAAAGCGTCATGTTGAGTGAAAAAAGCAAGCAAGTTACAAAAAGATGCAAAGTATTAAAACACATGTATACACACAAAACAATGCTATATCCCCTATAGGTATGTGGCTGCTCTTAGAAAATGTTCTGAAAACTTACACACCAACCTGACAACAGTGTTACCTTTGGAAAGGAAACTGGGATTGAGGACAAAGGAACCCTTCTTTTGTAGTTGCATAGTTAGTTTGTTTTTAGGAGAATGTAAGTATGTGACTTTAAAACTATTCTTTAATTTTAAGAGAAATAAAAAGCATTGATCATGTGCTGTTTTCTCCACAAGCTGGGCCCAATGGGAAGAGGAGAGTGCTTGCCCCTGGGGTGGAAAGGCAAAACTTGGGCCAGGGCCTGGGTTCCAGCCGAGACAGGGTTTCTGCTTGGACTACCCCAGCTGTGGCAGCAACCGCCAGGCCCCCTAGGGACAGGCTGGGATGTTTCCAAGCCAATGCAAGCCTCACAATTGGACCCTTGACTAGGAGCCCAGAGACCTGGCTCCTGAGCACAGCTTGGCCACCAACACTGCTGTTCCTCCTCAGTCTGCCTCAGTTGGCCCTTCTGCCCCAGAAGGATCTAGGTTCAGGGCTCCCTAAGACCCTTCTGCTGGTGAGAATGTGCCTGTCTGTCATACCTGAGGTTTAGATGGATGGGGCTGCAACCTGAGCTGGCCAGCCTGGAAGCTGGCTGTCAGGACTGAATGTCTGCTAAGGGTTTTAAATAGCTGGGCAGGCAGGGTCTGATGGCCCCAGGAGGTGAGAGAGCACAGGCCTGGCTGGCGAGAGACCCCAGAACATCTGCCAATGGCTCCTGGCTCACACAACACCCGTTGGGTTTAATTCTTTCCATCAAGGCCCTCCCTGACTTTGAGGGCAGTCACATGCCGCCTCAGCAGTCTCCTCTCAAAGCTCATCACCCCCAGTTCCTTCAGCTCTTCCTCAGGGGGCCTGGTCTCCAGGCCCTGGCGCCACCCATCAATTTTTGTGAGACAGACATAGTCTCCCCGTGTGGTCTGAGCAGATGCCAGAAGAGCTGGACTGTGGCCTCCTCTCCACGGACCCTCCACTTTCACACTTACTGTGGTCCACGCCAGAGGAGCATTTTTCAGAAATAGCATCAGTCTGAGGAAGCCAATTGCAATTGAAATCTATCCCCAGCCCAAGGTCTTCCTCCAGTGCCAAGCTCCTGTCTTGATCCCTATGATTTGTTTCTGAGCCCTCAGGGCAGAATGTTAAATATATCCTTTTATTCCCCATTAGCTTTTCCAACTATCATTTCAACCTGTAAATAATAATGATAATAATAGCAGCTCTTGTTTATTGAGAGCTTATTGCTTGCCAGAAACTTTGGCTATGGCTTCTTATGTGATCCTCACAACAATCTTATGAAGTAGGTACAATAATAGTCTCATTTTACAGATAGGGAAATGGAGGCGCAGAGAGGTTAAGTCACTTTCCCACGGTCACACAGCCAGGTAAGGAATCTGCATTTAAGCCCACGTTGAGGCCCCATGCTATAAACAGTATAAACCACTCCTCTGTGACCCTCATCTCCAGTATTTGTCTCACTGCTACTCCCTGCTTTGGTGCAGCCTCAAAGCCACTTCCTAGGCATTGATGAAAATGAGGAACAGGCTGCGCTATCCAGGACGGGTGAGATCTGGGGGTCCCACCCAGGAAGGACGCATACCTCTATGAGCATCAAAGAGGGGGCACACAGTAGTGATGGACAACAAGAAACTAAGCTCTGGAGTCAGACAGCCCAGACTTGGACCCCAGCCCTGCCCTGCGCGTTCTTGTTTTGGGACTTTGGGCAGGTTGCTGATATTTCTGAACAGGTCTCTTCACAGGCAGAATTGGGAAAACTAGCACCAGCCTCACCCTGTTGTGGGGAGGATCCAATGAGATGTGTGGCACAGTCCCTGTACATTTATTGAGGACCTACTATGTGCTGAGGCCAAGAGCTCAATAAATGTTTATGATGTGTTCAGATACAGCCTGGCATGTAGAAAGTGCTCAGGAAATTCAGCTACGGCTGTGGTTATGATTGGCACCTGTGCACCCTCCCGCTCTCCCCCAAGCTGCCCACCCTGCCTTACTTGTTGAAATTTCGATACTGTGCAGGGCTGGGGGTGTGACTTCGGCCATTGCTCTGGTAGTCCCGGTAGCTGACAAACTCCTGCCACGGGCAGTGGTAGCCCTTGGGGATGACCGTGTGGTTGAACTTCTCTGGCGGGATGCTCTTGAGTGGCTCGGCATAGCCTGGAGGTGAGCAGGGCATGTGGGTTCCTTTCTCCCTGGGCCCCCACATCCATATCCACCTCAGAAAGGGGTTGGGGGAGGGAAGACCAAAGGTGGGAAAGGGGAGTGTATATGGGGTGTGGCAGGGAGGGTGATGCCAAAAGTTGTTCCCTCAAAAGGTCACCTTCCCCATCCCTGGGAACAAGGAGGATTGGAGTAGGGGAATTACCAGTTGAGGTTCAGCTTATGATCTGGGGTGCGTTGCTGCTCCTCTTGGGTTAGGCCCATGGAGGGGGGTGTGTTTGGATAGGGAAGGGGGTGGGCTAGACACTCTGGGCTCTCTTCCTGCCCCACTGTGGAGCAGCGTGCCCACACTCTGATTCCTGCCCATAACCCTGCCCTTCCTCTTTGGTCCAGATTGGGGGGGCCACTCACCTGGGGCCAGGGCGCTGGGGCTAGGGGCGCGCTTCGCCCGGGAAGCTTCAGGCTGGGCATCCTCAGGGTCCCCGGCTGGGAAGATGTGGAGCTCTGAGTGGCAGTTCTGCAACTCCAGGCTGTTGGCAACCTGGGCAATGGATAGTCTTGATATTGCAGACCCCATCACCCAGCGTCCCCTCTTGTGGGATCTCCCTCCACACTCACTGTCCCTGGTTTTCCTGTTCCAAGTCACTGTCCCCTAGGTGCTCTTCCAGCCACCCGTCTGGGAGTGGGAGTGAGGGGTGGGCAAGGGGCCAGGGATCACCCTCCACAAAAAAGAGGGGCACATAATCCTAGCACCTACCTCCTGGAGATGTTTCGGGGTGGGGGGGGGAGGGAGGGATTATGAGTGAATTGTGCAGTGCCCTAAACCCAGTGCCTAGGACAGAGAGATACTTTGTATATAGTTGCTACTATAATATTAACCCTGGGCAAATAACCTCCCTGAACCTCAGTTTCCCTCTCTGTGAAATGGAGGTGATGATAACCTCACTTCTTGAGTGAAAAATGAGCTGATAACATTTAAGCTCTTAGCTACCTGGGTCTTAGATACATAGCAAAGGTAAGTGTTTGTTATCTTCATTATGCTGCCATAAAACTCAGTTGCCTCCTGTCTCATCCAGAAATTGGGTGGAGTACGGATGAGATGCCCCTGCGTTCATTAGGGTGGCCGAAACTGCCTGCTGCCTTTTTGAAGCCTGAGGATAAGCATCCTTGCCTCCTTTCTCTACCAGCTGACTGGTCTGCGGTCTTGTCCTTCTTCCAGTGGGAAGCAGAGAAAGGGGCATTCTGTGTTTTCCATCTTAGATCAGGTCGAATCTAAATTTAGCTTGCTGCAAATTCAGCCCAGCACACATGACTATTTTTCAGCACTATCGGTAGGAGCTGGAGCCCCTTCACTCTGAGCTCCCCCTGCCCACTCCATGTTATATTTTGTCTTGGGAGAGAGATGTGCATTGAAGACAAAACTTCTAGGCTCACACAGCAAGGCCAGGGGGTCAGTCAGATGGGAATGTCACAGCCGTCTCTAGCTGGAGCTTGAGGGACTGCCCAGGTGCCAGAGGTCCTCACCTGGCTCTTTGGTTTTAGGCAAACCACTGGCCTCTCTGGGCCTCAGTTTCCCTATGAGCACAATGGGGTCTTACCTCCCGCTGGCTGGCAGCAAGCTCAAAGGTGAATTTCTGCACACGGCGCTGTCTCTTCTGGAAGAGGAGGGATCCTCGGTTGTTGCGTAGCGATAGCTCCTCCATCATTAAGTCCTGGGGCGTGCTCAGCTTCTTGCCCAGGTCCAGCAAAGGGACTGCGGGGAGAGGCCAGGCCACTCAGAGACACTTCTAAGGAGATCTCCTCATGGCACTGTCCGTGGTGTATGAGAATGCCGGCTTCTCCCCACACTTGCCAACACTGAGTGCCATCATTCAGTGGACTCTGTCCACCTGGTGGGCAGAGATGACACCTCAGAGTTTAGTTTGCATGTGTCTAACAGTGAAATGAGCATCCTTTCAGATGTCCTTTGGCCATTTGTATTTACTTATTCCATGGATTTCCTGTGCAGCTCTTTGCCCACAGCGGTGGAGGTAGTGAGAAATGGCCAGGTCCTCGATATCTTTAAAGGTAAGCCCTGGGTAAGGGATACGGAAGAGAGAGGGTAGAGTGGAGGGCGGCCGCAGGCTTTCTGGCCTGAGTCACTGGAAGGTTGGAGCGGCCACTCCCTGAGATGTGGAAGGTCTGGAGGAGGAGAAACTGTGGGGAGAGTTGGGAATTCAGTTTAAGATCTCCACCTTTCCAAGTGAGCAAATTTCTGTTCTATATAATGCTTATTCCATATTTAAGGTCCCCTAATTTCTTCAAAATTGGGCATATAAGGTTTAAGAGACTTGTATGTATCCATGTGGAGAGAGACGAGTTCATGGGAGGTAACTGACCTGAGATAAAGATTAGAGCAAAAGAAGAGAAGTAAGTGTGATGTTTTCAATGAAGAACATCACACTCATTTCTCCTCTTATAGTTGAGACAATAGCCAGTTTATAGCCTGGGGCTCCAACATTTAGACGGAGGAATGACACAGCCCTGGAGCCCGGGAGGAGCACCCAGTGAAACAGGAGGAAATCTAGAGCATGGTGTCCTGGAAACCAAATGATTAAAGCATTTCAAGGAAGATGGGCTGATCAACAGAGTCAGATGCTGCTGATGAGTCAAGTAAGATGAGGGCTAAATTGACGATGATATTTAATAATGTGCCATTACTATTGGTGATCTTCACAGAAGCAGTTGCTGGCAAGTATTGGGTGTCAAAGCCTTATTGGAGAGGGTTCAAGAGAAAATGGACAGAGGAACCGTTGGGCCACACCACGAGGAAGCAATGAGCCAAATCTAGGACGTGGAACATTCTACAGGGCAACTGGCCTGGTTTCTTCAAAAGAGTGAGTGACATGGGAAAAATAAGTGGGGGTTGTTTTAGATGAAAGGAGATTTAAGGGACATAGCAACCAAATAGAAACCATGGCCCTTATTTGAATCCTCATTATAACAAAGTAGAAGATTAGAGAAAGTTGCCTAAGACTGGCTATTAGACAGTATTGCTAATTTTGTTTTGTGTGCTGATAACTTTGTGGTGTGTAAGGAAATCATTTTTATAATTTTTATGCATTCGGAAGTATTTAGAGCATGAGATGACATACTCTTTGGGATTTGCTTTGGATTCCAGGAATGAAAGGAGGGCCATAGGGATTTGCACTCTCCTTTTATGTGTGTTTGGAAATTGGCTTGGTAAAATGTTAGAAGAAGGAAGGGGAAGAAAATAGAGACAACTGCTTTGAGGAGCTGTGCTCTAGACCAGCGGTCGCCAACCTTTCCGACCTCACGGACCACCGGTTAGCGACCACTGCTCTAGACCATGGTGAAGGCAGCTGTGCAATCAGGAGGGGTTGCTTGTTTATTTGTTTGTTTCTAAAGAGGGAGAAATAATAGCATGTTTGTTAGCTGATGGGAAAATTTGACAGTGCAATGAGAGAGTGGAGAATTACTGAAGGAATATCTGTCCTTGAGTAAGAGAGAGGGAGGGAGGGCATCCAGTGCCCAACTAGAAGGGTTGGCTTCAGACTGGCAAGGAGAGTTCATCTATCACATCAGGAAGGAAAACTGAGAACGTGGACATAAGGCCAAGCAATGAACAGCTGTGAGGGGGCAGCTTGCAGATGTTCTTTTCTGGTGACTTCACTTTTCTCAGTGAAATAAGAAGGTCATTAACTGAGAATGAAGATGGGGGAGGAGGCACTGGAGGGTTGAGGAGAGAGGTTGCCAAAGTTGTCTGAGAGTAGCATGGGTGGGTGAACAGGCCGGGGAGATGGACGTGGTCACCAGGCAGCACTGAGTCCAGTCAGGGGCTGTGACTCATTCCCTCAAAGGACTCCTACAGAGCCTTTTTAAAAAGGAGGTTGATGTTGTTTTCATTCTTTCAGCAGATATAGAGAGAGCACCTTCTACATGTTAGGGCATAAAGAAATCCGCTGTAGGTTAGAAGGGGAAAAAGCACATTTCAGAAGAATTTATATTCTAAGGTCCCACTTGTATATTTAAAAAAATAAATATATGTTCATACATGCATTGAAAAATCTGCAAGGAACATGCCTAATATTAGCAGTGATGACTTATGGGACATAGGAAGAAGGAGGGCTAGAAATTGTAATTGTTTTGCACTGTTATTTTTTTTAAAAAATAAGAAAATGTATTGCACACTTAAAAATACAAAAAAAAGAGAAAGAAACAAAAACATAAAAAACAAATACATAACAAAAAGTCTCCTGGCATTATATTCTCAAATATTATCCAGACGAACAGAGCTTAATATTTTTTTAAAAAAGAAAAAAAGCTACAGACCAAAAGCTATTTGACTAAGCAATTCTGACTTTCATTCTTGGGGAGAAAAATGGAATAAACATGCCCAAAGATATAAGTACAAGAATGTTTATTACAGTGAGGTTTCAAATTACAAAACCTGGGATCAGTCTGTGGTGGATGCTGCCAAGGTGCCCTTTATCAGTGGTTGACAGCCCACAACTGCCACCTTCTGCAGAGAACTGCCCAGGTGAACAGAAGGGGTCATGGTCCTTGCTGAAGATGGGATGAATTCTGTGGCACCCCCAGGGTCAGACAATCTGGGCTACAGCTGAGCCCACATCCTTGCTCAGCAATTTCCTCTGCCCTGTCCTACTTCACTTCCCTTCTCCTGAGAGTGCAACCTCAATAAGTCACTTGCTCAAGAATCCTCAGGCTCTGCTCCTAAGGGTTCCACCCTGAGACGAGCCTTCATGACACCATTTGAAGGTTTGTATGAGCATAAATATATATAACATATGACATGCTAGGGAAGCAGGGGGAGGTGGTGAGGATGGAAAGGAGTCTGTGGTATGCTGCTAAGTGAAAAGAAATTTAAGTTGAAGAACACAGTCTTTAGCCCACACATGTGTATTTGCACTTATATAAACATGTTTATATATGAACAGAAAAAGGATTGACACAAATATTAGAACATTGGCTATCTCCAGATGGTTCTACTAGAAGGAACTTTCACTTTCAAAGTCCTTCATGTCTGTTTTATCTGAATATTTTCTAAAATGACTAGAGGCCTGGTGCATGGTTGTATGCACCAGTGGGATCCCTCAGCCTGGCCTGCGGGGATCAGGCCAAAACTGGCTCCCTGACATCCCCCAAGGGGTCCCAGATTGCGAGAGGTGGTTCTCGGGTGACACAGCCCAGAATCGGGCTGCCTCCTCTCTGGTTCCGGTGCATCACCTGAGAACCACAGCTGCCAAGTCACCTCAACTCAGCAGCTCCTGCGTTGAGCATCTGCCCCCTGGTAGTCAGTGTGTGTCATAGCTACCAGCCAGTCGGCTGGTCAGCCAGTCGGCCGGTCACTTAGGCTTTTACATGTATAGATGTGTTATTTGTATAACCATATAGTAAAGAAGCAGATCTGGAGTGAAATCGCGATTATATCACCTACTAGGATGTGTGACCACCTAGCTCCTCTGGGCCTCAGTTTCTCATCTGCTAAATGGTGATAATAATGTCTAATTGACAGAGTTGTTGTGGAGGTTATGTAACATAAAGCATCAAAACTCTTAGCACAGTATCTGACACATGGTAAGCACACAGTAATGGTATTTTCATTATTCTTACTCTGCAATGGGTGTCTTTTGGTAGCAAAACCATGAGGTAGTTTTGTTTTTGTTTTTTTACTTTATATTTTTCTTTAGTTTCAAAATTGTCTTTAAGTAATAACCTAGCAATAGTCAACATTTTACATATTTCCAGTCTGGCATAAATGATATGTGCCAATATTTTGGGATCAAATTAATTGCTTAGAAGAGAGAATGCATGGCCCTATTCTTCTGCTTAGAGCGCCAACCAACACTTCACAAAGTTTGTGTGTTTCAGCACATGAAATCATGGAATAAAAGAAAAAACTTGACTCACACAAAAGGAGGCAAGAACACATAAAACAGGTTAAGAGGATGACTCACATATGCTTAAGTACTTCTTAGGCAAAACCTAGCAGTGGTCTTAGGCTAGGGTTTATCAGAGCTCGGCTCACTGTCCATCTGTGTCGTAATAACCCAGGTGCTGGTCTAAAAGGCAATGCATGGCCCCCTCCCCAGGTCCACTGAGTCAGAACCCTTGGGGTGGATGCTGGCAATTTGCATTTTAACCAACACCATGTCACTGTGATTGACATGAAAGTTTGAGAGGCCTGACTTAGTTGAATTTTCTTTTTTTAAATTTTTGAAATGCTCTAAAGTAGGCCAAGTAAATAGATTCCAAACTTATGCCAAGAGTTCTGAGAGGTCTTGTAAAGTTGATAAACGTGTATTTTAGATGATTTAAGCATTAGCATGAGTCGGTTTTTAAGTGAAATGGTTTGAGTCCAACTGGGTAGCCTGTTCTTGCCACCTGCCCACTTTCCCCCCAACCCCTGTCTCTTGCCATGGGGACTCAGTGAGACGCAGTTTCAGCAAGCAAGGACAAGCGTGTGGGGAGCTTGGGGCTGCAGTTAAGGCTGGATCTGGGATCAGAGCCCGCCGAGTTCCATTTGAGACTGAGGCAAGGACTTAGCTGGGGCCAGGCTTGGTCTAGGGCACACAACTGCAGCTTCTGGATGTGAGGACAGCAGGGCAACGCCCTTCCCAATGCTTTGGGGAGCTTCTAGCCCAGGTGGCAGATTCCACAGGCACTCCCTTGGGGCTGGCCTGGAACTCACACCTATTTTCGTAGGCCTGGGGCCAGCAGACCTGAGTGACTGCGATCTGGGACCAAAAAAGGATGGGGTCTGCGGAATGCACACAGGCTGGGTCCACCTTACCTGGTCCAGCTTGGTCCCCCACGGCAGCCATCACTGGCTCCTTCTGCTCCTTGGGGATCATCCTGTAGATGAGATGATCCACACATGGGCCAGGCCGCCTCCATTGCCCTCCCAGGCCTCCTTCAAGTCCCTGGCCCACTCAACTCCAGCCCACCCCAAGGTCTCAAGCAAGGGCTGTCTGAGCTGGGTGGACCTTTGGGGTCTCTACATACAGAGGAGGAGGCTGAGTCCAGGGAGAGTGAGGGAGATGCTCAGTGCTTCCATGCAGCTGGAGGAGCACTCTCTCTTTAGGGGGTAAACTCTGGGACATTACGGGTGGGAGGTGGGGGTCTCAAACTATTTTCATCCACTGATGTAGGTGAGCTCTGATCAGTGGCTGAAAGAAGTTGGAGGTTTACATCAGGGGGAGAAGGGGTATAGGTGGATAGGCATGGGTGACACCGGGGTCTGCAAGGCTGGCCCTCCGTTACTTTCCCTAGTACTTGGCCCTAAGACTTGAGGTCCCAGGCTGGTCCAAGGAAGCTGAGAAAACCATCATCCCCTCCTATACCCTCACCCCAGAACTGACTTTCATGATGCTCCCTTTTATTTTAATAATGTTTTTATTTTAACATTACAGTTGACACACAAAATTATATAAGTTTTAGGTGTATGGCATAGTGATTAGATAGTTATATAACTTACGAAGTGATCACCCCAATAAGTCTAGTACCCCATGGTGCTCTCTTCTTTCTCACCCTTCTCTTTCTCCTCCTCCATCCCCCTCATTTGTATCTCATGACACTTTCTAGGAAATTTGCAAATAAAATGAGGTTCAGAACCTCCCCCAAACCCCTGCAGGCCCCCAGTCCAAATCCCCAAACTTGCCCCCCAAAAGAGGAGGCAGATCCTTTGAACCCCCAACAGATTACACACCCCTGTCACACACCTCTGCTTTTTTCCAGATTTTCCTATATTCCTTCCTACCATCTGTACCCCCACACTCACTCCCAGCCTAGGTCAGTGGGCACTGAGCTGGGTGGCTTGGCAGCTTATTGGTGTCTCTGACTTCCTCTATAACTGAGCAAGTTGCTCTCCAGCTCTGTGACTCAGTTTCCCCCTCTGTAACATAAAGGGTTGGGCTAGATCATGGGGATCCATGGATGGGCTTCAAAAGCATCCATGAGCCCCCTAAAATGATGCAAACATGAGCACGTCTGCACGCATTTGGGTGAGGGTCATGAGATGATTGAGCTCCGGCTGTGACCCCTGAGGACGCCACAGTCCGCAGACCTGTTTCTCAATCATCACCCCCTTTTCAGAAATTCACAGACATTGGGAAGGGCCCCTCATTTTCCAGACAGGCACCCTACTTCCCTCTACTCCCTAAAAATCTTGGAATCTTGAGCAGAGCCATTAGCTAACCCCCACCATGAATCCTAGCCACCCCTTCCCCATTTAACCTAGAGTAACCTAGGCTTAGAATCCCTCCCTTCCCAACTCAGGATGCAGGCTTCGACGAGGCCCCACTCTCCCCAGACTCTGCAGTCCCTTCCCCTTCTTGGACAGGAAGGGGCTCTGGGAATTGGCTCATCTCCTCCACCCACTCCCCACAGCTCCTCAAATTCCCCTAGGATCCTGGTACCTGAGCGCTGGGACCACCGTGGGCAGAGAGAATATCAGACCCTCAAGATTAACACCTCTGTTGGGGAGCTGAGAGTTGGGTGGTCAGTGTCCGTGCAGCCGTCGGGCAGGCAGAGAGCTGAGTGTGCCCTGCAGCCAGCTCTGGCTTCAGCTGACGAGAATTGTTCCTGCCTTGTTGTGGCTCACAGCCTTATTTCGGGCTGCAACAGGATCCAGGGACAGATGCTAAAAGCACCAGGCCCCAGGGAAGACAGGTGCCCCAGCAGCAGGCCCTTGCCGACAGAAGGCTTTGCACACACGAACACACAAACGTTCATATGCACACACCAAAGTCACCTGGAAATGCTGAGAGCCAGTCTCCGGTCACTTGAGCTTGCTAATTGTATCCTTAGTGCCTAGAATGGAGCCTGATAGGATTACCATAGATATTTGTTGGATGGATGGATGGATGGATGCATGGATGGATGGATGGATAGGTAGATGGATGAATTGTCCTTCAGTATCTTTGACTTATTCTTTCTTTCCTGCCTTCTCTTCTTCTTTCTGCCTCCTCCTTCTTCTCTCCCTCCACCTTCTCACATTCTCTGAGCCTCTATGGACTGTAAATAACTAAGGCAGGACTCCGTGCTCAAGGAGCTCAGCCAGGCCCAAGTCAGGCCCGTAAATAAGCCCTTGAGACGCATCATGGGAAATGCTCTGGGAGGACCCAGGGGAGGGTGCCATCAGCTCAGCCTGGGGGTGGGGAAGGCTTCCCAGAGGAAGAGACATTTGAGCTGGGCCTTGAAGGCTGAGTGGGAGTTCACTGGGCAGAGAGAGGGCACAGGAATTGCAGGCAGAGGCCGGGTCATGTATAAAGATGGTAGGAGGTCCGCAAGTAAAGCCAGAACTGGGGGGTGGGGCAGTGCTGAGAGATGAGGCCAGACAGGTGGGCAGGGGCCAGATCACAGCAAGCTTTTCAACAGGCAAGTGTGCTTTATAAAGAGCCGTGAAGAGTTTAAAGTGGTGGGATGGAGTGGTCAGATTGGCATTTTTCCAAAGATGTCTCTGGCTGCCATATGGAAAATGGGGCGGGGGGGCAGGGAAGGGGTCATACTGGAGGCAGGCCTTCACTATGGTTAGGGGAGGGATGGGTGGCTTAATGGGCAGTGACAGAAGGCATCCATAGGAGGAGAGGGATTTGAGGGGTATTTGGTGAATCACTAGGTCCTTGTGAGAGATTGAATGTGGGAGGTGAGGAGAGGACCACTCCGGTGTCTGGCTTAGGTGACTAAGGAAGGTAATAGGAGGAGCAGATTGGGCAGGGGGGATACTGCATTCCAGCTAAAAATAAAGATTGGGGGAGAGGCATACCAACTACTCCCATGGAAGGGTGGGAGCAGCAAGGTTGCACAGGGTCTGGTGACAGACACTGTCTAAGGACGTATTTCTGACAACCTTCTTAGGAAGAGCCTGGACTTTGCTGTGGATGGCCTGGGCGCGGCTTCCTTCCACTTGGGTTCCTCTGCTCAGCCTCTGCAGGGCCTGAGCATCCAGATAGGAAGGTGAAGAATGTTCCTAGGGCAAGCATGGCCTCACCTGGGAGTGGGGCCACAGCTCCCTTCTTCGGGCAAAGGATGCCCCCATCAGGAGAGGAGCACTCCTAATGGTTTGTCCTGCTCTCACTAGGATACTCTGGACTTGAACATTACCTCCTGCTCTTGCCTGGAGCTCTGACCTGCTTCTGAGGAAGCAGCCCAGAGCACTGAGCCCTGCCCAGCTTGGCCCTGCACACTCCAGTGACAGTGCCTTGTGGTCAGGGCCTGGGCCATACCACCCTGAGACATCAGCTAGCCCAGCTCACTCATTACACAGATAGGGAAGCTGAGGCCTAAAGAGAAAAGGAGTGGGTTTACCCTGGGTCACCTAGCTAGTAGATGATAGAGCCAGGACTTCAACTCAGTGACATCTCTTATGGCCTGGAGTTTTTATGTTGTTCCCTATCTCTCCTCATGGTTGCTACTTCTCAAGCTCCCATCCCATGTGTATCAAACATTCTCATCCACCCTAAGTCCCATGGACTGTCCCATGGTTGGGGAGAAAGGAAGGGCTTTAGACACAGTCGAAAATGACCTAGGAGGCAAAAGGATTCAGGAAGCATTTATTTAGGGCCAGAGCTGAATTCTATAGGAGACAAGAGACAGGACACAGGCAATCTCTAGTGGGTTAGAGGAGAAGATAGGGAGAAGGCAGTGAAGCAAGGGAATAGCCAGACAGAACTGCAGCTTTCCAAGGCTGCCTCCTGCTGGCTCTTTGTGTAAATGCAGGTAGAAGTAGATGTTCTATGCCACTGCCTCAGCCAGTGGCCTAATAATGTCTCTTCTTTGAAACAGGCCTTAGCTTGGCTTCTGTGTTACAAGGGACCCTGAAGCAGGTGAGGACTTTGGTAAATGTGGTCACTCATCATTGACCCCCTCATCTTCCCACCAACAGAGCCTGTGTTCCCAATCCTTATACCCTAGGAACCCTCTGGGATCACTTCTTTATTCCAAAGCACCCCAGTCACATCCTGATCCTCAGCTTCTCCTAGCTTCATTTAAGGGTTCCAGGTCTAACAAGCGAGTTTGGGTTAGGGTAAGTCTACCCCTAATCCAAAATCACACTCTATCCTTCATCTTTAGCAACATCCTGATATCCTTTTACCTTCACCCCTCTGATCTTCAGCCAGTTCTAACACCACCACCCCCACCTGCACCCCTGCACTTAATATCCTAAAGTAAATATTCTGAACTTCTAGAGGGCATCACAGCCAACTCTGGAAACTGGGGAACTTAGCCAATTCCTCCCCATGTCCCTCTGGGAATTGGAGTCAGAGCCACCAGGATTTAAAGGACATGCTAAAGCCTGCTACCAGGCTTCCCAAGGTCACTGGGTACTGGGTACTAGCTAGGCCAGAGTGCAATGGGAAGGAGATAGATAGTGCCCATTCATCGGGGCATGATATGGATGCTGGGGCCTGGAACTGAAGAGTGGGTGCTTCCTAAGAAACCAGAAACATAGGTTGGCTCTGGGCTAACTTCTAGCTCACCTGCCCCTGAATTTTGCCCATCCAATTCTCCACCATTACTCTCCTTCCCTTCCCTTACTGTGGAATGCATTTCAGGACTGGAAGAGCCCTCAGGTCATCTGAGCCAATCTATTTTCTACTAGAATATCTTCTGTGCATCTGGCCACTGCTTGCGTACATCCTATAACAAGGAAATCTTTGCTTCCCTCTTTCCATATGGTCAACCTCAAACTCAGGGCCATCAGGTAAAGCCACAGGCTAGCAGAGAGCTCCATGTCAACTCTGAAAGGGCTCAGCTTTGAAAGGGCTGCTGTGAAAGGGCCTAGAAGGGATAGACAGGTTGGAGGCACCTATAGCATTCCTAGAGGCCCAAGTCCTGGGCCTGGGGGAAATCATTGCGGTAGAGCTCTCTTCTTGGGCTGCAGTTAAGATGCCCTGGGCAGTTTGAGCTGGGATGGAGAAAAGTATAAGAGGGATCTAGGAGGAGGAATCTTCCTGCCTCTTCTCTCCAGAGGAGCGGGGCACCTTGAGCTGGCCTGGGAGACCTCACTAAAGGTCACGGTGGTAAAAATAGAGCTTGTCTGGGCAGGGATGGAAAACAGCTGCTACTGCCTGGGACTTGGAGCCAGGAAGGAGGATGGTCAAGCCAGGACCTGGACAGGGAACTTAGGCCTAGGATCTTCTGAACATACCCCTCATTTGCCAGACTCCAGAGAGGAGAGCCTGGAAGGGAGGGAGTATGGAACCCTGGAATGCATCAACTCTTCCAAGGCGGGCGGGCGGGGGGGGGGGGGGGGGGGGGGGCTGTATGTGTGTGTGTGGGGGGGGGGGCATTTAGACTTTTGGAGATTGCTTTGGCCAAAGCCTCATTGGAAAAGCTGAGGGTCAGACAGAGGAAGGGTCTTTCCCAGGTTCACACAAGGACCCCTTTCAGCCTTCTCAGACTGAGTCATATCGTTAGAGCTAGAACCCCAGCTTGGATCACTACTCCACGCCCAGAGCTCTGGCCATTAACCCCTTTTCTCTGGGGCTGTTCAAACGGGCCAGACCCTTTGGGGATGTGGTGCTGAGATATCCCAAGGTTGATCTCTGCCAAGATCTCTTCCAGCTCGGCCTTCCGGGGATGGGAAGGGGGACGCTTTAGGTGGTGCAGGAAGCCTCGGTGGGGAGGCTGCCACGCTTGAGCCTCAGGCTCCCATTCCACCCGCGGGGACAAATGTTGTAGCCCAGGATGCCGGGCGACTTCGCCCCGGAGTCCTCAGAGTCGAGGGACACATCGGAGTCCGTGGGCGAGCGGCGATAGGGGAAGGGCCTGGACGGTGCGGGCGGCGGGCTGCGGGGGCTGGCGCAGGGCGAGGGCCCAGCCAGCAGCGGGCTCCGCGGGATTGGGGCGAACGTGGCCCCCGGGGTGGCTGCTGGGCTGGGGCGGGCAGGCTGCGGCGAGCGCATGCGCGGTGGTGGTGGCGGTGGCAGCGGTGCCCTGGGCGGGGAGAAGGGCCGCAGGCTCTCGGCGCCCGCCGGCCTCGGGGAGGCGCTCTTGCGCCGGGCCGCGTTGATTATGTTTCGGGCCAGCAGAGCCTGCAGTTGGCGGCTAGGGGGCCGCACCTCCGTCTCAGGTCGTAGTGGGGATACCGAGCGCTCGCTCCACGAAGGAGACATGGGTGGCGGCGGAGGCAGCGGCGGGGGGCTGCTCATGCTGCCCCCGCGGGCGGGCTCCCATGGCCGTGGGCTCACCCAGCCGTCCAGGCTGCTGGGGGGCCGGGACGCGCCTGGCGTCCAGGGCGGGGAGGTGGGCCGGCTCTCGCGGCGGTCCTGTGAAGAGAGCAGAGAGGGTGGGGGCAAGCGTTAGTGTTGGGGTGCTCCACGCCGGGGTTTTGGAAGGTGCCGAGTTTGATTTGTCCGTTGTACCGTCAGGAAAGCCAGCGACTAAAGTCAGGTAGTGCCTGCAATAAAACATAGATGCCCCCATGCTCAGCCCAGATGCTTGAAAAAGCCCACGCTGGCCCTAGCTGGTTTGGCGCAGTGGATAGAGCGCCAGCCTGCGGACTGAAGGGTCCCAGGTTTGAATCAGGTCAAGAGCACATTCCTGGGTTGCTGGCTCGATCCCCAGTGGGGGGCGTGCAGGAGGCAGCCAATCACTCATTATCCTTGATGTTTCTCTCTCGCTCTCCCTCTCCTTTTTTCTCTGAAATCAATAAAAATATATTTATTTAAAAGAAAAAAAAGCCCACATGCCCGCCCCTGCACTTACCAGGGAGGCAGGTGACTAGTGGTCACGAACTCTCACTTTGGAGACAGACCCCTATACTTCCTGAATGAACTTGGGCAAGTTGCTTCAGCAGCAGAAGCAACTGGAAACCTCTGGACTTCAGTTTCCTCCTCTGTGAAATGGGGGTCTCATGTCAGCAGTACCCCATGGGGCTGTTGTGAGAATTGAATGAGATAACTAATGTAAAGAGTGTTACATGTATTAGATGATTTCCTGGGAGAAAGAAAGTGCTCACTAGATGTCATTCATCATAAAGAAATACTGGGATTCACGTGAAACTAACCGAAGTGGTTCGTTAGGAAATGGGGTGAGTGGGGCAAGGCACACAGGCACAGGGGTGGGAATAAGGCTTTCTGTATTACTTTTTATGTAAGTTTAGATTTTTGAACCAAATGGATGTATTATCTATTCTAAAATTAAAACATTTTTTATCATTATTATTAAGGTTGGGCTTAGGCAAAGACTCTCTCAGCCCCAATTCCACTGCCCTGTTGCCACGGTCGCCTTCTAATTTTTCCTTGAATGTCTTGAGCAGGAAGTTAGTTCCCACTGACAGATGGAAACACAAAAGGAAGTTGTGTCATTCCTCTCTAGACAGCACGCTCCCCTCACTGGACTTCTTTTGGCATGAGGTGGGTAGTATGGACATCTTTAAGCTTATAAATACTCTATCATATTTATTTCCTGCCTACTTGGGACTTTGTAGTCTACAAGGCTCGGTCTCATTTGTCTCTCATTAGATCCTCACAACAGACTGGTGACATAACTGGCATTATCACACCCATTTTCCAATGGTGAAGATGAAGTTCAAAGATGTAAGTAACTATCCAGTATGTTCTGCTCACCAGTGTGTGTGTGTGTGTGTGTGTGTGTGTGTGTGTGTATGAAAGTATGAGAGGGGGAGAGAGAAAGAGAAACTGTCTGCTGCTTGAAGGCTACATCATGCTTAAACAGTCTGAACTGGTATGAAAGTGTAGGGAGTGGGGATCCTTCCCCAGCATGGATCTGCTAAACCAATTGTTCATCCAATCAGATCCCAGCAACAAACCAGTCCACTCAGCCTTCAATCCAATCCAAATTCACCACCAGTCATCCCTCAGAGTCCAGAACTAGCCAGTCCATTCAGTGCTTCCTGCTCAGTCAGTATCTCATAACATCCATTCTCTAATTCAATCAGTAATCAGCCACAGCCAAGCCCTTCAGCCTCTCATCTGATCAGAATCTAATTTATCCCAATCAAAAGCAAGCAGTGGACATAAGTATCTGTTTTCTCCAATGTAGTAGCTACTAGATGAGTCCAGACACAGAATTTGAACCTTCTGCATGGAAGGAGAAAAAGGCCCAGTGGTGGGAAGGGGTTGTCTAAGGTCACATAGGAGTCAGGTGCAGATATGGGACAAGAATCCAGTTGACTCTTGATGGCAGTTTGTACAGCAGTCTGAACAGTTCTTCATGGGATGGTAATGCTGGAGTGACCCTGGGCCTCATCACCAAGTAAGAAAGTTAAAGCTTGGCATGGGACCCACCCCTTATACTCCCAGGATCAGAGTTGTTTATACGTGAGCCAGAGACTCTGGGAGCTGCTCTGTCTGTGCAACATCCCAGGAAGCTTGCTGTCAGCCCAGCTGAGGGAAGTGGGGCCAAGAGTTCATGATCAAAGCCCATCAACACGCATTGAGGCAGAGCAACCAGGGCTCTTTAGCCAGAAGAGTAGTCTGAGGCAGGGGGAGCTGAGGTAATTGTCTGAAATCTCTAAGGGTTGTCTCTGCCTTTGGTGGCCACAAGGGGAAAGCTAGGGCCAGCAAGTGGAAGGAATAACAGCTTGTATTGGAATGTTGGGGGCAGTGGTGAACAGCTCCTCATCATTTGGAGGTGGGCCAGAGCCTGACCTCATCGGAATTGCCATGGCTGGATACTGACTCTCTCTGTGTGTGTATGGGGGGGCTAGTGGGGGGTGCAGAATACAAAAAGGCTGCAGGAAATCAGAGCTGTTCACTCTCTGGCAAAGATCTCAATGCACCCTGAATTTCTGTATATACCAGAACTACTGTGAAAGACACATGAGTGAAAATTCACAAAGTGCATCACTTAACCCAGCACCAGCCCCAAAGCAGGGCACATGTGTGGGGTGAAGGCATGAGGAGAGCAAAGTCAGACAGGAACTGCTAGAGACCAGACCTAGTCCCAAACTGCCTTCTGAGGTTCTTCCATTGCAATGGAAGGGGGAAACTGAGGCCCAGAGGTAGGAAGGGGTTGTCTAAGGTCACATAGAAGTCAGGTGCAGATCTGGGACTGGAATCCAGTCTGACTCGATGGCAGTGTGTTCCTCTCCACCAGGGGCAGAAATTCAGTTTTCTGGAGGCAGGTGGTGATGAGCGTGGGAAATGGCCAGATTTACATTGTAGGGCAGTGGTTCTCAACCTTCTGGCCCTTTAAATACAGCTCCTCATGTTGTGACCCAACCGTAAAATTATTTTCGTTGCTACTTCATCACTGTAATGTTGCTACTGTTATGAATCGTCATGTAAATATCTGATATGCAGGATGGTCTTAGGCGACCCCTGTGAAAGGGTCGTTCGACCGCCAAAGGGGTCTCGACCCACAGGTTGAGAACCGCTGTTGTAGGGAGAGGAGAAGGGGACCTGAGGGAACAGGAAAATGTATGCGCTGGCATTTAAATTCCACTTTTAAAGAACTCAAACCAACCTGAACTCTAAGAGGTTGTGCGTTTTCCCTAGGTTCTACAGCCTTTTTTTATCCAAACTCTGAGGAAGGAGAAAACAGAGGAACGTGCTTTCCATTGGGTCTGGCTTCTGGGGAAGAGGGCACCTTGCTTCCAAGCCAGCACACATCTGTGCCCATGGCTGATCCAGACACAGCAGATGCAGGCAGCACAGGAGACACACCACACATTCACACTGAACTGAACAGTCCCGCCCCACTTCCCAGGCCAGAATCAGGGAGGAGGGAGACGGCCCTGACCCTGACCGCCAGCCAGCGAGCACGGAAGAAAGAAAGCAAGACAGGTTTGAGGCAGAGTGTATTGAGAACAGGAGAGAAAACAGAGTGGGAAGAGCTTGGCCAGCCTGGCCGCAGGCGTTGCCGGATGGAGGGTGGGCTCTTCCAGGAGTCAAGGGAGCAGGTCTAGGGCAGGGGCTTCACTCTGTCCTGAGAGGGGGCTGCATGGATCTGCTGAGCTCACTCAAGGCTTCCCCATACATGCCCCTGCATTCTGGGCAGAATGAACTCACTGGGAAGGCACCCCGTTCCCATGGAGATGAGCCCGGAGCTCAGGAGAACTGCAGGCTCAGCCCAGCATGGGCACCGCCTCCACCACCCCTCTCCCCACTGGGGAGCCCAGAAATAGGGCTGGAAAAGAGTAAGTGGGTGGTGCTCGGGCCCCAGCCTTGGGAATCTTCCATCTGAATTCTGCCTCTTGCCTCTGTATTTCACCCCCCACAAAGCCTGGTGTTGGGGGGCTGCAGCACATAAAGCTTTCAGAGGTGGTAAAGTGCTCATACTACCTGACTGAGCACCCTCACTGTACTATGAATGGGGAAACTGAGACCCAAAGATACACATGGAGTCAACTCTTACATCCCAGGCTTTTCCTCAGAACCTTAAGGTCTCCTCCGTCCCATCTCCCTGAGCTGCTCTGCTCCCACTGCCCCAGCAGTCCTGCACCTGAGCAATCCCAGTCTAGGCTTCCGATCCCTCGGCTCCTCCAGCAGCTCATTCCAGCCACACCCTCCCCAGAACAACCTTGCAGACATCTCATCTCCATCTGTCCTACAGCAACTGCCCATCTCCTTCTCCTCTCCTCCCAGGACTGTCAACACTTACAAGGCCTTTCTCCCAAAGCACCAGCCTATCTTCTCACCCTCACAGATTGTCACAACTGGTGGAGCCTTCATTGTCTAAATGAGAAAACTGAGGCCCAGGGAGGGAAAGTGACTTGGCCAAAGTCACTCAGCAAATGAGAGGCTGAGATGGACCAGACCCTCCTCTCCTGCCTCTCACCCTTCCACTGCATGGAGATGGCTGCTTTCAGTCAGGCAGATCTTGGCTGAGGTTGCAGCCAAAGCAGCCATTGGATACATTGCCAGGGAACTCTCCTCACTGCACAGCCTTCTACAGGGCTGTCTCTCAGGGGTCCCTGGGAGCTCCCCTACCCCAGAGCAGTGGGGGCAAGCCAGGTGGAACCAGGGTAGAGGTCTGGGATGAGCTGCTTTAGCTGTCCCGTAAGCGGAGCCAGGTGTTTGGAGAAGGCATGGAGGCAGCTGACAGAGGGCAGGAGAAAAGCATCAGACAGCAGTAGGCTAAGTCTTCATCCAGCAGGAGGAAATGTGGAGGCCGAGGCAAAGCTGTCTGAAGCAGCAGAGAGGAAACGGTGTCCAGAAGGCAGAGGTGGAAGAGACAGACCCGTGGAGATGAGAATCCAGCAACGGGCAGAAAGGTGCCAGGAGTCGGGCCACATGAGGGTGGTCCTGCCGTTCCACAGGCTCTGGCAGGATGTTTGCTCCAGAAGCCTGTGTGGAGGTCCCCTTCCAGGCCATTCCCCAGCAAGACGCTGGCATCCTAATAGCTCACAAAGGCCGGAGGAAGCCCCAGCCTCATTGGCGCCTGCCTCCATGACCCTCCTCCCGCCCAGTAGCAAGCTTTCTATCCCTGACGTGGAGTCCAACCACCCTCAGAGCAGGGAACTGGCAGCTGCAACTCAGAGAGGGGAGGTGACTTGCCCAGCGTCAGTCAAAAAGCTAGCTGGCAGCAGCATCAGCCCTTGAGCCCTGAGTCCCCATACGCTTGACTCTCAGCCCTGTGCCATTTCCTGCCACATCTGCTTTCCATCCTGCCCTCAGAGATGGGGCCCTGACAGGCAGTGGGATCCCTGTAGGTCCGTTACTTGAAGCAGAAGGAAGGCTTCCACACCTGAGCCTCGATCCCGGCATTCCGGGTGTTGAAGGAGGGCCTGGGGGCCTGCTTGGCTCGGGGAGACCAGGCTCTGGAGGGAGACACAGGGGAGATGTCGCTGCTGTAGGTGGGGCTCACGGCAGTGGTCTGGAGGCCGTCCTGGCCTGGGGCTGTGTAGAGGCCTGGTGAGGAGCGGGAGGGCCGAGGCAGGGCGGGTGACCGTGGGAGGGTCGCCTTGGGCAGGCTGGGCGCCAGGTCCAGAGAGCTCGGCTTGGCAGGTGAGGCGGCTCTTGGTGAGGCCTTGGTTGGCTCCTTGATGGGGGAGAGGACAAAGAGCGAGGGCCGCAGCTGGTAGGGCGGCTGCTTGGTGGGCTCTGGGCGCAGGACCCCATTCTCAGGCAGGTAGCCATGGTAGAGGGAGGCAGGTGGGGTCCGAGCTGGGCTTCGGGATGCCACTCGGAGGCTGCCAGAGGAGTACTTCCAGGACGAAGGCAGGGACATAGTGGGTGAAGGGCAGCGGGCCAGCTCGGCGTGGCCCGAAGACTCTATGACATACTTCTCCATGCGGGACTGGCGGCGGGCATAGAGCTCAGCCCCTTTCCCAGAGGCTTCTGACAGGTTCTGGTTGGGTTTGGGCTTCGGTTTGGCCTGGATGCGCGGGGACTTGAGGCAGGAGGCCCACTCGGGGACAGCATTCTCGGCTGCGGTGGGGCTGTCCCTGTCCCTGGGTGCTGGCTCCTGCTGGAAGTTGGAGGCCTCAGCCCCCAGCGCAAAGGGCTCCTCCTCCCCTCCAGCTTCCCCCTGGTCCCTCTGCCTCCGCTTCTCATCAGCTGTCTGTACCAGGTCCAGCAGGTCTGGATTTGGCGTCACCTTGGGCTTCTCCACGAAGGTGAACATGGATTTCCGGCTGCCCCTTCGGGCCATAGACTCCTCCAAAATTCCCGTCTTGCCGGTGGGAACCGCCTGGCCCTTCAGGTGGGAAGGCTTGGAGTCAGAGCTGGGGTACAAGGCGGAGTAAGAGGGGGGAGACCTAACCCGGGACGCCTGGGGAGCCGTGGACAAGGTCTCAGCATAAGTGGGGGGTGGGGCGAAGTTCCCCAAGGGGCGTCTCTCCAAGGCGGGGCTGCGCTGTGCCATGGGCCTCCTCTCCACCATGGGGCTGTGAGACAGAACGTGCCTCTGTGGCCGAGGGCTCCTGTCGGCCATGCTGGGGGGCTGGGAAGCCGGGGCCTTCCCCCCGAGATGTCTTCTCTCTACCATGGGGCTCCGCTCCATCGGGCCAGTGCTCCCTGGTGCCTGGATCCCAAAGGGCCTGGCCGTCCTGTTGACCACGGATGGGGGCTTGGCCAGCGTGAGGTGGACCTCGCTGTACAGCCTGGTGGGCGTGGTGGGCGTGGTGGCCACTGCCCGCCCAGATGTCTCTTGTTCTGCTGACACCGCTGGGGCGCTGGGCTGGACATCGACGAGCAGGGAGCTGGACATGAAGTCTGGGGCTGGGGACCCGGAGCTGGGAGCCGCTTCTCTGGGGAAGGTGCTGCTGGTGGTCGATGGAGCTGACGCCTTGTCAGTTAGGAGTGTGCTGGGTCTCACCTGCTCCTGGGGTTGCCCGCCAGCACACTGGGTGCTGGGTGTAGCATCTGGCACTGTGCCGGGCGGTGGGAGCTGAGCCTCCGAGGAGTTCTGCTGGAGGCTAGAGCACGGCAGGCTCTGAGGGGTGACCGCCGCCGCTGGGTTCAGATTGACATCTGTGGCTGGCAGGTGGTGGCTGCCGTTAGCAGCTGGTGTGATGAGTGCGGCACCGGGGGAGGCAAGGTTTTGGTTGACATCTGGAGCTGGGCTGTGGACCTCAGCTGGAGGCGGGGTGGGTGGACTCTTCTGGGTCTCTCGGTTCTGGGACAGGTGGAGCCCATTGGCCGTCAGCAAGGCTGCGTTCTCCTTTAAATAAACCACCAGGGGCACCTCTTCCTCCTCACTGGCCACCTTCTCCAGGTGCCGCAGCAAGCTGGCCTCCTCTGAGCACCCCTCCATGCTGTGCCCAGGGACCCCTAGGTCGGAGCTCTCGCCGTGGGGGCGCCTCGGAGGGCTTGGCTCGTGAAGTGAGGCAGGACTCAGGCTGAGCCCTGGGGCATGGCCTGCGGGGCTGCCCGGGGGCCCTCTCGGGGACTCCTGGCTGGGCGTCTGTCCCCTCCGGCCGTGGCTCTCCAAGGTGAACTCGTTCACCCTCTGCCGGCGCCTGTTGAAGAGCTGGACGCCTCGGGAGTTGGAGCTGGGAGGGGTGGTCAGCTGGGCTGCGATCTGCTGGCTCCGCGCCTTGGCCTCTTTCAGATCCTTCTCGGTGAGGCTCGTGCTCCGGCCCAACGCTGCAGGGAGGGACAGAGGCCGGGTTAGCAAGCGGGGATGCAGAGCCACAGGGGTCCACCGACAGACAGACAGACCAACAGACAATCACCCGTGACCCTCCTACAGGTGACCTTTTCCTCTAGCATCTTGATCTCGACTCCCTGTTTTCTGGAATGCCGTCTGCTCATAAAGAATCCTGACCCAGCCATTTTTGGCTCAATTCCAATGCACCAGCTGTGTAAACCTGCCCAGATGACCATTTTAGCATTAGCCAGCCCCTCATTGGAGCCCACAGGTTGCTGATACAGCAGTCAACCGAACTCAGGAAGAACACCTCACGCTAGCAGTCCTGGCCCCGCTATATCCTGACTCGTTTCCCTTCTCCTATCTCACTAGGCTCTGCCTTGCTGGCTTTCTTTCTATTTCTTAAAAATGCCGTTTGTTCCTGCCCCAGGGCCTTTGCACTTGCTGTTCCCTCTGCTTGGAATGGTCTCGCAGGCGGCATTCCAGGTCAGCTCCTTCTTGCTATTCAGGACTTGAGTGTCACCTCTCTGGAGGGGCCTTTCTCTGTAATCAGCCCTCTCCTTTTCTATCCCATCTCTTTGTTGATTTTCTTCATGGCATTCACCACAATTCACAACTATCTTCTTTATCTGTTTCCTTGTTTATTATCTGCCTGCCCCCCCCCCCCCATGAACTCTAAGGGGACAGTGACCTTGCTTGGCTTGTTCAGTCCTCTAAGCCTGGCCCCTAGCACAGAGCCTGGGCGCTCAGCAAGCAGGACTGAATGCACAAATGAGCCCAGGACACTCGCCATGTGCTTTTCCTAGGGCCCTTCACACTTTCAAGCCCATAGTATAGTCATTAGCACGAACACTAACAATTCTCTTCTTAGAACAGGCAATATATTCACATGATCTAAAAAAATTAAAAACATAAAGTCCACAGTGTTCAAAGACAAAAAGAAAGTATACAGTGAAAAGTGTCCCTCCACCCCGAGTGTCCTCATCACAATCAGGTAACAACTGTCATTAGTTTCTTCTATGTCCTTGCACAGTTTCTCCCCATTTTTATTTAAATATTTAAAAATTCTCATATTTTAATATAAAAGCAATAAATTGGGCTAATTTCAGCTAGAACATTGCATTGCTTCATGTTATCCTCACAAGAACACCAGGCGACAAGCATTCCTGGCCCCTGTTCTAACGAGGCGGAAAGTGAGGTCTGGAGACGTGTAAATAGCTCACCCAGAGTCACAGCAAAGGGTGGCGGAGCTGGAGGCAGAACCAGGTCCCTTTGGGTCCACAGCCCATGCTTGTTCCAAAGGGTCCCTTTGGGACGTAGGGGGAACACAGTCAGCAGGGCTCGGGGTTCAGTCTGGAGCTGGAGTCCAGGCCTGAGGTCAGGGATCAGGCTGCAGTCAGACTCCTATTAATCTAAGTTCATGGCAGCAACCGTTTCTCTGTACATCCCCAGCGCCCACCTGGCACACAGTCGGTGCTCACTTTATGCTGTTGAGCAATGACTAAACAAACGGGTGCACGAACAAATGGACGGATGGACAGGTGGATGGGACAGGCTGTGGGCAGGATTAGCAGCTCACTCAGTGGCTGAGAAAATTCCTCCCCCACCCCACCCCACCCCCGCTGTGGGAAGCTAATTAGTTCTTGAGGAATCTGACCTTGCCCTTCCTCTCCCTTGCCCTCATTAGTCCTGGCCGTGACATGCTGAGTGAGTGGCCAGGGACAGTGTTTCTAGGTATCCTGCCAGCGGAGCTCAGAATTCAGGGACTCTCAGAGCTAGAAGGGCCCTTACAGAGGTGCAGTTTCACCACCACCCCCATGTTATAGACGAGGAAACAGGTCCAGAGAGGGGTGCAGGGAGAGCTCCCAGCAGGGAGGCCACACAGAGCAGCGTGGCTGCAGACAGCCGTTTCACTGGGACCAGGCCCAGCAGCCACAGGCTGGCCCCAGCCTCCTTTCCTCTTCCCATCAGGATCTGGCTACCCCCTGCCCCCTCCACACACACACACACACACACACACACACACACACACACACACACACACACCTGTGTCCACCTGGGGGAGATGAGGAGGCCCTGAGAGGTTTCTCAGCTCATGCAGTGCCCATCTCCTCTGCTCTGCTTAGAAACCAGGCCTCATGCCCAAATCCAGGCTCTGCCACTTGCTGGCAAGTTACTGCACCTCTCGGAGCCATTCCTTAACTGAGAAGGGGATGAAAGCACTGACGTTAGGGTTGGGAGGCTGCAATGTGGTCATGAATGCCTGGGGAGGGCTCATGCTACCCTGGATGGAGTGGAATTGGGGACCCACTCTTCTCCTGGGAGGGGTCAGAGGTTCTTCTAGCAAAGGAAAATCACTCCACAGATCAGGGTCCTGAGAGAGGAGGCGACCTAAGGCCACACAGCAGGGGACTCCAGCATTCTCAGGGCAGGGGGCCGGGATTATTGCCCCAAATTACAGAACCTCAGAGTCTCCGAGATGGCTGTCACCGAGCCCAATGCCTGCATCCCTAGAACCATGCCCCTGAGGGTACACACCTCTCTTTACACACTCGATTGACATGGAGCTCACTACCTGCACAGGTGCCTTCCACTAACGGACACTCCTCAGCTGGAAAGCTGCTCCTCACATTAACTTCTGCCCCCGAACACCCCCAGAGAAAACGCCGCCTCCTCCCAACCTGACAGCCCTGCAGGGATTCACAGACAGCACATCCCACACGGCATGGTCAGGACACACGTGCCCAGTCCCCTCACACTTCTCAGGACACAGTTGCAACAATCGTAGCTGACACTGGCTCTTACTGTGGACCCACACACGTGCTCTCCACGTACTGCTTGTTTCATTCCCACGGCAACCCTATGAAGCACAAACTATTGTTACCCACTTTTCAGTGATGAGAAAACCAAGGCTCAGAGAGGTAAAGTGAGCTGCCCGAGGTCACAGAGCTGGAAAGGAGTGGAGCTGGCTCTCCCCTGGCTCCGCATGACTCCTGAGAGCACCAACCTTCCTGGCTGGCATGTTCCCTCAGTGCGAGGCTCCTAGAAAGCGTTTCAATTTGAATAACCAGGACTCCAAACAACCCTGCACCCCACCCCCCACCCCCCACTTCTCTGCTTCAGTCCTGTCCCCAGACTGTTCTAAAGGCCATGGATTTAGAAAGTTCTCAAATGGTGGGACATGAAGGCCCTCAGTGGGATAAGCTGGCCTGGGCGGCTTAGAGAGGGAAGGGCTGCAGAGAAGGCGGTGGGCCAGGACCTGGTGGGCTGACCCCAGCGAGACTAAGAGCCTCCCCGACTGCTGTTTGGGGACAAGAGGAACATGGCAGACAAGGCCAGGGGCCGAGAAAGCCCAGCCTCTGGTGAAGCTCCCGTGCCCTCCACCCCAGCCCACAGTGACTCCATGGAAAAGGAATTCAGCAGAAGGCTTGAACCAGACCCAGCTAGCAATCCACCCTGCCACCCTGCATAAACAAAGCTGAAAGAAGGGGCCAGGCCAGCCCCCAGCACCAGAGTCCCCATGGAAGGGCACCAGGGAGGCAGTTCCATCCAAAATTCCTCAGACCAGGGAACCCACCCCTGGCAGTGCCCAGCCACTGGGTCTGAGACTGGGCTCCCTGGTGTCAGAAAGGCAGGAACAGGCACCTCACTGAGCTCCCAATCTGCCTGGTACAGCCTGCACCTGCGCAAGTCACAACAGCGCCTCCCTGCCCCGCTTCTCTGTGCCTCTGTACAGCCAGGTTGGAAGCTGGCCCCTGAAAGACCCACCCTGGACAATGGATCAGAAGCTCTGAAGACAGGCCTTAGGAGAGGACGGGGTGAGGGCAGGTGCAAGGAAGGGCTGCCGGAGGGAGGCAGGGGGCAGAGGGCCAGGGTCCACCAGGGTCCACCAGGGTCCTCCCAAGCTGGGGAGGCGGACAGGAAGCCCTGAGCACACATTAGAATGAGGATGCAATGGGGCTGTAATACTGAGCCCTCACTGCAGCCCAGGTGCTGTGCCAGGCCCTTTATACTCATCATCTTTTCAATCTTTCCGACAATCCCCAGAGAGAAGACTGTTAGTCTTCCCAGTTTGCAGATGAAGTCAGAGGTCAGAGAGACCTGCCCAGGGTCATACAACTTGTAAGTAGTAGAGCTGGGATTCAGAACTCACAGTCTGGCTGCTGAGTCTCATTTCTTAACCACGCTGCCTTCCAGACCCTGACTCTGGGCGGGGAGCGGGTAGAAGCTTTCACATCTCACGATCAGTGCCCCGCAGTGCCCTCTCCCCGGCATGGTCAGCTGCCAGGAACAACCCAGGGTTTCTCCCCTTCCTCCTCTTGGGAGAAGAGTCCTCACTAAGGCAGAAATGATTGCTGGGACATGAGAGCTCGTTTGGGAAGAACGCGTTGGGGTCAGGGTCCTGAGTTCTAGCTGTGTACAGGCAGGGCGATGCCCTTCCTCCCCCCAGCAGCTCTGCAGGCAGCAGCCTGCTCTGCCCACCGGCAGGCCTGTCTGGACCAAGGAGGGAGGTGGGGCAGGGGAAGGGAGGCCAGAGCAGAAGGTCAGGACAGCGAGAGAATTCAAGGAAATGTTCTTCATACGGCTGCCGTCAATGGGAGTATCCACCCCACTGGGGCGGAGTGGGACAGGGGGCAAGAGGTAGGAACAGAGACTGGCTAAAGGCAGCCCACTCTGGCTGCTGGGGAGGCTTGGCAACAGGACAGGTAAACAGGCTGGGTAAACTGCCCCCCTGGTGGAGTCAGGAAGGAGCCAATGGCTGGCCGCTGCACAACCTCTGGCTCAGCTGGGGGCAGGAAGATGAACTGGGCTGAGTAATGGTCTGGCTACCTTGCCAGCCCCTGCCCCATATCCTCCCCGCTGGAAAGAGGAAATGACACAGCCGTCATTCTCTGGAGAGTTCTCCATCCATGCCAAAGTCCTGGTGAGTACAACCTGACAGTCCCGGCAGACGGCCAGACCTCGCAGGAGGAGAGTAATTCATACTACGGTGGGAAGGACTGCCAGGACAGAAGAGATGCCTAGGGACAAGAGTGGGGAGCCTCAGACCTAGCTCCAGCCTTGCCACTGAAAGAAGCCACCATCCGCCTCTCCCTGGAGGCCCAGAGGGGAACTGAGACCAGAGAGGGATGCCACATGCCCTAAGCTGCACACCCCAAACGACAAAGGCACCTCTGAGTGCTCATCTTACTCACTGTGGCCCGGTCTTCCCTGCTGCCCAGTTCCCCTTCTGTGCTGAGCCGGCCTTGGTTCTCAAAGCCTCTGGGAAAGGCAGCCAATCGCCTCGCCGACAGAGAGAAAATCCCACATCGCCAGCAACGCGGAGGAGCTGGATGTGACTTCTCTCCTCCACAGATGACTCAGCCCAGCTCTTTATCAGGAAAACTGATTTTGCAACCGCCTTTTAAATGGCCTCTCCACCCCCAATCTCTTCCCCCATCAATCTACCCACTCCACTCCACGCGGCCAGATTCATCGTCCTCCCGCCTGGCTCCCCTCATGTCTTTCTCCTGCCTCCCCAGGTCGTGGGGGATCGAGTAGCAAGCCCTCACGGTGGCATTCAGAGCCCCTGACGGCAGGGCTGCCTGAGAGCTTGTACCTCGCTCTCGGTGCACTCGCAATGGCCAGAGCGTCCAACGGCTGTGGCTCCCACACCTGCACTGGGAGTTCCTGCCTCTGCTGTGGGGTTTGCACAGACACCTCCCCGGGGAGCCCTTCTCTGGCTCACGTCCTCGCTACCCCCCAGCCTCCCCACCGATCTCCAATGCCACCAGCCCTCCCGAAACCCTCCCCCGACCCCCAATGCTTTATCTGCAGCACTCGGTGACCTCATCGCTTGGCACGTTACTCATTTTACTGAAAGTGGCTCCTCAGGGTGTGCTCACCGCATGCCAGGCCCTCGCTTCATTTCCAGCTGCCCATGGGGTCCCTGCTCCCAGCCCTGTGCGGGAGGAGAAACGGCTCAGGGGTGAGTGGCTTGCTCCAGCTGGCACAGCTAGTCCGAGGCAGAGTTGGGATTCAAACCCAGGCTGGCCCAGGGTCAAGTCCAGGGCCCATCCTGCGGGCCAGGCTGCTTCCTTCCAATGTCTGGCTTTGCAGCGATCTGGGCCTGAATCTAGTTTTGCCCCACAGACTGCAGGACCTGGGGGCAGGGGCCCCCACTGCGTCACAGCTGTTCCTCCCTCGCCCCCCACCTTCCGTGGTGCTCACAGAGTAAGGATGACAGTGATGAGGATGACGACAGCCAACCCGTGAGGAGCACCAGCTGCTGCCAAGCTAAGGGTTTAGCATGTATGTTCTCATCGAATCCTCACAGCAGGTCATAAGGGAAGCTCCCTCACTCCATTGGACAGAGGGAAAACGGGGTCCGGAGAATTAGCGAGCTCACCCAGGTCCTGCAGCCAGCGAGGGGCAGGCAGAGGGGAGCGGGAGCCAGAGCTGGGATCTGACTGATCCCGAGCCTGGACACCTCCTCCTGAAGAGCTCTGCCCACAAAGCACACTCACTTTCCTCACCCACTGCCCCAGGTCCAGGTCAATGCCACTTCCTCCAGGAAGCCCTTGTCAATCCATCCAGGTTCCTAGATCAGTGCTCTTCTGCTCAACCTGGCCTACGGGCCTCAGAGCAGGAAGACTCAATGGCAGAAACAATAGGCTGAGAAAGCTCAAAACCAAGGCTGAGGGGAAGGAGGCTGTGGCCCAGCTCCCAATATCTCTCTGCTGACAGTGAGTTGGGATCAGGCAGAGCAGGATGGGTGGTTTGAGGGGGAACTTAAGACAAGGGCTCCCAACTTGGCTGCAGCCTTGGCTGGCAGCTATCCCCACGGGCCACACGCACTGTTCCCCGCTGGCTGACCAGGACCCTGCTGTGGGGTCCACCTCTGCAGGGGCCGGGAGCCACCATCGCCCTCCTGCCTGCCCTACTGGCCTAAACATTAATCTACAATTAGATTTTCAGGGACTTGGAAATAGTGCCGCAGAGAGAGGCAGGCTCAGCCCCAGGTGCACAGCAAACTGGAAAGGGCTGGTTCACCCAGAGCCCAACCCAGGCCCCCGCCTCCCAGTCCAGCCCTGCTGAGCCTGCCCGAGCCTCCCTCACAGAGGAAACACTTAATCCAGGAGACAAAAGAGGTGGTGAGCTGGCGAGGGGTGGCGGTGGTGGGAAGTGACGGTTTCCCTTAAATTCTGCCTCTGCCAGGGGCAGAGCTGGGCCTAGGCCATTTCTGAGTCCTCGGCCCCCAGCCCAGGGCCTGGCACACTCTGGGCTCTCTATAGCTCCTCTTCCGGGCCCTGGGGCAGCCTGGGCGGCAGCTGGTCTCCATTTTCTCTCAATGCCCCACACTCAGCCGAGGCCGCCCCCCAGCAAGGGTTTAATAGCCAAGTGTTGACTAGATAAATGGCTGGAGGACGAGCACTCCCACAGCCCAAATCCACTCATCCAGGGAGATGAATTCTAGATTCATCTGGATCCCAGATTGTCTAGAGTCCACATCAGAGAGCTAGAGGGTGGTTCATGGGGAAAGCGGAGGGGCTGGGAGAGTAACAAGTCTGTGGGTGAAGAGGGAGATGAGACCTTAAACCACAGTGTTAGACCTAAGAGGCAGAATATTCCACCAAGTGCTGGGAGAATCTAGAGCAGCCGTGGGCAAACTACGGCCCGCAGGCCGGATCCGGCCCGTTTGAAATGAATGAAACTAAAAAAAAAAAAAAAGACCGTACCCTTTTATGTAATGATGTTTACTTTGAATTTATATTAGTTCACACAAACACTCCACCCATGCTTTTGTTCCGGCCCTCCGGTCCAGTTTAAGAACCCATTGTGGCCCTTGAGTCAAAAAGTTTGCCCACCCCTGATCTAGAGCCTCAGAGTGAGATGAGTGAGGATGAAGCAACCTGAGAAGTCTTCCTGGAGGAGGTGGCATATGCCCTAAGTTTTGAAAGATGGAGATGTAGAAGCATTCCAAGTAATGAGGCAGCTTAGCAGAGGCTGGAAGGCTCAAGACAATCTCCACCCCACTCCACCCCCCAGCCACCCCCCAAATCAAGACCAGGTGCACAGAAAGGCAGCTTGCAGAGGAACACACCATGGGCTTTCCCGGAGGCTGAGGGTGAATGGGTTGGTCCACGCAGAGTTCCATGGGAGCTCTGACATTAGGGCTCATCGTGCCCAGAGGCCAGAAGCACTGTGCTGGCTGCCTCAAGACTCTGGGTGGGTTGCATAACCTCCCCACTGCCCGGAGCCACTGATTCAGCTGGGACCCTCCGCCGCCTCCGCTTCCACCTCCTCGGCCTTAGCCATCTGTCTCGGCTGCTTCCCTCTTATGGAGGAGCTGCCCAGCAGCCAAAAGCGGAGGCCAGCGCCCTGTGGTAAATTCCCCACATTCCTTCCTCGCAGAAAAATAAATAACCCGGGAGAAAAAACGCAGGAGGAATGGCAATGACGTCCCAGCCCCAGGCTCACTGGCTGGCTGGAGTCGCAGTGCCCAGCGCGCACAGCCGGCGCAGGGTAAACAGTGGAGGGAACCCGTCCTGGGCTGAGGCTGTGCCTCTGCTGCTTTTGCACAGGAGGTGTCCTCACCAGCGCCCCCCAGCCCCTGGAGGCTCCTCCAGGCTGTGCTCACTCTCTTGGGGTCTCAGCTCACTGGCACCTGCCAAAGAAGGCCTGGGAATCCGCCCTCCACCATGGCAGTGGCCTTGGTAGGCGCACTTGTCAGGCGCCAGGCAAACTTCTCTTCTATTACTCAGGATGCTATGTTCAGGCATTTCGTTTCAGCACTGTCATTATTGTAGTGTGTTGTTTGCCTCACAATTTGTGAAGTGGGGGGGGGGGGGGGACTGTTATACTCGCTGCACAGGTGAGAAAACTAGGGCTCAGACAGGTTTTGGGATTCACCAAGGCTATCTGCCCAGTGAGTGGTTTGCAGTTTCCACCCCCATTCCTCCCTTCCATGTTCATGCAGCTGGCCTGCCCTCCCCAGACAGTCCTCATTTACCAAATCCAACCCGAGGTGCAGCCTCTTCCCAAGGCATGCTGGGCAACCTTTAGTAAATCACTTCCCCTCTCTGAGTCCCAGCCTCCTCATCAGTAACACAGGCACGCCGGTCTGCTTGGCAGAGCCACTGCTGAGCAAATTAAATGAAGAAATAATTTCTACAGTGAATAGCACTGTGCACACCTGAGAGGGATGTAACTTCAGCCTTTTGCACAAACCCACCCCTGTATAACTCTGTACCAGGGTAGGGCTCTGTCTGTCTCCCTCCAGCCCTCTCTGGGTCTGGTCTCTCTTTCCTGCTCAGCCCAGTCAGGCACAGCACAACTACCCTCACCCTCATCCCTTCACCCCCAGAATCCTCTCTGCAAGGGACCCCAGCATCACCGTCTACCCAATATGTGTAGCAGAGAGGACAGGGTTTGAACACCAGGTCTACCTCTCGCTAGATGTGAGGGCCCAGGCCTCCTTGGAGGAGTCCCAGGTCCAAGACTCGGGGGAGGGAAGGTGCGGCCAAGGTCAGCTCCCATCACTGGGTACGCAGCCCTGCAGCCAGGAGGGCGCTGAGGCCCTGGGCGTGCCAGAGGCTGCTGACCCTGCCATGCCCCCCATGCCATTTACTAATCACCAGGCATGTCTGGCTCCCCTCCAGCAGGAGAAGTCTGTGCCAGAGGAGAGGCTGACTCATCCAGCCCCACCGTCCCTCCCCTCGTCCCTCAACTCAAAAGGAAAGCAGCCTGGAGGTCAGGAGATCTGGTTCCAGTGTGTGTCCTGTCACAGCCTGGGTGCCACCCTGGACTGACTCCTGAGCCTTTGGGCTTCGTTGGTTCGAGTTCTGAGAAGGGACCGGCCTGGACCAGTGATTCCCAGAGTTGGGTGCCCCCACACCTCCAGTGGGAGCAAAGGGATTGAGGTGTTGCCTGATCATGAAAACCTCACTAGTTATGTGAATTTCACATGTGTATTAGGAAAAGAGCATAATGAACACAGCGATCCTGTGAAAGGTAGATTACTGCTTCGGGAGAGGTAAACGTGGATATTTCAGTAACAAAAGTTAGTCAAATTAGCCCTAGCCGGTTTGGCTCACTGGATAGAGCGTCGGCCTGCGGACTGAAGGGTCCCAGGTTCGATTCCGGTCAAGGGCATGTACCTTGGTTGCAGGCACATCCCCAGTAGGGGGTGTGCAGGAGGCAGCTGATGGATGTTTCGCTCTCATCGATGTTTCTCTCTATCCCTCTCCCTTCCTCTCTGTAAAATATCAATAAAATATATTTAAAAACAAGTTAGACAAATTAAAGACCATTAGTAAGTTAGGTGGTGCAGGGACTCATTCAGTCGACCACTATTTATTGCACACCAGCTGGGCACTGTTCACAGCCATGAGAGACAGACAATCCCTGCTTGCATTCTATGAGGGAGCAAGATAAATATATGAGTAACTAGACACGTAAGTCCAGTGGTAAATGCTATAGAGAAAAATGAAGCAGGGACTGGAGATAAATGGGGGAGTGGCGTGCAACACATCACTGAGAAGTCACATCTGAGGAAAGACGTGAAGAAAGTGCGAGTGAACGAAGCATATGCACGTCTAGGGAAGGAGACCGGGCAGAGGGAACAGCTGGTGCTAAGGTCCTGGGGCAGGCTCACACCTGGCAGGTTTGAGGATGGTGCACGGAATGTGGAGGTGGGACACGGGTGAGGAAAACAGGTTCTCTAATGGCCCGTCTGCCTCTGCCCTTTGGGATCTCAGAGATCCCCTGCATTGCTGCCATTTGTACACACACACACACACCGTGTAGCACAAGTATTCTCAATGCTGGTGTGAGCTAGCCAGCAGCAGCACATGCTTCCCTGCACACGCCCGCGCACGGAGGTGCTGCTTGCTTCACCCCTGCACTACACGAAGCAGAGCATGCATGCACACACACACACACACACACAGCATAACCCACACATGATGTGTGCACACTGAGCACCCACAGGTGTGCACGTGGGGACACACAGGTGCTCAGGTGGCAGACTGGCATGGATGCACATGCAGCAGGTGCACACCTGGTAGGAGGGCACAGGTGTCCCCCTCCTGCAAGACTGCCCTGTCTCCAGGTGAATGAGTTACCGGACAACCCCTGCCTGGAGGGCACATGCTACTGGAGATGGTGAGTGCTCCATGAGTGGTTTCAAATTCGATTCTCCAGCATGTCTGCGCCTCAGCCATGGTTTCCCTTTTCCAGGGGTGCACTAAAATCTGCCACCTCATGCTCAAACGTCCCTGTTGCTGTGGAGAATGTCCCCTTTTCTAACACTACTGCAATCTAACAGACAAGCCATGTAACAAGCCTAGCACAGCACTGTACATGTTACCAGCTGCTCCCAGCGTCATTGCTCACTGCACTCATCCCTGGCTTCCTCCCTTTAGGATGCTTGGGCAGCTGAAGAGGAGGAAAGGGCGGACTGGGAGCTGCAGGCCTGGATTTAAGTCTCCAACTCATTGTGAGGCCTCAGGCAAGTGCCGTTCCCGATCCAGGCCAAATCAGAAACCTGCAGAATCCATCAGGGAGCGTGCCCCAAATGCAGATTCCTCGGCTCCGCCCCAGGCCCAGCACCACAGAACACGCATGTGAACAGCCTCCCTGAGGGGTTCTGACGTAGTCAGGTTGGGGACCACTGGGCTTTAGAGCCCACGATTTTATAAATGTGCTTCTAACAACACACAGGAAAATGCATAATGTTAACAAAAAATGCACTTGAGAAAATAGATTTTGTACATAACTATATCCACTAATTATATACTATCCCTTCAACACGCACGACATTTTTATAGTTTTACAGCCCCAACACATCCGTCAGAGACGGAAGCAGAGCAGGAACTGTTACAGTACTTTACAGACCAGAAAACTGACGCAGAGCAGGCCAAGGGCGCCTTGCAGAACGCAGGTCTCTGGCTCGGCCATGTGAGGTGTGCCCCCTCTGGCCTCATCACCTCATCCCATGTGGTTCTGACTTCCTGCCCTGAGTGTACCTGCCCTTTCACTCCAGGCTTACACTGCACACACATGATTTCAACAACTCAAGGTTCTCGGAGAATGGGCCACCTCACCCAGCTAACGTCCTTCCAGTCCTAAGGGCCTCCTCAGTGGGCAGTGCAGGGAGTTCCCAAAGCCCCAACTCCACACCTGCCGTTTGATCCAAAATGGTCCTTCTGTTCCAGCCAACCTGAGTTCCAGTCCAGGCGGAGCCGATCACTGGCTACGGTGACTGTTAGCAAGCCTCGATATGCTGAGCCTCGGGTCCTCTTCTGTAAACAGGTCTCCTAATTCCTACCCTGCAGGGTGAGTGGGAGGACCGGGTCTCATGTGCAAAGCACCTACGCTTCTGTGCCGATGGAACTCCGCTAACTCACAGGCTAGGGCAGCGGTTCTCAACCTGTGGGTCGCAACCCCTTTGGGGGTCGAACGACCCTTTCACAGGGGTCGCCTAAGACCATCGGAAAACACATATATAATTACATATTGTTTTTGTGATTAATCACTATGCTTTAATTATGTTCAATTTATATCAATGAAAATACATCCTGCATATCAGATATTTACATGAAGATTCATAACAGTAGCAAAATTACAGTTATGAAGTAGCAACGAAAATAATTTTATGGTTGGGGGTCACCACAACAGGAGGAACTGTATTAAAGGGTTGCGGCATCAGGAAGGTTGAGAACCACTGGGCTAGTGTGAGCTGCTGGGAGGCAGGATTCTCTCTCATTCATCAGTGTACCCACACCTACCATGTGTAATACACGCTCAATAAAAATGTGCTGATGCACGAAGACATGATATCGCCAAAGCCACTCTCTGCTAGTGCTAGCTTACCGTTATATTTCGTGACCCACCTCTCAGCTTGGGGGCTGGGGCACAGCGCAGGGATGGTCAGGGCCAGAAGGGAGGGGCTGTGGCTCCTGGGAAGTGCCCTGCACCTGCCAAGGCCCTGACGAGGGGAGGCCATGTCCGGGGAGCCCTGAACGTAATCCTGTTGACTCAGAGGCATAAATAATGCACCAGCATGTTCTCCTCCTGCCACTCGTTACGCTAAGAATAGCACCGGCTACCCTTTCAGGGATTCCACAGCGAAGAGAGCAGGACATCCAGTCGGGGACAAGCAGGGAAAGAGGTCGCCAGGCTGTGGACCGCCAAGCACCCTCCCTCCAAGCACATCTTTCCACACCCGTGAGACAGAGGACCCCGAGGTCAGAGCTGAAAGGCTCCTAGAGGCTGGTGGTGAGGAGCGCTCAAGGGACGAGGGTGAGGCCTGAGGAGATGGAGCACCCCTCCCCCTTCTTCCACCAGAGCTGTTTTATCTTCCCCTCCCTCCCCCACCCTCCCTCCCGGCTCCCATTCTAAAAAAGCCCAATCCTCTAACCCGCCCTCCCGCCACCTCTTCCCGTGCTCTGTGTTTCATAAGTAAAACTTTGGAGAGAGGGGAAGAGTCTATAGCTTTTAATGCTATTTTCTGTTTAAATGACCGACCTAACGTACACAGTAATTACTCAGGGGTGTTGTTAAATTGTGGATTCTGATTCGGGAGGTCTGGGGTGGGGCCTGACAGTCTGCATTTCTAAGAAGCTTCTGGGTGATGCTGATACTGCATCCATGGGCCAAACACTGAGTATAGAAAAACTAGAGTATTTCTCTGTAGAACAGATGGAGAAACTGAGGCCCAGGGAGGAAAAGGGATGTACCAAGAGCGCAGAGCAGAGCTGGGCTCAGAACACAGGCCTCCTGACGCCTCCTAGGGTTTTGTCCTAGCGCAGTGGTTGGCAAACTACGGCCCCTTGAGTGTGGCTCTTCCACAAAATACCAGGTGCTGGTGCGATTGAAACTTCATGGCCACACTCAAGGGGCCAAAGAGCCGCATGTGGCTCGCGAGCTGTGGTTTGCTGAACGCTGTGCTAGGGGGACTTTGGGGTTGAATGGGGGTGTCTGGAGTGGAATAAGGGGCAGGCAGCAATTACAGGCGGCAGGAGTCGGTCAGGGACAGGCCTTCATTCCGCCAAAAGCTGAACTGCTGGGAGCCGGTCCATCCTTGCTGTTTCAAGGGACCTGGCATATATGGCATACGGTTCTTAATATGTTTGCTCACCTTCTTGGTGCTGTGTTTTAACCAAGGTCACCTCTCCGAGAAAGGTTGAATCCCCAGGTAGGGATTTTCCCCTGAAGTTAGGGAGGGAATAAAACCCCTCAACTAAGTGCCAGGCGGGTAATTAATCCCTTTAACTACGAACAATCATGCTTAAACTACATAATCTTTACTCCCTGGAATGGAGATAAGAAACGCCCTAACCTTTGTAATAGAGATTGATAGGATTGAATCAACTGGTATAAATACAGTTGTAACAAGACAGAAACACTCAGAACTTAGAACAGAATCAAGAAGACAGAGCCTACACGGAGCCTAGAGACAGAAGAACTTCGCTGGAGAGAGCATGCCGGAGGATCCTGGAGAGGGACTGGCCTCAGAGCCTAGAGACAGAGCCTAGCAGGAGAACATGGCAAGGGATCCTGGACTGAACCTGACTACAGAGATTGGCAGGAGAACCTGACTGGAACCTGGACACTGAACCTGACTGGAGAGCCTGGACAGAACCTGGCTGGAGAACCTAGCGAGGGAACATGGCTACAGAACCTCGCTGGAGATCCGAAGCAGAACCTCTCTGGAGATCCAGACCAGAACTTGGCTGGAGATCCTGGCTAGGCTGCTGATCAACTGAACGCTGTCTCCATATCATTCCTTCTTCGCCGACTCCGTCCACACCTTTGGGGACCCCTGGACCCGCTGGGGTTGGACCCCGGCATATGGCGCCCGAACAGGGACCCCTAGGTAAGCGCCCCGCACTCGGGACGGATAGGACTCCACCGTAGGAAGAGGGTGGATAGTCTTCGCCGACTCCGTCCACACCTTTGGGAACCCCTGGAACAGGATTCCCATAGGTAAGCCCCCCCCATTGAGAACCCCCACACTCGGGACGGATAGGACTCCACCAGGGTGCTACAGACCCCCCTATAGAGGATAAGTAGGGTAAGAAGGTGGATAGTACAGAACTTAGATTGAGAAGATGGCCATACTGAGTCCAAAGAAAGAAGACTCTGTATTGATCCTTAGATTAAGAAGATGTGCCATACTGAGTCCAAAGAAAGAAGACTCTGTATTGATCTTTAGATTAAGAAGATGTGCCATACTGAGTCTAAAGAAAAAAGACTCTGTATTGATCTTTTAACATATGTGCTTGCTAGCAGAGGAATTAAGGTTACTCCCAGTCAGACAGAACGTTTTATACAAGAAGTATGTCCATGCTTTTCTGAGGAAGGAAAGGTAAATGTAATGGCATGGGAGAAGGTAGGCCCAAGGAGCCTTATCCTTGACCCCACTGCAGCCTTTCTACCCTGGGAAAGTGCAGGATTGGCAAGCTCTCCCTGGGATGATAGATCAGGACTCAGGTAATAGCAGAAAGCGCCAATCCTACTCTTAAAATGGATACAAGAGAGCGTTTCAGGTTTTTCTTTTTAATGCTTGCTTTTAAAAAATAAAAAAGGGGGAATTTGCTGGGAGCCGGTCCATCCTTGCTGTTTCAAGGGACCTGGCATATATGGCATACGGTTCTTAATATGTTTGCTCACCTTCTTGGTGCTGTGTTTTAACCAAGGTCACCTCTCCGAGAAAGGTTGAATCCCCAGGTAGGGATTTTCCCCTGAAGTTAGGGAGGGAATAAAACCCCTCAACTAAGTGCCAGGCGGGTAATTAATCCCTTTAACTACGAACAATCATGCTTAAACTACATAATCTTTACTCCCTGGAATGGAGATAAGAAACGCCCTAACCTTTGTAATAGAGATTGATAGGATTGAATCAACTGGTATAAATACAGTTGTAACAAGACAGAAACACTCAGAACTTAGAACAGAATCAAGAAGACAGAGCCTACACGGAGCCTAGAGACAGAAGAACTTCGCTGGAGAGAGCATGCCGGAGGATCCTGGAGAGGGACTGGCCTCAGAGCCTAGAGACAGAGCCTAGCAGGAGAACATGGCAAGGGATCCTGGACTGAACCTGACTACAGAGATTGGCAGGAGAACCTGACTGGAACCTGGACACTGAACCTGACTGGAGAGCCTGGACAGAACCTGGCTGGAGAACCTAGCGAGGGAACATGGCTACAGAACCTCGCTGGAGATCCGAAGCAGAACCTCTCTGGAGATCCAGACCAGAACTTGGCTGGAGATCCTGGCTAGGCTGCTGATCAACTGAACGCTGTCTCCATATCATTCCTTCTTCGCCGACTCCGTCCACACCTTTGGGGACCCCTGGACCCGCTGGGGTTGGACCCCGGCACTGAACCTCTGGGTCCACAGGCTCCCACACGAGTAAAAGGAAATAAGACTACAGCCTCCCGCCCAGGAGCAAACCCACGCCAGCCACCGGGCATTTGATGGACCAAACCCTCCAGGAAGGCAGGATGCAGCAGGTGGCCGTTAAAGTGCAAACCAGATCAATGGAGAGAAGAGCTGGGCCGAGCACTCCGCATGCAGTCACAGTCGTGGGGGAAGGCTGGGGGGTGCAGAGGGGCCCTCGGCAGCACTATCAGCACGGACATCAAAGGAAAGAGGAAAAGAAAGGAGGCAAGACCAGCCTCCCGCCTCCCAAACTAGCACCAGGAACAGCCCCTCCTTCCTAGGACGGCCTCAAACCCCTTCGCAGGCGCCAGGCCCGTTGTGGCAGCCCACTGCCCCCCTTCCTCCCCCCGACCCCCCCCCCCCCCATTCCTCTCAGGGTGCTTCACCCTCCAGCCACACTGGCCCTCCTTCCAGTGCTCAGACAGGGACCAAGTCTCTCTCACCCCAGGGCCTTTGCACTGGCTGCTGCTCTTGCCTAGACCCCTTTCTCCCCTCACCCTCTGTCCCTTTCTGGTCTGTTTCCAGGTCTAGGGAGGGCTTGTCTGCCCTCGGAGGTCACATTCCTCTGCCACAGCACCCTCTGCCTCTCCTCCAAACTCCCACCAGGGTGGTAATTCCATCATTATTTGTTTTAGCATCAGTCTGCCTCGTCTGATCCTAAGCAGCCCCCATAGGGCAGGGACCTTGGTCGTCATTTCTTTGATATGCCTCTGCCCCCACACCATAGCTGGGGCTCAATAAATACTTGTTGACTGAATAAGGGAATAAATGAATAAAAACACTGCTCATATTACCACTGCAAAGCCTTCACCTCTGTGGTTTCAAGTGACCTCGCTTACCCAGGAGAAGTTGTACAGGACCTGGATTTGCAAGATTATCTGGGTACACAGCCCTCTGCCCGGCCACACTGCCGCTGAGCGGCCCGAGGTCACGTGGCCTCTCTGAAGGGGTCTCCAGCTCTGCTGGTGGGTCTGTGTGAGAGGCGGAATCGGAGAAAGCTGCTGAAAGCTGTAAAGAGCTTTAGCTGGTGGCGTTACTCTGTCCTTGTTTGAGGCTTAGAGAGGGAAAAGGCCTCATTCAAGGCCAGACAGCCAGTGTGTGGTGATGCCAGGCCCCCCTGGCACAGCTGAAAGCCAACAGCTGAGATTCGGGCCCACCCAGGCTCGGTGAGGGCACCATCTGCCTGGAGGCTGGGCAGGGGTGGAGGAGGCAGAGGAGAGGGTGGCTGGGAGCATTCAGCCTCAGGCCCAGAGCCAGGGCGGGGAGGGTGGGGCCCCAGCGGGAACCCTGAGTGGGACCTGGCAGCTGGGCATGGGGGAGCCAACTGGCACAGGCTGGGTGGTAGCATGCTTGCTCTCCATGCGCGTGACAGTCTATTTTTTAATCAGCACCCTTCCCATCCCCCAACTCCACGTGCCCTCCCAACCGGCCCATAGCAGGAATCTTGGCTGAGACCAGGCCCCCCTTGGCGATGGGTGGTAGGGTCCCCACGTTCCACACCCTATAGTGCCCTTAAGTACTACGCAGCCAGGGTCAGGACAGAGACGCAGAGAATAAGGGCGCCTCCTGCTTACGACCTTGGGCCTGTCCCTGGACTCTCTGACCTCAGTTTCCCCCATGTGTACAGTGATGGGAGGCAGTCAGACTCCAGGGGATCCACTCAAGCTTCACAGCACTAATGACGCCCACTCATCAGGCCCTGGCCGGGCCTCCCCTGCCCACAGCCCTCCCAGGCGCACCTGACCCTCCCTGGCCTGCTCCTGAGGGAGGAGGGAAGGGGAGAGAGGCCGAGCGAGCTCAAGGGCCAAGCTCAGGCCCCAGACCTCAGACCCAGTGAGGCTTCTGCTAGGACCTGAGGGACAGAGGTGGTGAGGATCGAGGAGGAGTGCTGTGTGTTCTTAAGCAGGTAGCTTGGCCTCTCTGAGCCTCTGACACTTTATCTAAAGCAGGAGAGACTATGTGGTGCAGTAGTAGCATACGGGCTCTGGGGCCAGGCTGCCTGGGTTTGAATCTGGCCACTTACCAGCTGTGTGACTTTGGGAGCTCCCTTAATCTCTCTGTGCCTCAGTTTCCCGTCTGTAAAAGGCTGATAATAATAGTACTTTACTTCACGTAGTTGTTGGCATGTAAAGAAATTGGAACACCCCTGGCGCATAGTCAATTACCATAAACATGAGAGCACTGGCCTTGTCTTTTGAACACTCTTCATCTCTAAGAGATGTTATTCCAGAGGATAAATGCAAGTCTCGGCTCAGCCCGCTCTCCTGCCTGTGGGGCTCATCAGCCTGCCCCTTCGATAGCCCCTCCTGCTGACCCCATGTTTCTGGAGTCTGTTGAGCTCTTCCACCCCCACGGCCCCCACATATCCTTCTTAGCCCGTTTCATGGCAGCTCAGAACAGAGCCCTGAGTCTCAGAGGAAGCACAATAACTTGTCCAAGACCGCGAGCCAGTTAGCAAAGACGCGAGGTTCAGGCAGCCATTCCTGAAGCGCAGGTCAGACCCTTTCCACTGGGCTGTGCCCATCCTCCCACCCTCAAAACCTGTTCCTGGCCAAACGCCAAGAAGTAATTTAAACTGAGATATGAGTCCTGAGTGAGTGTCCACCTCCCCAAGGGCTTCCTATTTTAACAGAGATCAAGACATGATAATACTACTATTTAATAAGTAATAGGGTGTGGTTTTTTTAGCAGTATTAGCTCATTTAATTTTCAGAGCAACAGTACAAGATAAGATCTATGATCGTTTCCCTCTTATAGACGAGAAAACAGAAGCCTGGAGAGGTTATATAACATGCTCCAGCTCTCCCAGCGACTCGGCTGGGAACCCAGGGCTCCAGCCACGGCATCTGTGCGTTAGCCTCGCGGGAAGCCGGCAGTACGGGAGCAGATTGAATCTGGTCCGTCGGTAGCCGCCCTGGGCCGCAGGCAGGGTAGTGCAGGGTCACCCACTAGTATGCAGTACTGCCTCGCCAAGTGGAAAAGATGAAGCTAGGATGGTGGAATTTCAGGCAGTGGCCAGTTGGTAAAGATTTCATTCTGGAGAGAGAGGGCTTTTGTAAGCCTCTGGAATTACAGGGCCGGGAGGCTGTCCCCACACTGACTCCTCCTCCGGGACAGTTCACAAAGGACTCTGAGCTCACACACACACTGGGAGAACTCAACAGAGCCCAGCCACCCGTCTGACCAGGTCACGGGTCCCAGGCTCCTTCGGGTGGGTCTGCAGTCCGAAGCCCGGAGGGATGAAGGCATTTTCACAGCCATAGCCGTTGTCCCGCCCCCTCATACCTGCAGTTCCTGCTTCGACCTTTCACCATCCTCAGAAACACTTTCCTCCCAACCAAATCCCTCCCATTCTTCTGGACCTGAGTTCTGGTCATGAGCCAGCCATGACCACACCTTCCGATAACATTCAGGCCTCTGCTCCAATGCCCCCTCCAGAGAGAGCCCTTCCCTAACCACCAACACAACGTAGCCCCTCTCCGTCTTAGCAGCATGGCCTACAGTTCACGGTGCCACTTGTATCTCTCTGGAATCACCTTGCTGATGTCTTTGCTTCGCTTTTTCTTAACTATCTACCCAATTAAAATGTAGCTTCTTGAGGGCAGGGGCCTGACTGCAACTCCAATGCCTGCCTAAAGGTCCCCTCTCCTCCCCCGCAACCCCGGTAGCCAGGGACACTGAGCTCCATAGAGAGCAAGGGATTCACCCAAGGTCACACAGCAAGCAAGTGGCTAGCACCTAGGTTGCTGCACTGCAGGCTGTCCCCATCCCCACCCCAGTGGACTCTGCGGGCTTATCTTGTCCCTGCTGCCACACTACGTTGGGGGCCAGGGCTGGCAAGTCCTCCACAACAGCACCCCTCCACTTCCCCAGGGGCCCACAGTGCCCCAGTCTGGGCCCTGCCTGCTTCCCCCTCAGTCCCTCCCTTCCTGGCATCAGCCGCTCCGATGAGCTCATGTCTGGAAGCCTGGGAGCTGCTCTGAAGGAAGAGGTGCCTCCCAGGCCAGGCCCCGAGGCCTGGAGGTGTGTTGGGCCTGCGGGACCACAGCCCCGGCAGGTGGAGGGAGCGTGCTGGCCCTGCCCAGCCTACCTCCCAGAGCTGTGATGTGGGCTCGGGGGATGCAGGCTCAGGGGGATGGATGCCAGGTCTGGGGGATGCATGTCAACCATGGAGCCGGTCCGGTGGGGGTGGGGTGGGGGGGTGAAGAGGAGATAGAGAGAAGGCTCCTCTGCCATGTGTGCCCCCTCCCACTTATCAAGAAGCCCCTCTGGCCTGGCAAGTGGCTCAGTTGGTTGGAGCATCATCCTTTGCACCAAAAGGTCACAGGTCCGATTCCTGGTCAGGGCACATCCCCCATCAGGGTGCATGCAGGAGGCAACAAATAAAGGTTTCTCTCTCCCATCGATGTTTCTCTCTCTCTCCCTCTCCTTTCCTCTCTCTCTAAAATCAATGAAAACATTTTTTTAAAAAGTAATTAAAAAAAAAAAAAAGCAGCAACTCTGTTCCAAGGAAAGGCAGCTCTGCTGCCTTCTACTCACAGAATCACCCTGGGCAAATCTCTTCCCCTCTCCAGCCTCCGTCTCCCCAACTCTAAAATGGGGAGATTAGGTAAAATGATGACTGAAGGGGCTAGGGATCAGTTGGGAACCAGGCACCTGATGGTCACAGGGTCTTTTTCTTTCTTTTTTTAAAAAAATATTTTTATTGATTTTTCAGGGAGGAAGGGAGAGGGAGAGAGAAATAGAAACATCAATGATGAGAGACAATCATTGATCCGATGCCTCCTGCACGCCCCCTACTGAGGATCAAGCCCACAACCTGGGCATGTGCCCTTGATCGGAATCAGATCCAGGACCTCAGTCCTCAGGCCGACGATCTATCCACTGAGCCAAACCAGCTAGGGCAGGGTCTTTTTCCTTTTGTTCACCTTAGGGCAGTGGTTCTCAACCTTGGCTGCACATTAGAATCACCTGGGAATCTTTTTCAAATCCTGATTTCTGGGCCTCATCCTCCGGAAATTCTGTTTCTTTGTTACTAATGTTGTGGCCCCACCCCATAGCAAAGAAACAGAATTTCCAGAGGATGGGGCCCAGAAATCAGGATTTTAAAAAGATTCCCAGGTGATTCTAATGTGCAGCCAAGGTTGAGAGCCACTGCCTTAGGGGAAGGGCAACAGCTAACAAGGGAGGGAAGGAGTTAAAGGCTTATTTTAACCATGTAAATGCTGATTCCAACCACAGCTTAATTTGGGTACTAGTTTGGGAGATGGGGTGGCTGGCCTAGGGCCTACAAAGTGGGGGGTGGCCTGAAAAGTGGTGAGTGGGAGCCAGGTGGGAAGTTCTCTGAGCATCAAACTAAGTGATCCTAGTCCATTCCCCTCATTGGGGAAACTGAGGCCCAGAGGACAAGCCAGCCCAAGATCTCACATGGAGACAGAGGCAGGGGACCCGCCTCAAGCAGCAGGCCATCTTCACTCCCCTAAGGGGGCCCAGTCCACTGCCTGAGGTACACGGTACATAGTTTGTGGGGGGGCTCTGTCCCAGCACAGGATGGGGGCCAGGCCTCGGGTTGGTGACAGGCAGGCTGGCACCAGTAAAGACTCCAGTCCCTCACCCCAGCGTCCCCTTGTCCCTCTGGCCAGCATCCTGTCTCAGCCTACTCCCTGCAACACGGCAGGGGTGGGGCACGCTCCGACCACCCCTACAGCCACCACCAGCACTGCAGTTGTCCCCTTGGGACCCCCTTCCCACCCTCTCCCTGGGAGCCAGCGGGGGCAGGGGTCTCGCCCCAAGATCACACAGCAAGTGGGTTCATTCCAGTGCCACCTGCCACTCGGGACAGGGTGGGAGCGGGGCGGGTGCTGCTTCCCTGTTCACTCCTGTCCCTGTGGACAACCTGGACATCGAGCACAGCGGGTGGGGGTGTCTTGTCAGGGTCCTGAATGGGGCCCCGCGAGGGCCCCGGTGTTCACGTGGCAAATGGAGCAAGAGTCGTGATGTTGTGAGCATTAGACGTGGAGCCATAGGACAGTCCCCGCTCTCCCCTAGGAGCTCAGGATAGGCCTCGATTTCCCTGATTTCCCGGGTGGGGATCGGGTCGGGGTCCCCGCCGTCTGACAACTCAGTCCTGCGTGCCTCGCCCGCACAGCCCGAACCCCGCGCCAGCTGCCCCGCCCGCGGGAAGGGGGGCCGCGGCTGAGCACACGCCGTTCCGCGGCCCCGCAGGCGCCCATGTCAACCCGGGCAGAGTCCAGCCTTCCCCGAGCGGCTGGGGCGCGCAGACCTCCGGCGGCGGCCCACCCGTGGGACCGGGGCTGCCCGGTCCGGGGCCGGGGCCGGGGCGCGGGCTGGGGCTGGAGGGCTGGGCGCCCACGCTGCCCGGGGAGAGGCTTCCCGGAGCTGCTCCGGAGCCTGGAGATCCTCCGGCCCGCCCTCCGCCGCACGTGCAGACGGGGAAACTGAGGCCCCGAGTGCAGCAGCCCCTTGGCCAGGTCGCCCTGCTGGGGAGCCTGGAGCCGAGAGGTGCCACCTCCATCCGGGCGGCGCCCGACCGCACAGGTGGGAAGGGCGAGGTGCGCTGGGTGCGCGCACCCCTGCCAGCCGGCTCCCCTCACTCACCTCCAGCCTCCGCGTCCCCGGCTCACGGGCGCCTCCACTCTGCGCACCTGGCCGCGTCCGTCAGGCCGCCCCGCCCCGAGACCCTCGCCCCTCCCGCCTGGGCGCCCCTTCCCCGGCCGCCGCCGCCGCCGCCGCAGCCACCTCCACCGACTAGCGGGCGGCTCGGGACCGGAGCCGGAGGGCTGGACGGGCGGGGAGCCGCGCTCCTGCAGGCCGCTCCCCCGGGCCCTAGCGCCGCCCCTCGCCCGCCCGCCCGCCCGCCCCGCCCTCCGAGGTGCGACGTTCCCCCACCCCCACCCCCACGGGGTCCGGTCCCGGGTCCCCCAATCTCTCCATTTTCCCTCCCCCTTTGCCTCACTCTCTGCGTCTGGTTGTCTGCCTCCGTTTCCTCCTCCTGTTCACATCTCTAGGTCACCCCTTCTGCTTTCTGTTCCACTAGTTTCTTCAAGACTTCCCATCCACCTGTCTCCACCTTTTCTCTGTCCTCGCCATACCCCCACCCGCACTTAAATCTGTCTGTGATTCTCTCCCCATAACTAGCGCCGCCTCCCTCTCCCCCACGTTCAGACCAGGTGCAGGACCCTCTGCAGCCACCTCCTCCCCTCAGCCCCAGTGACTAGACTAGAACGTAGGGAGATGAGAACCGAGGGAGGCTGTCAACCCCCCCCCCACCTCCCTGCAGCCTGGGGCTGTCCCCTGACTTAACCAGTGGGCCGGCAACAAGGGCCGGAAAGCCCTGTGCCTCTTGGGCTCCAGTTCCCCATCTTTTCATTGAACTAAACTCCATTGGGACTGAGCCCAGCAGAGCCCGGCAGGCAGCAGTCAGTGCGATGGGAATCACATGGGATGCTGCTAAAAGTCGAGAGTCCCACATTCTGGTGTCCCTGCCCAGGGAAGGGGAGACGTCCGACGGGGGCTGGGAAACAGGCCTCTCTGAGAGCAAGCACCCTTCACTCTCCCAACAATTTTGACACAAAACCACACGTGGAAAGATGCTGGCCTGGGTTTTCACCGAAGTTTCCCTGGGTTCCAAGTACCCCAGCCCTTCAACCAGGGTGGTTCCACTTTCATTTGTCTTTTATGTCCAGTTCTTTCTGTGCTTAGATTTCTGCTAAAGGAAGTCAGAATCGAGCTGCTGGGTACCCAAACACGGAGCTGCAGGTGGCCTGGTTTGGGGACGTTCCCTGGCCCCAGGGGGCGGGCTCAGAGTGCTGGTCAGGTGACAGATGACAAGCCCTCCCTGGCGCTTTGCCTCCTGGGTCACAGAGAATCCCCCCAACACCGTGGAAGCTCTTGTGCTGGGCCTGCCCCAGGTGGGGATGGGAGGCACAGAGGGGCCCTGGAGATTGGCACGAGGCAGGGTGTGTTGCCTGCCCTGTGAGTGTGTGTGCGAAGAAAGTGGCTACAGCCCAGCCTGTGGGAAACCAGGAAACAAACTGTGTGGGTGAGAGAGAGAGGAGAGAAAGGCTAGGATTACTGTGTGGGTGGGTATGAAAGAGAAAAAGATGGGGAAAGGAAGGAGGACAGAAAGTGGTTCGTTCTGTACGTAGGTGTGTGACAGTGGGCGTGCAAGAGTGGATATGCCTGTAAAAGAAAATGTGTGCATATGTAAGAGAGATTTCAAAGTGTAGGTGTGTGAGCAAGAGAAAATGGAGGAAAGACCATGATTTCACCTGTATCTAAGGGAGGGAATCTGTGTGCTTATATGTTTCAGGTGGCACTATAGCTATGTATGCAAATCTGATACGTGTGAAAGGCATGTATGGGTCAGGGGGGGTTGTGGGAGGGTGTTTATGGATGTATACTCCATGCATGGGTGTGTGGGTGCCTGAGGGCATGCACGTGTGCACATGTGTGCATGTGTGTGCAGAAATGAGTATACACACGTTTGCATAACATGATGTGTATACACTATGCATGTTTACATGCATGTTTGTGTGTGTGTTTGTGTACATGTGAGGTATACATGAGCCAGTGAGCCCTGCTCCCACACCATCACCCTCCTATTACTGTCCCTGTAGAGTTGGGGAGTAGGAGGAGCAGTGGGTGGCGCCCTGCCTCTCTGACTGCCCTCTCTCCCAAGGACTGAGGAGCAGGGGCCATGTCCTTGGCCAGTGACCACCGTCAGCTCTTATCATGGGCACGGATTCCTCTGCCTCCTCTAGATAGACATGGCCAGGGGCCGGGCTCATCTGACAACCCAGATCCACCCCAGAGGCTCAGGCAGTGTCCCTCCAGATACCCCAAACCCCCAATACCAAGTGGCCTGGAGAGGAGGGGAAGTCGCCTTCCCAAAGCCACGAGTGAGGTCAGTGTGAATCCTATGCCTCCCTGAGTGTCTCCACGGGGGAGCAAGATGGCTTCACAGAACCCCCTGCCACCCCCGAGCCTGAGCAACCTTTTCCCAGCCGCAGCGGGTGGAAGAACTCAGCCTGCCGCCTCAGCTCCACGGAGACAAGGCAGTACAGAGGGTAGTGTAAAGCATGGACCACACCTCCCAGGGTTCAACTCTTAGCTCCTCCAGCCTCAGGCCTGAGACTTGGCCTTAGTTTCCTTATCTATGAAGCAGAAATAAGAAACGTATGAACTTCTTAGGGTTATTTAGAGGATGAAATGAAGTAAGCCATACACTCGTTTTGCCTTGGTTTCCTCATCTGTGAAACAGATAAAAAAAAAAAAAGTATGAATTTTCTAGGGTTAATTAGAGGATGAAATGAAGTCACCCATGCAAAGCATTTAGCACAGAGCCTGGCGGCTGAGCTGGGAGGAGGAAGCCCTGGGTTCTAGCTCTAGCTTTGCCACCGACTTACTGTGTGACTTTGAACAAGTTGATTGCCATCTCTGGGCTTCAGAGTCTCCACAGTGATCTCAATGAGTCCTTCCTGTTATGACCAGCTGAGACTTTGCAGGGAGGACATTCTCTGGGCCTCATGGGGCTCTCTTGGTGAGCTGTGGACTAAGGAGTGCGGGCTGAGGCCTAATAATGAGACACTTTCCTTCCCTCATATATTCTCCCCAGTTGGCTGCAGCTGGTGGCGGGGAACTTGAACTGCTGCCCACCTCATCTGTCTGTACCCCCTGAGTCTCCAGCCGGCCAAGGACCCCATTCTGCCCTGCTCAGCTGGTCCTCAGGCCTTAGAGCAATGGCACTGGTACCCACCCATCCAAGTGGAGGGTACCCGAGGCAGAAGATGTCATGACCCATACTTAAAGCTGTCAAGAGAGGCAGTTATAATTGTGGAAGGACGGGTGTGATTGTCTGAAGATGCTTACAGTCCTCTAGGGGGACGGGAGGAAGCTTTAAAAGGAAGCCCTAATCCACTAATAACCTGGCAGCTCCATTGGCCTCTTCCCTCCGGCTCTCCGGGCAGAGAGGAGGGACTCTGACCACTCCCCTCCCCAAGGGAGCAGAAGGCCAGTGTGGCTCTGGCCCCAGAGCACCCAATTTCTACTCTCCTGCAAGAGCCAGCCCCCTTCCTGCCTCCACCTCTGAGAAGTCTTCCCTGCCATTCCATCCTCCTGAGGTTACTCTGCCTCCTGTCTCTAGAAATGTTCAGGGCAGAACTGGAGGACCATCTGGCTGGGTGTTTAAGAGAGGAATGAACTAGACTGTGAGGCAAGAGCACGCTCTTGGTCTCAGCTCCAACACGGATTTGGTGACCTTGAGCAGAGGACCTCAGTCTCCGAGCCTCAGTTGCCTCGCCTGTACAATGGGAACATTCGTACATTCGTGCCCTGAGAGGCTGTAGTGAGATCAATGAGAAGGAGACACTAAAGATCTAGCTCCATACGAGAAGACGATCTATCTGCGCAGGAAGAGAGGAAACAGCACATGAGGCAGCTCACTGGCCGCTCCGGCTGAGTTTGTGAGACCTGTCCCCTTAGGTTGCCCTGAGAACTGGCTGGGGGTCCAGGTCCCACACACGTCCATGGGAAAGTGCCAAGCTCCAGGATTCATTAATATAGTCCCTTCTTCTCCCTTCTCCTTCTATGGTCTCTTCCACTCCAGGTGTCAGCAGACCACACTTGTCCCTTATAAATCCAGAATACAGTGGTGGCCACGGCCAAAGCCCCTTATTAAAAAAAAAAAAAAAAAAAAAAAAAAAGCTGTGATTGGATCATGGCTTAGCGGCTTGCTAGCCATGAATCTAGGACAAACCACATATGTTCTCTGATCCTCAGTCTTCTCATGTGTGTATGGGAGAGAATAACAGAATGTCCCTCCTGGGATCCGTATGAGAAGAAATGAAATGACATGTGTAAAGCTCTTAGCGCCGTGGGCCTGGCACAGAGGGCTTAACAAATAATGGCTGTCGTATTGCTGAGCAGATGATGGGCATTTTAACGATTAACATCTTTACATGCTTTTCTAGGTTACTCTAACATTTCTAGAACCTTGCCCCATCTAAGATCACTGTAGCTCACAACAGCTCTATGAAGTAGATAGGGCTCATATTTTTACTCACTTTCACAGATGAAGAAACCGAGGCTCACCCAGGGGCAGGGATTGGCTGGGGTTTGGCTAGTCGGTCCCAGAACCAGCACCCGTGTCTCCTGGCCCCCAGCCCTGGTCTGTGAGAGGGAAGGAAGCAAGTCCCGGGCTTGCAGGCTCCAGGGGACTGAATGTGGGCTGACGCTGGTGTGAGGGCCCACCGGCAAGTTCAAGGCTGCGGGGCCCTCCTCCTTCCTGCCCAGATGCATTGACAGCCCCTCGCTGTGGACCCAAGTGTGGGAGGTGGTGGGGGGTGGCCATGGGGGTGGGTGATCAGAGCCCGGAAAGAATTATTTCAGAAAAAAGAGTGGGCAGGATGGCTGGTGAGATGCCAACCGGGGCGTCAGCAACGCCCGCAGAGAAATGAAGTGTTCTTTCAGTTTTCTGACGCACAAGCCCTCCTGGGCCTGAGCGAGCACGGCCCAGTTTACGTCCTCCCCATCTGGACCCACTTCAGCGTTTCCATGGGCCAGCGGGCGGTGGAGGTGATTCAGTGTCGATTTCCCTGACCCGCCCTGCTCTGAGGATGCCTGCCGCCTGTTATCGCCCTTCCTGCCTTCCTTCCTTCTGTGCGGGCAGCTCGCACGGACCTCTCCCCCACCCCTGTGGTTGGGTCCTCACCACAGCCCAGGTGATGTGGGTGCTGCCTCTGTCCTCTCTACCGGAGGGACAACGAGGCCTGGGTGAGGAGTGTGCGTCCGGCTCGGCCACCGACAGGCTGAGTGACCTGGTCCTTAGCTTCCTCGCTCTGGGCCTCAGTTGTCCCCCGCCCCCTCCCCCACCCCCCCCCCTAAGATTAGGAGGTCAGACTAGATCAGTCTTCAGTCTCCACCTCATAAGCTCCGTGAGGGGCAGCAACCACACCTGTTTTGCCCAGTGCTGGGTCCCCAGCACCCTTGGGTAGCCGGCACTCAATACCTTCAACCAGGCAGTCCCGCCCCACCCGCTGTTCACACTCTCCAGTCATTTGTTAGCACCAACGACTAAAGGGCAGACAAAGGTTTTCAACCAAGCGCGCTAGCACAGCTTTCCCTCACCGCCTTTTTGCGGGCCCCCTTTAGCAGAGAGATGGCCCTAGATGTGGGACAGCTGGAGTTGCACGCAGCTCACAGCCTCCCCGTGGTCTCCACAGCCGTCCATCTGGGCGTGCCCGTGGGCCTGTGATGGGCTGTAATGCCTCATGGGAAATATGGTCAGGAGCCCCTGTGTTAAGTCCAGGGGAAACAGGACCTGAGCTTACCTGGTTTCTGGGGAATCCTGGGCCCAGGGCTGGGGCTGGCTGTCATCACTTGCCGGGCCTTCACCACGTCCCAGTCCTGGCTGGCCCTGTCGTCCTGCTGGGGGTCCCTGTGTGCCTCCCTGGAGAAGCTGGGCGGCTGAAGGCCCAGGGCCTTGGGCAGCTCCGGTGCCCCTGGGGCGGCTCTGTAGATGGAGTTGTCCCCATGCCTGCTGGCCACCCTGTCCTCCTCCAAGTCCGCGAGCCCTGCCTCTCCCTGAAGGCTCTCCTCGCCACCGCTCTCCTCAGCCTCCAAGGCCAGGCACCTGTAGCTCCCATCCGGGATCCGGAAGGCGCAGGGGGCAGGCCGGCTTTCGCTGGGTCCGAGGGGTGGGGGTGGCAGGTGGGGGCCCAGCATGGCGCCGCCTCCGCAGTGATGCAGGCCACCTGTGGGAGCGCCTCTCCGGCCTCCTCTGCAGCTTTAACTTCCTCCGGCCACGCACCGAGCTAGGCGGGTCCCACTGCCGGCCTTCCTGGGCTGGGTGGGTGGTGGGCCCCAAGCTCTCCTTCTTAACCCGTCTCTGGTCAGGGAGGCCCCCACTTCAAGATGATCTAGCTGCGCAGGGAGAGAGGAAACAGCACATGAGGCACTCGCTGGTCGCTCCGGCTGAGTTCGTGAGACTGCCCCCCTAGGTCGCCCTGAGAACTGGCTGGGGGTCCAGCTCCCACACACGTCCATGGGAAAGTGCCAAGCTCCAGGCACTCCACATCCCCACTTGTTGCCATATCCTTCTGCCATTTGACACTTTATTTGCTTAATGTTTTTCTGTAAATCAACTTTATATAACTTCTATTACTTTGGACTTAAGCAATCATTGCAGGAAAACCACAAGTATGTTGGGCTAAGTCATTCCCCCCATACATATTAAATAAATATCTAGTTATTTAACAATACTTAGCTGGGCACCCCCGAGAAAGAATTCTCTCATGTCCATCAAAGGTACCTATGCCACAGGAATCACAGAAACGGTGGACAGAGGGCGCAAGGCTGGGGACAGGGACCCCTGAGAAGGCTGTGCACCAAGGGAGATGGTGCAGTGATGTGCTTACATGACAGGCTTTCGGCTGGAACCCCAGCTCTGCCACTTGCTCACATGATGGGCAGCAAGTCACTTGACCTCTCTGAGCCTCAGCTTCCCCATCTGTAAAATGGGAACTATCATATCTCCAACATAGTGTTGCATGAAAGATTAAGTGAGCCCAGCCCGTGTGGCTCAGTGGTTGAGCATCGACCTATGAACCAGGAGGTCACGATTCGATTCCCAGTCAGGGCACATGCTCGGGTTGCGAGTTCTATCCCCAGTAGGGGGGCATGCAAGAGGCAGCCGATCAATGATTCTCTCTCATCATTGATGTTTCTATCTTGGTCCCTCTTCCTTCCTCTCTGAAATCAATAAAAATATATTTAAAAAAATATTAAGTGAGAAAATGCATGCGGAGGACTTAGCACAGTTTCTGAGATGCAACTTAATACATGTTGGCTAGTTCTTCATCCCACAAAAGATTTCTTGAGTTCCTATCACATTTCAGACACTATAAAAGGTCTGGGGGATACTGTGGAGATAGAAAAGATATGGTAGTCTGGCTCATGAAGCCTTAAAATCCGGTGGTGGTGGGAGCTGTGGGTGATAATAGGGAATCATAATAACAGCACGATGATTTCGAAATGTTAACTATGATGATTACACAGGAGAGAGGGGATGGAGGCTGCCTATAGGGATGCGAGGGGGGAATGGATGGGAGAGAAACTTGGGTGGAAGAATTGGCCAGGCTGGGAGGCAGATGGAGTGTGGGTGTGGAGGAAGGGGGAGGAGCCTAGGATGCAGCTCTGCTGACAGTGTGGTGTCGTGATTTTCATCAATAGAGATCAGGAATAAACGGGAAGGAGCCGAGGAGCAGGTGTTCAGGGGAGCAGGGAGATGCATTCGATTTGGGATTTCTGGGGGAGATGAGCGCAGTCACGCCACACGGGGCCTGGAGAGCAGGGGGAGTTCCAGGCTGGAGACGAAGGTTTGCAAGTCATTTGTGGAGGCACGGAGTGGAGGTGAACAAGATGCTCCAAGATGGGCAGGGAGACCTAAGACCGGGCCCGTGGAGGAAAGCTTGGAATTTGCGGATCTCGGTTAACAGATCTTGATTCCACCACTTCTTAGCCGTGTGAACTCCGCGAGTGCGAACATCTGAATCTCGCCCTTTGCAAACAGGGAGAGGAGAACCCTACACACACCCTGGCTGCCCCAGGGGCAGGGAGAGTCCTGAGAATTGTGAAAGTCTGTGCACATTGGTGACCTCAGGGCCTGGACTGACCTCAGCTGCTGTGGTACTTGCCCTGGAGGCCAGGCCTCGGTCCCTAGGCACCCGCACCCCCACCCCAGCAGGCTGGGTCAGGGCCTCCGCTTCTGGTTGGAGCTGCGCCAGGGAGAGTGTGGTAGGCAAGAGGAAAGGTAAGCACATTACCAGGCCCTGGGGAAAATCAATGCCAAACCGGGGAAGGCAAACAAGTATCGGGATCAGAAAGATAACGGGCACCTGTTACAGCTGCCTCGCTGACAGAGACGTCAGCGCCACGAAGCCAGCCTCTGTCGAGAGAGGAATGGGTGCTCACAAGATTGAACACCTGTTGGGTGCGGGGCTCTTCACCTAGGCCAGTGGTTCTCAACCTTCTGGCCCTTTAAATACAGTTCCTCATGTTGTGACCCAACCGTAAAATTATTTTCGTTGCTACTTCATAACTGTAACGTTGCTACTGTTATGAATCGTAATGTAAATATCTGATATGCAGGATGGTCTTAGGTGACCCCTGTGAAAGGGTCGTTCGACCACCAAAGGGATCGCAACCCACAGGTTGAGAACCGCTGATCGAGGCAATCGAAGTAAACCCTTACAACAACCCCGAGGGAGGGACGGTTACTATTATCCCCTTGCAGAGGTGAGGAAACTGAGGCTCAGATGGGCAAAGTGACTTCTCGCCCAAGTCACAGAGCAACAAGATCTGACCCCAGCTCTGACACCTGGCCGCGATGTGGGCCCGGAGACACAGCAGAGAGAGCTCCAGGGCCTTGTTCTTCTCCAAATTCGTTCTCACGCATCAGCTGCTGCCAGATTTCTGCCATTAGAAGTTTAAAGAATCTTAAAAATCTCATAAAAGGCCAGTAGAATTCTGAAGAGCCCTAACTGGCTGTGTGACCTTGGGCAGGTGCCTTCTGGAGTCATTTTGCTCAAAGGCACAATGGTGGGGTTGGGACAAAGGATGTTGGGGAGGGGGTGTCTGTCTAGCCCTGGCATCGCAGGATGCCATGATTCTAAGCACTTGGAGCCCCCACCCGCCGCCCACACCACCATAGGGCCAGATGGCTGGAGGCAGGAGGAGTGGGCAAGGGGGGCCGGGTTCCTTCGGACGCCCCACAGGGGCCTCTCCTCGCTCTATCCCTGCTTCTGTTTTGCTGTATTTGACAGTGGCCACGGTTTCCAGGAAAGAAGAGAGAGGCGGAAAAGTTAACTTTCCGCCACCCACACAAATATTTTTGGCCAGCGTTGTCTTCACATTGCCAAGCCTGGAGGGAGGGGTTGGCAGGAGCACTCCAAAGCAAGTCTCCCTTCCCAGGAGGAGGGCTCCCAACCCAGCCGGGGGCCTGGGCAGGCCCCATGTGGGCCTGAGACCTGGAACACCCACCCTGCTCCAGAGCCCCAGGCAAGGTGGAGGGAGGGAGGTTGGGACCCATAACTACAATGGCAGCTGCCATTTTCCTCCGTTCTTTTAATATATTTTTATTGATTTCAGAGAGGAAGGGAGAGGGAGAGAGAGAAATAGAAACATCAATGATGGGAGAGAATTATTGAGCGGCTGCCTCCTGCACCCCGCCCCCCAACCCCGGACTGGGGATCGAGCCTGCAACCCGGGCATGTGCTCTGACCAGGAATCCAACCATGACCTCCTGGTTCATAGGTCGATGCTCAACCACTGAGCCACACCGGCTGGACTGCTGCCACTTGCTAGTGCTGGTGGGGTGGACATGTGAGTGCTGTCTACAGATGGGGAAACAGAGGCATGGAAAAGCAATTCCGTATCCAGAGTCACACGGATGGTGAGTGTAGCGCAGGGCCCATTGCTCTCAGCGGCTGCAGACTGGCTCTGGGACCGCCACAGCCCCTGCAGTTGCAAGCTCACGCACAGCACACCGGTCCCCGTGGGCACATTTCACAGTGGGCCACAGCGGGTCTACTCTAGCCTCAACAGAAATGAGAGGGGGGTCCTCTGATGCCAGCTCCCCCAAATCCACGTCTCTCATCTGGCCACAGGCTCTAGACGCCAAGTCTCGGCAGGCAGGGAGGACAGAGCCCAGCCAACCCACTGTCCTCATCTCAGGCATGGAAGGGGTCACCCCCATTGCACAGCAGGCCTGAACCCAGGAGCCCAGACACATGCTCCAGCTCCTCACAGCCCTGCTCCCCTGAGCCATCAGTTTCCCCTTCTTGCCCCCCTGAGCTTCCATGAGCCCAAGAAGAGTCCCCAGGACCGGAGGCCGGGCTGAGGGGCCGGAGGAGGAAGACCAGGGTGGAAAGAGGCGGACTGAGACATGCAGGATCCCCGTGAGGGAGTGCTTGACAGCAATTTCCTCCGTGCCTGGCACCGTGCCAGGCACATCATAACAATGATAATAGCTAATGTTTGTGAAGTGTTTACTATGTCAGGTGCTATTCCAGACACTTAGCCGGCATCATTCGATCCTCATCATAACCCTACAAGGAAGGTGCTATTATTATCACCATTTTACAGATAGGAAATCAAGCTTACGTGACTTGCCAAGTTCACACGGCCAGTAAGTGACTGAGTCAGGGTTCATATCCTGATAGTCTAGCTCCAAATATCGCTGCCGCCCATAAAGCTGTGCTGCCTCAATGGTTTTAGTAGTTACTGAATGAGTGAATGAATGAATGAATGAATGAATGAGCAGGAAGGAAAGGAGGCTAGGAGGATGGGAGGAAGAGAGGGAAGAAACTATTTCCAATGCCTGGTACATTGCCTGGCACATAGTAGTCACTCAATAAATCTTTATCAGGTTGCGTTGGTGGTATAGTGGTGAGCATAGCTGCCTTCCAATAAATCTTTATCAAGTGGAATAATGAATGTGGTGTGGCTGAGACATTCACTGTACATATACCTGGGGAGTCACCCTGGGGGAAAAGGTAACTCAGAACGGGTCCAGGTGGCTCAAGGTGCCCCTACCGGCCCCACGACTCCCCACCCCACTCCAGGCATCAGGACTGGGTGGGGAGTCGGGTCTGGCCTGTCCAGAGCTGAGTTTTCCCTGCCACTAGGCAGAGAGCTTCCGTTGCCCCCAAGAATCTGAGCAAAGAGTATGTTCCTGCCTTAGTGTTTCTCCCCCAAGGAGGGAGGGAGCCAAGTGGGCCTCTTCTCCCCGCCTCTAAAGGGGGCATCCCAGGCTCCTCCGACCTCCAGGCTGGCGAGCACGAGGAAGCCTGGCATCTGTGTCCTTGCGACGTGTTCTTAGAAGAGTCACTTCCTTTCCCTGGGCCTGTCTCCCCAGCTGAAAAAGGCCTTGGGCAGAGGGGTTGGTGGGACTGACAGTAACCAAGATGGAATCCTCTTGGACCCGCCCTGTCCCAGCACTTCCCAGAATCCGTTCCAGAGGACGTGCAAGTGCGACCCCACATCACCCACCCTCCTTCCCGTCGCAGGACACGCTGACCAATCCTGGCCTCCTTCCTTCCTGCCTCAGCCTCCAGCCAACACTGCCCAGGCGGCCCAGCCTGCTCTCTCCTCTGCTCCTCCCTCCCCACTTCGCTCCTCTCCTCTGCTCCCGCCCCCCTCCTGGGGCAGAAGGGGCCAGGGTTGGTCGGGCCTCACGGGCAGCTGGAGGGAGCTCCGGAGGCATCAGGAAACCAGTCCAGGGCCGGAGGTAGCTGTGAGAAGCTGGAAGAACTCCCCAAGCTGGGGCGCTGGGTGGTCTCAGGGGAGCTGTGAGCCAGGCCTCAGCTTAGCCTCAGGGTAGCTGGGGAGCTTTGGACCAGTCACCCATCTCACTGAATTTTAGTTGCCTTCTTGGTAGCATGGGGATTCAGACTCAGTCATTCACATTCATTCATTCAACACGGAGTCACTATGGAACGCCTATGTGCCACCCGCTATTTTAAGTGCTGGCGGTACCCAGCGAACAAAAGAGAAAACAACCCTGCCCACGTGAAGCTCGCATGTTAGTTGGGGTAGACAGATAATAAATAAATAAGAAAGCATGTCAGACGGTGATAAGTGCAATGGGAAAATCATTAGGCAGGAAAGGGGACCGAGGCGTGCAGCGTGTCATCAGGACAGAGAAAACAGTGGTATTAACATAAAAAGCCTTGACCCCTCATTTTGTATGGCACGTGTATTTCAAGTTCATTATTATGTTAAATTCTCATATGCAACTATAAGCACATAAAGTCAACGTTAGGTGGCGAACTCGCCTGGCGGAGCCTGGGAGAAAGAATTCTGATGCTAACATTCTGAGTATTCAATTGCTCACCATTTTAGAACCTTCATGTTTCACTAGGAACATGGCTACCATTTAATACAGTATTCTTTATGACCCGGTATATAAAAATAGGATCTCACATATTGGCATTATTTCTTTGAGAACCTTCTTTTTCAAGTTTCTTACTTGGAAATAAACTCCATAGAGTGACTCCTCAATGTAAAACACATACCATACAATGAGTTGGAGGATGATAATAATAATACCATATAGTTGTTGTGAAGGTCAAATAAATTAACCGTGTAAGTGCTCAAAAGCATGCAGTTTGGTTGTTATAATTGTCCTTTCAGTTAAGGGGTGACTGAGGATATAATCAGAACAAGAGGCTGCTTAGTAAACATGGATTATGTGCAGGGCTCCGCAACGATCCATCATGTTTATTCCCCCAAATGACCCCATGAGGCAGGCGCCTCCTACTATTCCCATTTAACAGATGGGGAAGTGGAGGCTCACGGACGATAATCTCTGCCCCTGGTCCCTGAGCAGGAAAACAACCCAGCCGGGACGGAAAGCTGGGGCGGACACTGGGGGGTTCTCGGAGGCCGGAGGAGCGGCCATTTTGCACAGCCCAAAGAGTCCTTCATTTTGGCCCCGGCTCTGCCCTGCCCTCCGTGACCTTGGCCACATCCTCCACTCCTGGGTCTCGGTGACCACCAACCACACAATTGTAGCTCTGGGCGTGGGGCCCCTCAGTGCCCTTCTGCTCTGGATTGCCCCTGCCTCCCAGCACCCAGCATGCAGGCGGGCTTGAGCCCGTTCCAAATGGATGCCCTGAATCCAGCCTGCTCACAAAATCCGCCAAATCCCCTGCACGTCACATCTATTTCTGCCCTGCTGGGTTCATAAATACGTGGGCCAGGGAGCCAGCCTCAGCGGAACCGGAGAGACTGAAGTCATGGATATAAATACGGGGTCAAGGCTGGCTGGGGTCGGGCAGGAGGTGTGGTGGGGTCAAAGTCAGCCTGGGAAACCATGTCCCTGGGGTCCCGCTTGCAGTCCCATCTCCTTCCGGGCACATAAGAAAACGGAGGCCCAGAGGGGCAGGGGCAGGGGCTGGCCCCAGGTCACCTGAGCAGCGAGGGTCAGAGGTGGGCCGGGGCACAGGCTCCTGGCTTTGAGAAGAGGCTGCTCCTCATGCCACCTCCTGCCCCCTCACAAGTCCCTCTCCCCTCACCCTGGGGGTCAGACTGGCCATGCCCAATTTGAACAGGAGCAAGATATTCAGATTTAAGTTTATAACATAAACCTCTGCTGATAACAGACTGCTTTGTATCTGTTGGGTATATTGGGGTTCTCGAATTCTCATTGGGGAGAGGGGTCTATGGCTAAAATTCAGAACACAGCTAACCGTGTCTGCCTTCCACTCAGGAGCGCCTCCTGCTCACCCGGCAGAGTGACCCAGCCGTGTGCTGGGGCCGCCGAACTGACCCGTCCGCCAACTGCGTGACTCACTTCCCAACTGTGCAGTCAGTGACATCACTCCAGTAGCTTAAAACCAGCCATGGTGGGAGTCCCTGCGCCACGGCCACGGGCAGATGCTACAAAGCAGGGCTTTTTTCCCTCCCAGAGAGCCAGCTGTGAAGCATTTACCAGCACACCACCGAGCAAGACCTTGGCTAGTGGGTTCCTACTATGCAACTTAGGCTGCGAGCCTCCGCTTTTCCATCTGGAAAGTGGGAACCATAACTACACCTGCCTCCCAGCTACTGTGAGGGCTAAATGAGCTTGTGCCCCTAAGACAGCGGTTCTCAACCTGTGGGTCGCGACCCCTTTGGCGGTCGAACGACCCTTTCACAGGGGTCGCCTAAGACCATCCTGCATATCAGATATTTACATTACGATTCCTAACAGTAGCAACATTACAGTGATGAAGTAGCAACAAAAATAATTTTACGGTTGGGTCACAACATGAGGAACTGTATTTAAAGGGCCAGAAGGTTGAGAACCACTGCCCTAAGAGATGGCACAGTAGTTTCCAAACTTGCCTCCATGTTAGATCTCTTGAGGATCTTTTTCACATTCCAAAGCCCTGGCCACACTGCAGACCATTCAGTCCTAACCTCTGGGGCCCCAGCATATTTTTGAAATTTCCCATGTGACGCCAGTGTGCAGACTGGCTTGGGAACCACTGGTTCCCATTGCCTGCCTCTTTGCAAGCACTTGGCAGCTGCCCGGGAACCACAGAGAGATGAGGGACAGTGCAGAGCCCTCATTCCTGCTTCACTGAACTCACAGGGTTGTTGTTTTTGTTTTTGGAAAAAATTGTGTTAAAAGAGTGGTGGGGATGTTTGCTCTATTTAAAGACCTACTCCGCCTAAAGCGTGCAGGAGGTGCTGCTTGCAGGGACCACGGAAGGAGGAGCCTTGGCCCTCTCCCTTCCAGATGTGCGCCTGGCCGCCCCACACACTCCAGGCGGATGGGCCCGATAAACCCCGAAGAGGCCTCCCTTCATGTGGTGCTCAGCTGGCTGGCCGGGGAGGTGGAGACCTCCGCCTGGTCTCTCCCTCTTCTCTTAGAGAGAGTGCGGCTGCCTCTTCTCACCCAGAGGCCCGGGGCTCACAGCTTGGCTCAGCCCGGGAGCCATCAAGCTGCTGGCTCGGAGGACTCAGATTAAGAATAGAAACATCCGTGCGGATGCCAAGGGCTTGGGGCCTGAGCCCAGCCTCCCCCTGACCACCATCAGCAGCGAGCAGGGATAAAATAATGGTACTAGTGGCTAACGTGTATTACATCTTCCCCGTGCACTAAGATACACCACAGTCTAGAATGGAAGTGCACTGCCCAGTAAGTATGGTGGCCACTGGCCACCCGGGCTACTGAGCACTTGAAATCTGGCGAGGTCAAACTGAGATGAGCTGCAAATAAAGAGTGCACACCAGGGGTCCAAAAGGCTTGGTACCCAAAGAAGAAGGTCAAATGTCTCAATAACATTTCTTTCAGATTTATTACATGTTAAAATGATGCTACTTTGGATTTAAATCAATGTATCATTAAAACAAATTTTATAGTTTCCTTTTTTTCCCTCCTGCTTCTTTTTACTTTGTTAGTGTGGCTGCTAGGAAATTTAAATTTGCACGCATGCTTGCATTTATTTTGATGGACAGCGCTGGCCTACATACAGGTCAGGAGGGCATGCTCTCCCGTGCCCTGTCCTGGGCTTTGAATTGTACTCTGTTTTCTGCCACTTCCCAGCTGGGAGGCTTTGGGCCAGTTACATAGCTCTCCGTGCCTCGGTTTCCTCATCCGTAAAAGTAGGATAAAGATTGTCCCTACGGCTTTGGTATGGACGTCACGAGCCCGGCACAGAGAAAGCACTCAGACGAGATCAGCGATCAGGGGAGCATTTGGCACTAAGCGAAGTCGTTTCGCTGGATTACTTCATGCCTCAGTAGGTGCTGAGCAACCTGTCGCCGGCGGTGAGCAAGCAGAGCCTGGGAAACTCCTTGGCAGGCTACTCTAGAGGGAGTCCAAAACTGAATGTGGGTGGGGGCGGCACTGGATGAAACGGTCTTTGAAGATGGCTGCCAGCACGGACACTGAGTTACGCTGCCCTGGCTTGGTGTTCTCCACTCATCCTCTCTTCCTCCCCTCCTTTGCTTTCCCTACGTTTCCTTCCTCCCAACGGAATGTAATAAACACTTATCGGTGCCACTGGGGGCCAGCGTCGTGCAAGACCCCATGGGGAGAACAGGGAAAAGAGAAGTCGCTCCCGCCGCCAAGGCATCTAGTGTGGGCAGAAGGGCAGCAGACAGGGGTTGGAATATCCATAATATAAGGTGGGGGAGTCAAGGGCATGAAGAGTGATTTAGCCTCGATTTCCTCATCTGTAAAATGGGACCAATAATAGCACCACCTCCTGGGCATTGCTGTGAGGAGTCAATGGGAGGTTGTGGGAGAAGCATCGGCCATGCACAGGGGACGGGCTCAGGGAGTGCTGGGCACCCTCTGGTTCCACCAGGGCTGGCACCGCGTCTGTTTGCTCAGCATTCACTCACTCAGCAGGACGTTTTGAGCTCAATGGAGGACTCGCTATGTATCTCAGTCGGTTTGGCTCTCTGCTGGAAAGGACTCTCAGTGAGTGGCGGAGCCAAGATAAGAGAAAATAATAATCTCCCCAAACACACACATACAGGATGAAATAAAATAATGAAGGGAAAGATGTTTTGTCAACAGTATCCAAAGCTATTATTAAGGACGCGCAGAACACACTTGTTGAGGCAATGGCGGGCGGGCTGCACGGGGTGAGGGCGTGAGACACTGCACAGGCAAGGTCTCGGGTCGGGGTCAGGCAGGTGAGGAAAGGGGGCTACGGCAGAGGAAGCTGCAAGAGGAGGCTGGAGGGTGCTGGCCTAGCTCCCCGCTCTCCTCGCCCCCGAAGCCTCGGCTCAGCGCACACTAGGGCGTCAGCCTGCTCCTCCACGCTGTGACCTCGGCAGGTCGCGGCCCTCCCCTGGGCCTGAGAAAGGGGCAACATGGTGTTGCTGCTTCACGTGGCAGGGGCAGTGCGGGTGATGGTGCTGATCCCAGGGCCTGGCACAGAGCCAGAGCCGCTGCCCTCGAGACAGTGTGGGGCGGTGGTCGGCCCCTGCGCCCTGCGCTCCGCGGGCCGCGTTGGAGTGGCTGCCGAACAAACTATGTGCTCTCGGGCAAGTTCCTTCACCTCTCCGAGCCTGTTTTTCCATCTGCAAACCAGGGGTGATTAGTGCCTGCCTCTCAGGCTCCTGTGGGGATTAAACAAGTTTATATACGCGAAGAGCTTAGAGCTCAGGTGTGCACGGTAGGTGCTAGGGTGGTGCAGTGAGGGGCTGAGCTAGTGTCAGTTATAGGGAGGAGAGGAGGGTGAGCTAGTGTCAGTTATAGGGAGGAGTGGGGAGGGTGAGCTAGTGTCAGTTATAGGGAGGAGTGAGGAGGGTGAGCTAGTGTCAGTTATAGGGAGGAGTGAGGAGGGTGAGCTAGAAGAAACCCGCCACCCTAGCATCTGAGCTTGGAGTTTCCGTGCTGTGTGTGTGTGCGTGTGTCTGCATAGGTGTCAGTATGCATATGTGCGTGTGTGCGTGCATGTGTGTGGTGTGTGTCTGCATAGGTGTCTGTGTGTGTGTGTGTGTGTGTGCATGTCTGTATGCCTGTGTGTAGCTGTGTGTCTGTATCTGTGCACATGTGCGCGTGCACACACACATGTGGTGGGGGTTGGAGTCTGTCTGCAGAGCTGCCGGGAGTGGCCCAGGAGTGCTCAGCCAGACCAAACAATCCCAGCACTTCAAGCTCCGGGCTCTCTGACTGTTTGCTTTGTTTCTCTCCTTTCCCTGTTCCCCGTTAACCATCCCTGCTTCCAGCGAGCAGAGCTGGGAGGGAGGCCCTGGCAGGGTAGGCACAGGGCCTCCCCTCTCCTCTCCCCACTCGGTTCCCCAGCTTCTTGCCTCCGCCCTCCAGTTCCTGCCTCACTGCCACGTTGAGCCCCCACAGGCCCCTCCCCGGTCCGAGCCTCAGTTTCCTGGTTTCCTGCAGGAGGAACTAGTCCGGTGCTCCTGCTGCCAATCATCACGAACAGCAAGGTCACTGCCCGCCCACTGCCTGGGCCTGACGCACAGCATCCCCCAGGAGGTGTTTGGGAGTGTTTGCAGCAAGATCTGAAACTAGCCCCTGGGGCTCCCCATGCCTCGGTCCCGGTCTTCCTATCTTAAAAGGCTGTGTCTTGACCGGGCACTGGAGGGACTGTTTGGGGGAGGGGGGGTCAGCCCAGGGCCAGGCCTCTGGCCTCCAGGTTCCCATCTAACTAGGCAGTGTGCACTGAGCACCTACTCTGTGCAGGAGCCTTAGGTTGGCTCATTCAACCCCCACAGCCACCCTGTGAGGCAGGCGCTATCGCTTCCCTGATGTGACAGATGAGGAAACTGGGCCCCAGAGGGGTAAGTAACCTTGAAGTTCCACAGCCAGGAGGGGCGAGGCTGGGTCTGTACCGAGGCCTGAGAAAGAGTTGGTGCTCTTCCCTCATCTCAGGGCACGTTCTCTCTTATGGAAAATGACCATCACTCTCTCCTTAAGTCAGCAGAGTGATTGACAGGCCCGATACCTTTGACCTATTATTGATCCGGTGGCAGGCCCCGTGTGTGCCAGGGCTTGTGGGCTTCATCACCTGGGTCTTCACGAAAACCCGTTTTACAGAGGAGGGAAGCGGAGCTAAGGGAGACGCGGCAGCCTGGCAAGGCCGACAGGTGCCCTGGGAGCAGAGTGCGGCCACCCCGCCTCCTGTTTTCCTAGTCTCTCTCCCTGACCCAAGAGCAAACCCCAGCCTTCCTGTGCGTGGAGTCGATACCGTCACCCGCAGACCTGGAGGTGACCGTGTGGGTGAAACGCTTTGCCGCCACTCCACACTCGGCCTGTACGGGGCCCAGGAAAAAGAAATCAAGGGGCGAGCGAACAAGGGGGAGCCCCCGCGCGTCGCTGTCAGTGGGTAACCCCAGTTTAACGAGAACCCTTGGCCTCCCTCTGAACCCAGGCTTCGCCCACATATCTAAGGGGACCATGGTCCTATAAACAGTTTCATTTTCCAACGGAGAATGTTTCATTAGGGAGAGGTTCCTTTCTAAGCCCACATCCTGCCCACTAAACTGTGCGCCCTCCCACTCCCGGACCCGCAGATCTCTCTATAACGATGCCCACAAAGCTGCCCAACGCGTCATAGAGCCGGCCTCTGTCTGCCCTTGGCCTTGGGTGTAGCCGCAGGACCCGCAAGGCCAGCTAGAATGTGATAAGTCCTGCAAGCAGGGAATGTGCCCCTGACCATGGCCAGCTGCTTCCCCAGGATTTGAAACAGCTTTGAACCTGGGCCCAAGGGTGTGGATGACTCCATGTGACCATCCCTGCTCCAGGGAGCCTGGCCCTAAAGCTCCCCACCTCCCACCCCCGGGAGGGCGCCTTTCTAGAGAAACATGAACCCCCTACAAGTAGACAGATGTCTCTCCGTCCGAGGACAGGGCTAGAGAATGACTTCGGCTTTGCCGGGGACGCCGTCCTCAGGGCTTGCCCTGGGCTCCTTCCTCTGCCCCTGCTGTCTCCCCAAGAAGAGGTCAAGAATTCATTCCCCACCCCAGGATGCCGTCCACACCCTTGAGCCAAAGTCTGGTGCCCTCTGCCTGTTGCGGGTGAGACAAGAGGGACCATTGGGGAAGCTGCGCCCCCTGCAGGAGGGCAGGGATGAGACCTATCACCCGTGAAGGTTCACAGATAAACAGGAGTAACAAGAGCAGGAGCGAGCCACGAGAGCCACTCGGTGAGGGGGCAGCATGCGGGGGCCCGTCCCCAATGGCACCAGCTCCAACCAGCCCAGCCTGGGGAAGTGACGGGGGTGCCTCTGCCGAGGGGCTCCCCAGACCCCCTCTCCCCTCCCAGGCCGGTCCTGAGTTGGCTCATAAAATGCAGCCAAGTGGCCAGGGAGCCAAGGCTGAATGGCAGGAAAAGCTGAAGTCAGCTGGCCCCTGGCCTACCCACACACCCCAGCAATTCAAAGCAGGGCTGACGCCAGACACAGCACTTGAAAATGTCCGTCAGGGAACAATCTCTTTCCCATACTCCTTGCCTTTGACCTAGGGCACCCAGCCCTGATCTGGGATGGGCTGATCTGGTTCCCAGCTCTGCCTATTCCATCCCCGTCCCTTCCCACACAAAGCACGCGTGCATGCACACACACACACATACACACACACACACACACACACACAGAAACACACAGACACACACACACAGACACAGACACACACACAGAGACACACACAGACACACAGACACACACACAGACACACACACAGACACACACAGAGACACACACACAGACACACACACAGAGACACACACACAGACACACACACAGACACACACACACAGAGACACACACACACACAGACACACACACAGAGACACACACACACAGACACACACACAGAGAGAGACACACACACATACACACACACAGACACACACAGAGAGACACACACACACAGAGAGACACACACACAGACACACACACACAGAGAGAGACACACACAGACACACAGACACACACACACAGACACACACACAGACAGACACACACAGACACACACACACAGACACACACACACACGCATGCACACACAGAGACACACACACACACACACACACACACACCACTCCAAAAGGACAGCTGAGCTTTTCACTCTCACCAAAGAATTACAGGGCTGCTAATCTGTGGGGACCAAAAGATGGTCTACACCAGTGATGGCGAACCTTTTGAGCTCGGCGTGCCAGCGTTTTGAAAAACCCTAACTTAACTCTGGTGCCGTGTCACATATAGAAATTTTTTGATATTTGCAACCATAGTAAAACAAAGACTTATATTTTTGATATTTATTTTATATGTTTATATGCCATTTAACAAAGAAAAATCAACCCAAAAAATGAGTTCGCGTGTCACCTCTGACACGCGTGTCATAGGTTCGCCATCACTGGTCTACACACATCTTCGGGTCCCAGACACTCAGAACCAACCCCTGTGATCATTTTAAATGGTAGAAGCATAAAGAGAGCCTGGTGCCAGAATGGACAGGACCCGAGGGGTCCCCACTGGTCATTCATTAGGGTTGGGTAGTTTGTATTTTTATCGAAATCCAGTCACTGGTTGGATGTGCTTCTATGTTTTCCCCCCTAACATGGGTGAAAATAGCAATCTTTGTTCAATGAAATCTGGTAGCCCACACAGCACCATCTCAAAGCAGCAAACCCACACTCTGGGAAATGCTATCTTGGCTTAGCCTTGCATTGTGGAGACGGGACACTGAGGCCTGGAGAAGAAAGGAGGCCTGTCCAACATCCACAGCAAGGCAGTGGCGGGGCCACCGCAGGAACCCAGACCCAGCTCTCAGCCAGGCTCGCTCCTTAGGGGAGAGACTCCCAGGGTGCCCCCATTTGCCACAGAATCTGAGCACAGCCTCCAGCCTTTCCCCCAAGGCTGAGCCCAGGCCCCACGAATCCTGCGGCCCCTCCACACCTGGACAGCCCACCCTGTCTCCCTGATGCGGTGGGCAAGCTGTGCCCTCGCCCGGGCCTGGTTTTCTCACCTTCTAGGGCCGCCGTGAACAGGCCGCGCTCCTGGAGGCGAGCATTCTGAAAGAGATGAACACAGACGAGGGAGAAGAGATTGTCAGCAGCCCCTTGCTCTCTGCCTCAGCCTTTCTTTCTGGGAAATGGGTAGATGCTTGACAGGTGTGAGAAGACCGAACCGGCTGGAGGAAAAAGGTGGCCATAGAGGAGTCCCAGCCTAAAGGGCTACCACCAACTCAGCTGGGGTGCCTCCTCCCTAGAGGACCCTCTCAGGAGGCACCCCCTCCCAGGCTCTGGGTGACAGGTAGAAGTCTGCCCAGGTCTTGGGCCACAGGAGGCCAAGAGGGGAGGCCAGTTCAGCAGACATGCGTGCACGTTCACACACACACACACACACACACACACACACACACACACACACACACCATGCGCACACACGGAACTCAGACATTCCCTCACTCTCTTTGACATGCTCTCACTTGTACAAATGCAAAAGACCCCAACCCTTTCTGAGGGGACCCCCTCACACACATACACCCCGGGGCACAGTACACGGAGGACCAGCCTGCATCTCCCCCACCCCCCAGCCCCGAGCCCCAGGCCCCAGGCTTGGCGGCGTCTCTGCCCCGCTGCCTAGAGACACATGTGGTTTCAGTTAGCAGCAGAGCGGGCATTTCCGTCCCAGACAGTGGGGCCCTGCCAGGGTCCCGGCCCCATCGGCGCCCACAAGAAGAGCCACCTTGCCCCCCATTCCTCCACTGGCCACCCTGGGGACCTCGGAGACCCTGGAAGACCCTGCTCTCCTCTCCCGGGGCCTCCCCTCACCTGGAGCCAGAATCCGCACCCACTCACGCAGGGCCCGGCCGTGCCCGGGCTCTGGCCACGGCTGCCCGCCTGCCTCCTCGATCCTGCTCTGTCTCCAGCAGGCTGAGCAGGATGGGAGGAGGGCAGGGTGTCAGGGGGGCGGGCAGGAGGGAGGGGAGGGGGCGTGTGGAAATGAAACTTTAATAACAGAGCCCCTTTTGTTTCCGAGCATATGGGATATTTCATACATACTGAAGACATTAGCCGTCTATATTTTTAAGGGCTCGGGCTAAAGGATGAATAAATACAGCCCATGCTCTGCTCGGCACACACGCACATGTGGAGTGCTGACTTCTGGAGCATTTCAAAACCTAAAGAAAAGCCCCCCCAGTGACACTGGACACTTAAAAATAAATATGTTTCCAAAACCTCAGACTCGCCTTGCCCCCTCGAGCAGCCACCTGGAGGCCTTGGGCTCCTTTTCTCCCGCTGCCCTCCTTCCAACCCTCCTGCCTTTGGCTCTGCGGCAGGAAAAGCAAGTCCCTGGAATCCAGCCCCCGCCTCCCAATTCCCTGTCCCAGTACCCCCAGCCCCCAGCAGGACCCCGGATGTCAGAGTCTGAAAGACCTTGGAAAGCTTTGCCTTACTCATTTCCGAGACAGGAGACCAAGGCCCAGAGAGGGGCAGGGACTTGCCTGAGGTCGCACAGCAATCAGATGTTGCGCCAAGGGGCAGTGGCTCCTTTCAACGGGAGAGATCTCCCACTTCCCCACCTCGGGGGAGGGGGTGGGGAGACCCTAGGGCCCAGGTGTGGTCTGGGAGCCTGCCCGCCCTGCCCGCATGCCTTTCTCACTAGAGGGCTGATTGGAGCAAACCCCCCAACTCTGGGCACCGGTCCAGGGAGACGTCAGCAGGGCTGGGGACTGGGCTGGTCCCAGGAAATCCCCTTCAGGACGGCAGATCCCAACAGGCCCGGAGGCCTCGGGTGCGGAGCCTCCCTCCCTGGCAGCTCGGCCCCAGGTGTCCTGTGTCCTACGTCTGTCCTGCAGGAGGAAGACCAGGGGCCCAGAGAGGACTGGGCTTCGGTCAAAGCCACACAGCAAGACGATGGCAGAGCAGAACATGGAGCCCGGGTCTTCGGAGCACGCTTGCTGACACGCTTCGCAGGCGTGCCCGGCTCCCCAGCTCCCTCCGGTCAGTGTGCCTTCCTCCCGGTCTGCAGTCCCCCCCTCCCTCACCACCTCCCAGCAGCGGCCTCAGCTTCCCATTGCTGTTAGAGTCCAGTTCCTTCTCACCGGCTGTCCAACCACCCATTTGGTTTAGTTAGCACAGTGCCTGACCCACAGTAAGTGCCCATAATAAATGTGAATAATTCTATGAGGGTGATGTCGATGGAGTTCCTACCACTGAGTCCTGTGCAGCCACGGGGGCTGCACCAGGTACAAGAGGCAAGTCCACACCCTCCCTGAGCTCATGGAGAGAAAGAGCCTCCCTCTTTGCAGATCTCTCCTCCCCGTCCGGGGGAAATCGAGGCTCAGAGATGTCCAGAAGCTTCCCCAGGCCACACTGGTAGTAAGTAACAGAGCTGGTGGCCAGAACCAGTGGTCAGCATCTTCAGGGGGCTCGCTGCTGGGCCCCAGCCCTGGTCCCCTGACTGCCAGCACCGTGTCACCGCTGAGTGTCTGCACGCTTAGTGAGAGTGGGCAGGCAGAGCACCCCAAACCTTCCATGACAAAGGGGTTTTGATGCAGGAGAGCTGGGTTCCTGGCCGCAATCTGCCCCTAACGGCTGTGTGACATCCCCAATCTAAGGACACAGCTTTTCTCCTCTGTGAAGTGATGCTAACGATTTCATTGAATTATGGAGATCATGTGATAGGTAGGATGTGAGGGGTTTCGCCAAGGGCATGGTGATGCCCCTGTCTGGAATTTCGTGTTGCGGATGGATCCCGGCATTAAGTCCTGTTGGGGTTCCAGCAGGTCCAGCAGGCACCTCACCAGCGATGCCCCTTGGCGTGAGCTGTATCAGCCACCAGCAGCTTCCTGGAGAAGCCCTTGCATCTTGTCACCTCCCCGCAGTGACCCAGTAGCAGCTCCCATAGCCCCAGTGCAGCCAACGACTTGGAGGGACATTCAAGATTCCTGGAAAGCTGGTGCCCCACCTGGTCACCCGCTCCTTCCCAACCCAGACTCTCCACCCCGTCAGTGTGGCATCCTCCGGCCTCGGGAAGCCTTCCTGCCCAGAGGGCTCTGAGCCGCCATCTGCCCATCATCCGCCTTCCATCCTCAGCTCGCTGACGAGACAGGTCCACGAACTCGGCGCATGAACTTGCTACTCTAGTGGCGACCGCTCAGCGGCCTTTTCGGAAGGAGGGCTTCAGATGAGTTCTGGGCTGGGCTCTGCGGTAGGAAGGTTTCCTAAGTGACAGGTCTTTGTCTCGATGCTAATTGTTTCGTAAGATAATAATAAAGCAGCCACTGGTCCTCTCTGCCAGACACTTGTTCCCGACAGCCTGACACCAGAGGAGGCTGGTGGGGAGGCTAAATGGTTTGCCTGAAGCCCCAGCCAGAACGTGGCAGAGCCCCCATTCAAGCGCCGCCTCCCCTGGCTCCAGCCCGTGCTCTTACCTGGCTTCAGGCCAGTGTTTGCTACCTCCAGGGCCAGCGTGAGCCCCCAGAGCGGTCGAGATTCTGCCCCAGACTTTCCATTCTCCCCACATCAGAGCTGAGCATGAATGAATGTTTGCCAGAATGAACTCTAGAGTGGTCCTGGGGAGACTCTCTGACGGAAGGAGGTGGTGTGTGTGTACGTGTGTGCTGTGTCCTCAGCCGTGCAAGCCCTGCCCGGCCCATGCCCATGCCCGTGCCCATGCCCATGGTGCCACCTGGAGGGCAGTGGACACTCACAGGTGTGGTCCTGCTGCTGCTGTGCGTGAGGGTTTTGACCCGCTCTGTTTCCAATCTGGCCCGATTCACCTCTCCTTGGGCAGCCTGGTGCTCCCCACTCCCCGGAGGTCTCCCTGCAGAAGGGCACAGCACACTCCAGCCCAGAACTCCTGGGCCCAGGACGCTCCTGTGTGTGTGGATGGTGAGGGTCGGGAAAACAGTTCTCGACTAACAGGCTCAGAATAAGAGGTAATAAATGCAGGCTGGAAGAACCAGGAGACCCCAAAGCCCACTGCCCCTCACGGGCCAACTTAGCAGGAGCCACAGGAAGACAGGAGGGAGGATCCTAATTCCCAAGAGGGCACGCGAAGGCACTGCACTCGGTTCCCAAAACCCCCCTATCGCAGTCTTGCAGGCAGGCGCCAGCCTTTCCCGCCAGGCTCCTCTGCTAGGGATCGGAACATATGTCATGAGGTTACCACCCTCATAGGCTCCACTGGCCCGGCACTGGGCTGGGCCACTTGGTGTAAAAGTCATGCACCATCTTCCTCTCCTTCTGGTCTCTACGTGCTGACTTAGGTCTTAAATGAATAGGGGGACTGAGTCAGGGCGGGGGGCAGGGGGTGGCAGCCCCTTTTGGGCCTCCACCTCCTGTTCAGCAGGACCCTGGTGATCACGCTCTGCCTCCCCAGGGGCCTCAGGAGGCACCCAGGCTGAGAGAGGCGTGGACCGCAGGCCCAGGCACCCTCATCTCCAGCGGAGCAACCTTCACCAGGGCCCCCGCTGACACATGAGCCGTCCTGATCAGATCACCGGTAATTGAATTGCTTTGGGGGGTAAATTCCATCCAGATGTGAAGGGTGGGGTGGACTTCCTGAGCAGAGCAGGGGCGGGGCACTGACACACGGGGGGCCAAACAGCCAACTTGCTGAGCGCCCAGGAGGCCCGAGGTAGAACATCACCTTCTGAAAAAGCCAAAGGTAGAATTTCAGGGCCAGGACACCTGAGCCCAACCTCCTTAGCCGGAAGATGGGGAGACTGAGGCCAAGAGAGCCTAAAGAGCAGACGGCAGTGCTCCAGCAATGACTGGTGGGTTTCCTATCTCCTGTCTGGCCAGGTCTCTTACGTCTGGGAGTTTTTAGGTGGAAATAGGCAGGGTAGCCCCTTCCCTGGAAATTCCCATCAGGCCTGGGACCAGGAGGTCAGGAGTGAGGGTCATTGAGCAAGGAATCTGCGAGTGGGGAAGGCTCTAATCACCTCCAGCTTAAACCCCCAAACCAGAGAGAGCTCTGGGTTTCGTTTGCAGGGCTGTGGGGGCAGGGAGAGAAGCTTCCAGGGAAGCCCATAAAAACATGTCCCCCACTGCTGCCCTCGCTTGCACATCGTGGTGGGAGCGCCTGTGGTCTGAGCCTCTGTTTCCAGGGGAGGCCCCTCTGGGCTTCTCTCCTTTGACCTCCCCTGGGCCACATACCTTCCTGGCTCCTTTGGGCTGACTTACTGGAAGGCAGGAAGAGGCCAGCCAGCCCCAGGGAGGTGGTGGGGGGGCGGGGGGGGGGGGGGAGACGGGCACATGAGAACTTGGAGAGAATGAGAGGAAATGAGGGGGGGAGTGGGCTAGGGTGGGGGGAGATTAGAAGGAATTTTTTTCCTCCTGCCTCATGTTTTGGCTGCCTTAGTGTGAGCATGTCTAGGTGCCTTATCTCGAAGGTCAGTATAGTCTGCATGAGAAAGAAAATAGCGTCTGCAGTGGGAAAAATTACATCTTGATAAAATATCCTTTTGCAATGGCATTGTGGGTCTCTTATCAGCAGGCGGCTGGCCCCACACACCTCCTGTCTGACTGCCCCCAGACCCCCAGCCCTCTCTTTTTCTTCCCCCTCCCCTGTCCCCCTACCTCGTTGCCTCCTTAGAAAGTGGCCTGGGCCCTGGCTGGTGTGGCTCGTTTGGTTGGGAGTCGTCCTGTGCACCAAAAGTTTGCTGGTTCGACTCCCGGTCAAGGCACATGCTCGGGCTGAGGGCTCAGTCCCTCAGTAGAGGAGGTGCAGGAGGCAGCTGAGACTCAAGTTCTTGTCCTGTCTCTGTCACTGATGCCGTGTGACCGGGACCAAATCCCTTCCCCTTTCTGGGCCTCAGTTTCCCCTCAGTAAAGGGCAGGGAGGAAGGGATGGATGGACCAGGTGGTTTCTAAAGATCCTTCCAGCGTTAACACTTTGTGGCGCTGACCTTGGCGTGCTTTGTGGTTCTCTGTGTAGTGAACACGTCCAACCTCCATGGGAAATGTCTCTGTTCACAAATGTGCAAATCCCCTTTATCACCATTGGACACAGGAGGCCCTGGCCCAAGTCCCAGGCGAGGCCCCTGACCCAGAACGCGTGCAGCCGGAGGGGTCCTTCTCGGCTCCCACCGCAGACGTCTTGGAGAGCACGAGGCTTGCAGTTTGGGGACACAGTATTTTTTCTCACAACACTTCCTACGTGGAAATCCACATAGCAAACGCGAGTGGAGCAGTTGGGCCTGCTATGACGCACGCTCCCTACCCCTACACTCTGGGGGGGTGCATGCCGTGGGCCTCCATTTCATCATCTGAACAGAAGTGGGGGGATAGTGCTCACCATGCCCACCTCACCGGGTTGGGGGAAGTAGCTATAAGCGGCAAGAGCTTATTATTAGCACGAGGAATCTGGATTCCCAAATTCGAGACCTGGGAGGGCTTGCAGAGACCATCTGTCCAAGTCCTTCCTCGTTCATTTGGGGAAACTGAGGCCCAGAGGGATGGGAAGGGACTTGTGAAGGTCACGTGGTAAGAGAGCAGGAGAACCAGGAAGGAGCCAAGGAGAGAGCTGGGGAGGTGGTGGGACCCCCTCTTGGACTGCGTTCCAAAGAAAGAGCTGCCATCTGTCAGCAAGGCCGGTCCATAGCTGGGGAGGACGCCTTGATTTTTAGGGATCCTGTCCAGCTGGGGGATTCGGTACGAGCCCTCTGAGGTACTGGGAGTCTGGGTTTCCCCCTCTTCCCTCCTCCCGACCGTGCAGGGCAGGGATGGGGAGAAAGCCCTTTTGTGGAGCTCTGACCCGATTTTTTCCTAGAGACCTTCCCCCGGGCGGAGACGGCCCAGCCGCACTCCCACAGCCGCACCCAGCCAGCCTCCCCTGCCGCCTTCCACACCACCCGCTAGCCTGTGTCTTGGCCTGCTCACAGGGTTCCACAGAGCGCCTCTGTGCTCTGGCCGGCTGGGTGGCAGGGCGCGGGCCAGCACACGGGTGATAGTCTGCAGGCTGGAGAAGGCAGGGCCCGGCCACCGAAACCACGCAGGCACCTCCCTCCCCCCAGCAGGGACAGCCCTCCCCCACCCCTAACTTCACTGGTCATCTCCTGGCATCTGGCTTTGCCATCTCAGAGCTGTGCTCTGCCAGGCCAGCAGACCCCTCAAGGCGACGATTGGCACAGATGCAGTTCCCGGACCACCATGCCACCTCCCACACACGACCCGTTTTCCCACTGAACCCAGACACTGCCTCAGAATCCTTCTCATCCCAGAACTCCAGCCAGAACAGACTTGGGCCAGCCAGCGCCCATCAATCAGTACAGGCACAAATGGTTTTACTGATGGGAACAGGCCAAGCCACTTAGTACATAAAGCAGAGCTGAGGCCAGAAAGGAGAGGGGACTTTCCTGAAGCCACAGCAAATTGAGGACTGAGCGGAGAACAGCCCCCCCAGATCTCAGGGCTCTTCCTGCAACTCCTACTGGCTGGGCATCTGCAAGAAAGGAACTCCCCTCACTGTCCTGGTCCCCTCCTCACCTCAGCTCCCAGCATTCCCCACGGGCAACCTTTCCCGCCTCCTGCCTGAAGATAGCACACAAGTCAGGCCCCTCCCCAGGCAGTGTCCCAGGTCCGAGGCCCTAAGCCGGTTTCCCTGCAAATGAGGAAGCTAGACATCAAGTCATCAGTGGCACAGTTCAAAGAAGTGGGTCTATTCAGACCCCAGGGGGCTATCATCACAGCCCACAAACATCAGGTCTGTCCTGGGCACAGGGGGGCACTTTGTTACGCAAGCCAGAGTGATTATGCAGGTAGAAGGTGACAGGAAGGCAGATTTCTGTTCAGTCTAAAGATGGGCTTTCTCACAGTCATGGTGCCCGGCCATGGGAAGAGATGCCTAGGGAGGTAGTGAGCACCCCGTCACTGGAGAAGTGCAAGCAAGCCTTAGATTCCCAGTCGTGTGGGCAGGGGCTCAGGGAGGTGTTAGAGGAGATGTCCTCAAAGCCCTTTTGTGTCCCGAGCGGGTGTGATTTGGGCAAACACATGCAGCCACTCATGCTCACAAGCCGCAGTTCCTCAAACACAAGCCCCTCTGTCCTCGGAGAGCAGGGTCAGGACTTTATCCCTGAGGCGTGTCCTCTCTCTCAAGCCTTAGGGTTGGAGGGGGGAAGGGTGTTCAGATCTCCAGGAGGCTGCTGCCCGCTGCCCTGCACTCGCTGGCCCCCAGGGTCCAGCCCCAAAGCCTCCTTCCCCTCCAGGGAGCCTTTCAGAACGTCCCCAACCACTGTGCTCCTCCCGCCGCCAAATTCCCACACTTGTGTGTTTTCTGGGTCTAACTCCACCTTGAATCAGAACAGCCTTTCTTAAGATTATTTTTGGTGGCATTAGGGACACCACATGCAAACATCGAATCCCTTAGCACTGAGAAAGCTGTTCATTTAAAACTGCCTTTCGCTCATCAAGGGTAGGGTGGCCAGATTTAGCAAAGAAAAACACAGGGTGCCCAGTTAAATTTGAATTTCAGATAAACAACAAATAATGTTGTTGTTTTTTCAGGATAAGTATGGCCTATGCACTATTTAGGACTTGCTTACACTAAAATATTACTCCTTGTTTATCTGAAATTTAAATGAACTGGGCATCTTGTATTTTAAAAAATATATATTTTTATTGATTTCAGAGAGGAAAGATGAGGAAGAGAGAGACAGAAACATCAATGATGAGAAAGAATCATTGATCGATCAGCTGCCTCCCACCCACCCCACACGGAATGGAGCCTGAATCCTGAGCATGTGCCCCGACCGAGAATCGAACCGTGTCCTCCTGGTTCATAAGTTGACGCTCAACTACTGAGCTACGCCAGCCAGGCGGGCATCTTGCATTTTGATCTGGCAGCTCAAATCAAGGAGAAAGTCTTAGTGGCTGCGAGTCAGTCTTCCTCTCACACTTGCTAATCTCTCTCTCTCTAATCGAAGAGAGAGCAAGTCTCAGGCTCCATGTAGAATCTAGCATTGTTTTGTTTTTATTGTATTTTATTTATGGGGTTACTCTGTGTGGCAAGTGACGCAAGTCTTCTATTTACAGTAGCAGCGTACAGTTCCTTTTTGAAGAAATGCATTCAAGGTCTTAGCAAGTGAGTCAGTTTTAAAAAATGTGATGCAAGTAAAATCACAGCCTAAGCACAGATATGACAAAAAGAGCCAGGAAGGGGGTGCCCCCAGGACAAGGCTTGAGGCTACCTGAGAAGATGCCCGCCTCCCCACCTGGGAGTGCCAGAGGGCAGGATCCCTTCCTCCTGGGCCACTCAGGCGGGGTCAGTGGCTGGAATTCTCCAGCCCCAGGGCAGGCGCGCTGGGAAGGGCAAAGGCTGTGCGTGTTGCAATTCTGGGGGAAAGGTTTCAGCCCTTCCTCCATCCCTGAGGTCCCCTGAGCCCCTTTTATAGAAAACAGCCTCCCCGGCCTGGGCTCAACTTCAGAGAGGCTGTTTCGGAGGAGGCAGCCGCCAGGGACTTCTCAATGCGTTTCCAAGTCAAATCCACAGCTTGTCGGCTCTGCCAGAAAACCGGCCCCCTTTCCCTCTCCCGCCTGGGAGTCAGGCTGTGGGGCCATGCCTCCCAGACGCCCACCCCCACTCGCACCCCCACCGGTGTCCCCACCCACGCCTAGCACCCTCTCCCCACCCATCCCCCACCCCCTCCAGCTGAGGCTCAGAGGAGGAGGAGGAGCAGAGAAGGGTCTCATTCCCTGGATTGCAGGGCCAGGCCAGCCCTTTCTTAGAACATGACTGGACAGGGTGGGGACCTGCATGAGCCAGTCTCCTGCACACTCGCCCCTTCTCCTTCAAACCCCCCCCTTTCTCAATCCTTTTTATCACCATTGACAGCAGTGATAAGAGCTATTCTTTTATTTATTTGTTTTTAATCCTCAGCCGAGGATATTTTTCCATTGCTTTCAGATTGAGTGGGGTGGGGCGGCGGGGGGGCGGGGGGGGGGAGCGAGAAACATCGGTGTGAGAGAGACACATTGATTGGTTGCCTCCCTCCCATGTGCCCACTGGGCCGGGGATCAAGCCTACAACCTAGATAAATGCCCTTCCTGAGAAATCGAACCCTCTACCCTTGGGTGTGGGGGTGTGGGGTGCGGGGCGGGGAGGGGAGATGCTCTAACTGAGCAGACTGGCCAGGGCGATAAGAGCTGTTCTTGAGACTGTCCAGGTGGTGGGCACTGTGCTAACCACTTTCTGAATCTTCTCATTTCCCTCCCGAAGACCCTCTGGGGTGGGGATGGTTGTTATCCTATTTTAAAGAAGAGAAAGTTGAGGCTCAGAGGTGGTCAGTACTTGACCAAGGTCACACAGCTGAGAGCGAGCGAGCCCAGGAGTGAGCCAGGAGTGACTGCAGACACGCCTGAGCCACCCACCTCCACACCAGAAAAGGGCCTAGGAAGTGAGGAGGGGAAACTGAGACCAGCAACCCAAGGCTGCCAGGATCCCAGCAGAAATCCCTCCCCCGTGGCCCCCAGTGTCTGGTCACCCCGAGAGGGAGCGCGTCACCAGCCCCCTGTGTGGCTTGGGGCAGCCCCTTGCCCTCTCTGGGCCTCCATGTGCTCTTCTGGACTCTATCACAGGGGCCTTGGTCCGGCTGGAATGGTCCCCCCCCCGCCCCCCCCACCGCCCCAGCCCCTCCAGGAGCCTGCTGTCCTGGCCAGAGCAGAGCCAGGGGAGCCCTTGCGGGGCAGGGCGGGGGGGGAGGGGGGGGAGCCTAGGGACGATCTCAGCTTGACTCCCCTCTGATCCTCAGCAAAGACGCTTCTCCCCAAGGCGGAGGCAGGCTGGGCCCAGACATCAAAGGGCCTCCAGCGCTGTTGCTTTCCAGGGAGCCTCGTAAAGTAACAGGAAACAGGAGGATGACACTGCCCCGCCTGAAGCATAAGACTTGGGAGAAGGAAGAGAAGAAACTCCTGGCAGAACCTCCGCAAGGGCTTTGGCTGAACTCGGCCCTAGCAGCTGCCGCCGTCGGACCCTCTCCCCACGCTGGGCTGCGTGCAGCCAGCCTGGGGGATGTGGTCCGTGCGTGGCCGAGGGGCTGGGCCTCTCCCCACGGCCAAGGGACCTGTCTACTGGGGCCCTTCCTCCCTCCCCCCAGGGAGCACCCGAGCTGGGAGCTCTCGGAGACACAGAGCGAACCCTCATTTGAAGATCCCTGAGCCTGTCTCAGACCTCGAGACCTAGGGCTCCTCATCAAATACCTCACTCTCCCACCTCGCCAGATGCACCTGGCACGGTGGCCTGGACCTGGAGGCCAGTCACTCCTCTGCTCAAAACCTCCCCAGGGGGCACTTGGATCCTGTGGAGGGAGCGTTGGGTGCACGCACCCTCTGACCCAGCAATACCACTTCTAGGAATTTATCTGACACGTGTAGCAGCCCATGTGCTCGAATGTGGAGGAACAAGGACGTATTCATTGCAGAATTGTTTGTGGAAGCAAAAGGCTAGAAAAAAAGTCACTGTCCATCAGGAGGGACTGGGTAATGAAGTGCAGAGCGTCCGTGCAGCTGGAGGGCACGTGGCAGTAAAATCAATGCTAAGAGATGATCGGCAAAGCACACAGCACTGCAGCATGGTGTGTAGTATATGCGTCCATTGTGTAAAAAGGAGGGATTTGCGCATTGACTCATACTGCCGAGATCTCACGGATATGAAAGACCTGGCATAGGGGTGCCTTCTAGGGAGGGAATTGGGGAAGAGAGAAGGGAAATTTATTTCTTACTGAGCATTCAGTTGTATTATTTGCTTCTTCTTATTTTATTATAATGAGTGTGCATATGATTTCTTTTAGAGTCAAAAAAAGAAAGAAAAAAGAGAAAGCCTTTTTAAAGAAAATGGTTCTTGTCCTGCTGGCGTGGCTCAGTGGTTGAGCATCAACCTATGGACCAGGAGGTCACGGTTTGATTCCCGGCCAGGGCACATGCCCGGGTTGTGGGCTCGATCCCCAGTGTGGGGCGTGCAGGAGGCAGCTGATCAATGATTCTCTCATCGTTGATGTTTCTATCTCTCCCCCTCGTCTTTCCTCTCTGACATCAATAAAAATATATGGCTCTTTGCCCTAGAGGATAAAGTCCAAAGGCCTCTGCCTGATTTTATGGCCCTAGGAGTCCTTGTGACTGATGCCCCAGCCTCCTCTTCTCTGCTGGCTTCCTGCACCCCACACCTCTGTCACAGGGCACAGAGCTGTCCCCCCCCCCCCTTTCTCTCTCTCTCTCACACACACACACACACACACACACACACCCCAAGATCCCCTTCTCCAGTGACTCCCGCAGTCCTGTGTTGGGGCCTAAGACCTACTTTCTAAGGCGGCTGCCACAAAGGCTCCTTCCTTGTCAAAATGTGGAGCCCCTGTTCCTTGGAGCTGTCCCCCAGCTTTGGGCTGAGGTCACACGAATAGTGAGAAAGGTCCAGGCAGGGCATGTGGAGCCAGAAAATCACTGAGGAGCCCTTCTACAACCTGCATCCCCGACCCTCCTGCCCCCGGGGCACACCTGAGGGTGGAAAATCCCCACCGAGATAGGGCTGCTGGCCAGGCTGGCTCACCTCAGCCCAAAGGCCTGGTACCCAGTCTGACAGTTCCACTGGGCTTTAAGGAAAGTGTGGGGAGAACCAGGCGGGGCAAATCCCGGCAAGGCTGGCTTTCCCGAGAAGCTAAGGGAAACCCTAGGTTTTATAACCGTTTCTTTTAAAGAGGAAATGGAGGCCCAAGGACTTGTCCCAGGTCACACAGAAACCACAAGTGAGATAGGACTCGGATAAGGGAGTCTGACCCCTTTTCCAGAGGCTGTTGGCACAGTGGTTAGGAAACAGGGGTTTGGGGTCACGTGGCTTGCTGTGTGATCTTGGACAAATCTACTTCACCTCTCTGAGTCTGCATCCAGAGTCTCACGATAACATTCTAGCAGTCTAACATTCCAAAGTTGCACCCATCCATCCTTCCACTCATGCATCTTCCCATCCACCCATCCATTTGTCTACTTACCCACCCGCTCACCTACCTGCCATCCACATCCATTTATCCACACATCCTTTCACTCAACACCCATCCACCCATCCTCCCATCCATCCCTCCATCCACCCATCCTCCCATCCATCCCTCCATCCACCCATCCTCCCATCCATCCACCCATCCATCCCTCCATCCACCCATCCTCCCATCCATCCCTCCATCCACCCATCCTCCCATCCATCCCTCCATCCACCCATCCTCCCATCCATCCACCCATCCTCCCATCCATCCCTCCATCCACCCATCCTCCCATCCATCCCTCCATCCACCCATCCATCCCTCCATCCACCCATCCACCCATCCTCCCATCCATCCACCCATCCAATCATTCACACATACATCTCCCTGTCCACCCACCCATTTGTTCAATAAATATCACCTGTGACTCTACTATATGCCAGGGCCCGCAGATATTATGGTGAGTGTAGCAGACACTCTCCTGCCCTCCCAGAGCTCACAGAAGGTGCACAAAATCAATCACACAGCCCTTTCAAGGAAAGTATAATTGCAAACGGTGCTCGGAGAAGCCTCAGTTCCAACAGTGCGATTCCGGAGGAGTTTGGCCACACCTCCAGTGTGTGAAGCTGGTCTCCGCGGGGCAGGTATCGGGGTGAGTTTCCCTGAGGAGGGGTTGCCTGAGCTGAGACCTGATGTAGGAGGAGGCGGTTAACTAGAAGACGGGAAATCGAGGTGGAAAGTAAACACCCACAGGTTGTGGTTTGGAGGCTCCTGCCTGAATCCCTCGCTGGTTCCGCTACAGTGCGATTGGGGATCCCAGTGCTGGCCCAGCTGCCCCGCCCCGACAGAGTCAGCCGGTGCAGCTGGGTTCCCAGCTCCATTTCCAGTCTCCGCCCGGCACTCACCTCTGCCACCTGCCACACTGGCCTGCAGTTGCCCAATCTGCCAGGGAGCTTGAAGTCAATGTGTCCCACAGACCTTCAGAGCCTGGTACCTGCACCCATCTGGCCGCCTCCCTCTCTGGGGGTGGCCCAGCCAACAGGGCCTCTTGGCTCCACCCTCCATGAGGCCTGGTCAGTGATGCCAGGGAGACCTTTGCCCCGCTCAGCGCCTCCCGGGGCTCCTCTGGGGCCAACCTTGGCAGAGTCCCCGGGATCACTCCAGACCTGTCAGCCCCTCCTTCCAGAAAGAATCTGAGGGATGCCAAGAGCTCGCACGGCTCCCTTAGCCACCAGCCTCCCCCGATAGGCCTGCTTCCTCCTTGGTGCTGGGCTCACAGGTACCTTCCAGCCTCCAAACCGTGGCTACAGCTGGTCCCACTTCCTAGCATGCTCCTCTCGCCTCCCATCCCCTCCCTCATCCTTTTAAAGCTGCTCAACTCCTGCTGCCAGAACCTTCACCAGCTGGGCCCCCCCTCCCTTCCTCATCACGGCAGTGAGTGCAGCCTGGAGAGCCTGGGTTTCAGAGAAACGGTACACGCCTTCGCTCTCCTGGCGGGCAAGTGCTGTCTCCCCAGAGAAAAGCCTGGCCCGGGTGGAGGGGGATTTGGCTGTTAGGCCTGGCTCTGCTGTCGCTTCTTGTGTGACCTTGAGCAATCCCGTCCTCTGGGCCTCATGTGACTGGCTGAGCGGTCAGTCCCTTGAGGATGGGAGCCGGGCTGTCTTCCCACTGCAGCCCAGCACTGACCTCAGAGCCAGACATACAGTCAGTTGCTGTCCTCAAGGTTGGCTTGAGAGGAAGGAGGGAGGAGGGAGGAGGCAGAGGACCTATGGGAAAACGAAGGACTCAGCACCAGACTCAGCAAAGTGACAGAGTGGGGTGCTGCCTCCTCCCCGCTCAGAGCAGGTCCGAGAAAACGCTGGGTCTATGCAGAAGCCAAGAACGTGGTTTGCAGCTTGGATTTACAGCGTCTCCAGCTGCCTGAGTCCGGACAAACGGGGTCTGTTCGACTGTGTACCGAGGGCGGGGCGGGGCAGGGAGGTATTTGCATGGGGGGGGACAAAGGCGGGCTCCTCCCCTCACTCCGCTGTGACCTCAGGCAGGTGCCTTCACCTCATCTGTGCCTGTTGTTGGGAGGACTCAACAAGGCCTGGGAAGTGCCTGGCACGTAGTAAACGGGCAATACACGTGTTATTAAAATTATCACTATTCTATTATTATTATTGTGTGTCTAAGTATGATCACGTATGTGCGAGGCTGAAGTATAGGCTTCCATGTGTGTACGTGCACATGTGTGACGGGAAGAGAATGCTGGGTGCTCTGGGAGGGGCTGACGTGCGGGCCTCGCGGGCAAAGCTGAGTGAGCGTGTGTGCATGTGACAGCCACGAAAGGGGCGCCGCTTCTGCACAGCTTACAGGATTGTTGGGGTCCAGGAACCCTTGAGAGGTCACCTCCATGTCCATTTCCCTTCAGCGATTCTCAGAGAGGTCACAGCTCCTGTGATGTCACACACCCTTCTCCCCAGGAACCCGCGGCGGCCACCAAGCCCTCCTCAGCCGCCCACTGTACGGTAGTGCTGCTCACCCGAGCCTGGTTTTCTCGTGTCCAGCTGGTGGTTAGCAGGCCTGTCACTGCATGGCCCGTGCCTGGGGTGAGTGCTCAGAAAATGATGTCCGCCCTGGTGCCTGCCACAGTGCCCGTGAGGGTCACAGAAGTCCCTGCCAGTGGGTGGGATTATGGAGATGCTTGCGTTCAGAGACCATATGAACTGGAAGAGAACTGCGAAGCTGGCTTCCCCAATTTGCAGATGGGCAAAGTGAGGCCCAGGCAGGGCTTGCCCAAGGTCCAGGATTTCTCCACCCGTGGTGCCCTCTGGTTTCTGGGCCCCACAGGGACCCACAGCAGCCAACACCAGCCACCTTCCTCCAAAGATGGGGCCAGGGTGGGTGCACATGGCCGCAGGCTCCAGGGTGAGCATGTGGGCCAAGCTGGGGTTGAGGGAACGAGGGCCTGTGTGTGCAAGTTAAATTGGTTCAGGCTTTCTGAAAGTCAGCTTGATCATCTACCCCGCAAAGTCCCCATACCCGAAACTCTTTGACGGACCAATTTTACGTCTTGGAATTTCCCCTGCGGAAATGATCCCCATGTGCACAAAGGTGTAGCTACAGAGAGACTCGGTGCTGCGTTGCCCATATTTGGGAAACTGAACATCGCCCAGAGCCAGCAACCCAGGCAGCTGCACCATGGGAAGGCGGCAGCACGCTGGGGGTGGGTCCCCCTTCCCCAGCGCCAGGGCCAGAAGGCAGGTCACAAAGCCAGCTGTACATGATGAGCCCACTTTGGGAGAAATGTGCACACTTAAATATTTACACACACAGACGCAGAATATAAACAGCCGGAGAATGTACAGGAACATGTTAGCAGTTAATCATTCTGCATGGTGAGCCTTGGGGGGATGTTTAGTTTTCTTTTGTTGTTGTTGTTCCACATATATTTCCCTGTTCTCTAATAATCATTGGACAGCCCCGAGACGCTGCTGTGTCACTCTTTGCCTAACCATGGTCCTTGGTAGGAGCACATGAGGCAGTACGCTGGGTCTGTCTTAGCTCTGCTGGTGGAACGCCACCTTCTTCCCCGGCATCAGCCTTCAGATTCACTCTCGGAATCGGAACCGGAAATCCAGAGACTTCACCTAGATCCCCCTCCCATGATGCTCAGGCCCCAGTCACGCCTCTCCTGGTGGCTCGGACCAGAAGACCCCCAGAGCCTTGGGCAGGGGGGACATTTTCCTCTTTGGAGCTTAAAGCCCTTTCCTGGGTAGCTATGGGCTCCTCCCACCAGCACAGGGTGAGTGAGGACCACCGTCCCCAATTCTGAACAGAGTCAAGGCCCAGGGAGACGGGCCACTGGCCAGAGGTCAACAGCAGGACCAATGCCACGGGAGCCCGGCTGCCGAGAAGGAGGTAGGGGCTTGACATCTGGGCGGCTGCCCCCTGGCCCACTGCCGGCCTTCCCTGCCCCCATCCCCGCCCCCCAAAGGCCAGGAACATCTGGCTGCTGGCCTGGCTCCAGGAGGGGTGAGTGGTGGAGGGGCCTCCTTCCGCCAGGCCCAGACGCTGCTGTGGTGCAAGGCACATCCATCAAGGCTGCAGGGCTGGCTGGTGCTGGGAGGGAGTCGGCTCTTCCCTCCCCCTCCCCAGACATGCCTGCGTAATGGAATCTTTTTTCCTGTCCATTTATTAGAGCCCACAGAGCCCTACCAAGCCGTCTGCGTATTCAAACCCCCTGGCCCTGCCTTTCCTGGGGAAAGGGGTCTCCCAGGGGGCACCTGGGAGGAGCGCCTTCACCCTCACTAACGTCTCGCCCTGCTTTGCTCAGACCTGGCTAAGCACTTCACACAAGGGGTCTTGTGTGTCCATGCCTGTGAGAGGGGCACTCTCCTTGTCTTCGTGTTAACAGAGGAGAAAACTCAGGCTCAGAGAGGTTGAGTCACCTGTGCAGAGTCACAAAGCATGGCCATGGTAGAGTGTCTGACCCCTAAACCCAAGCTCTCTCCTCATTCTTCTCTTACTGTTGAAGAAAAGGGCCAAGACAAGGATATCTGCCCCTGCCTCTTCTCTCAACATGCAACATTGAGAGACGAGTAGGCAAGAAAAAAACAAATAAATAAAAGGCATCCAGAATGGAAAGAAAGAAGTAAAACTAATCTCTATTTGCAGATGACTTAATCTCGTGTATAGGAAATTCCAAGGAATCCACTAAAAAACGCTTAGAACTAATAAACGAGTTCAGCAAGTTTGTAGGAACCAGGACCAACAGACAAAAATCAATTGTGTTTCTATACATTTGCAATGAACAATCTGAAAATAAACTTAAGAAAGCAATTTCCTTCACAATACCATCCAAAATAATAAAATAATAAGAATAACTTAACAAAAGAAATGAAAATTTTATCTCTGAAAACTACAAAACATTATTGAAATAAATTAAAGAAGATCTAAATAAATGGAAAAACATCATATATCCATGGACTGGGAGACTCTATGAGCATTGTTAAGACTACCTGAACCGATATACAGATTCAATGCAATTCCTATCACAATCCCAGCTGACCACTTTTACAAATTGACAAGCTGGAATAGTCAAACAACCCTGAAAAAGAGGGGTCAAATAGGAGGGCTGTTCAACTCGAAAACTTACTACGGAACCAAGATAATTAAGGCAGCATGTATCAGTGAAATAGAACTGAGAACCCAGAAATAAATCCTTACATCTGTGCTTACCTGATTTTCAACAAGAGTGCCAAGACCCTTCAGTGAGCTCACCTGTGACTTAGTTTCCCCTTCTGTAAAATGGGGAGAACCACAGCAGCCACGCCAGAGGGCTGTTGTGAGGGTTGGAGTGGTTAATGTGCAGTGTTGAGGAGAGGGCCTGGCGTGCACTGGCATATGAAGGTGGTGCCTCTTCTATGTTTGTTCTTCTGCAAGCCTGGCCATGGGACGGGGCTGCAAGGCTGCCTTGCTGGGGGCTTGGGAAGGAACTTGTGTTTGCTGCTTGGACCCCTATGGAGTCATGGAAGAAACAGCATGACTTCTGCTCTCTTCCAGGACAGGGTTCCGTGGCATTTGCCAGGGACTTACTGCTGGGACTTCTCAGAGGAGATAATGATAATGATTATTATTCTCATTTTAGCTTACTATATATATTGGTCAGCGTTCAGCCAGAGAAACAAAACCAGTAGGAGATACACATTAAAAGATTTATTACAGGGAACTGGCTTACTCAACTCTAGGGCTGGCCAGACAAGCCTAAAGTCCATAGGTTATGGTTACTTTTATGTGTCAACGTGACTGGGCTGCCAAGTGTCCAGATATCTGGTCAAACATTATTCTGGGCATTTCCCTGAGGATGCTTTTAGGTGAGATCAACAATTGAATCAGGAGACTGAGGGGAGCAGATTGCCCTCCCTAATGTGGGTGGGCCTCATTCAATCAGGCGAAGGCCTGAATAGAATCAAAAGGCTGACCGTCCCTCAAGAGAGAGTTCTTTCTGCCTGACTATCTTTGAACGGAGACACTGGCATTTTTCTGCATTTGAACTCAATCTGAAACATTGGCACTCCTGGTTCTCAGGCTGGACTCAAACTAGAATAAAACATCAGCTCTCCTCCGGTCCAGCTTGCCACCTCACCGCGTGTGTGTGTGTGTGTGTGTGTGTGTGTGTGTGTGTGTGTGTGCGCGCGCGCGCGTGCACTGAACTCTCAGGCAGAGATGCAATTTCTTCTTCAGGGAAGTCTCAGCTCTGCCCTCAAGGCCTTCACTGATTCCACTGATGCACCAACCCCCTTCCTGTCCCCCCATCACCTCTGATCTCCCTTACTAACATCAGCTGATTATGGACTCTAATCGCATCTATAAGAAACCTAGATGACTGCTTGACTGAACCCTGGGCACTGCAGCCTAACCACATTGGCACATGAAACTGGCATCACAGCCTGGGCCTAATGGGATGCCAAGTACACAACTATGTGTCAGCTAGTTTGTTTCTCCAATAATCCCACGAGGAAGTTCTGTAAGATTCTCTTTTCTGGAAGAAGGTGACTTGTCCAAGGTCACAGAGCTGAGAGGAGGAGCGGGGCTCTGAACCCAAGTTGCCTCCCGTTCATGCTCTTCCCTCTCCCGGTTCTGCCTCACAGCCTGGTCCTTCCCAGCCTCACTCAGCCTCTGTGGTGGGTTCTCCTCCGCTGTGGGGGCAGGCGGAGGCTCAGAGAGGGCGAGCGGCCGCCCTAGTCACTCAGCCGGGAGGTAGAGGGCTGTTCCACGCCGGCTCAGGTTCCCTCCTCACGGCAGCCACCTGCTCACTCCCTGTGACCTCGGCTGCCCACCCGGAGGAAAACACTAAACTTCTGCCCCCGGGGACTGTGTGACGCGGGCCCCCTCCCCCCGGCCTCCCCGCTGTCCTGGGCCAGGAGGTGCGGGATTCTTCCGTGTGTGACAGTGGAGGCCGGGCCTTGGAGCGCATGGTAGAGTTAGCGGACCCCTGTCTCCAGGAGCTCCTATTCTGGGTTAGTTCCACCCTCGGGATGTCCCAGGGGCACCCCATGGGAGATGCCCCGCCAAGGCCAAACGCCCTCGAGGTGTCCCTCTCCCCAGCCTCACGCTGGGCGAGGCTCCAGTGGCCCAGCAGGATGTGCGTCCTGGGAAACCAGGGCGCCTTCTGAGGCGCCAGACCAGCGGTTCTCAACCTGTGGGTCGTGACCCCTTTGGGGGTCGAACGACCCTTTCACAGAGGTCGCCTAAGACCATCGGAAAACACATATATAATTACATACTGTTTTTGTGATTAATCACTATGCTTTAATTATGTTCAATTTGTAACAATGAAAATACATCCTGCATATCAGATATTTACATGAAGATTCATAACAGTAGCAAAATTACAGTTATGAAGTAGCAACGAAAATAATTTTATGGTTGGGGGTCACCACAACATGAGGAACTGTATTAAAGGGTCGTGGCATTAGGAAGGTTGAGAACCGCTGTGCCAGACCCCAGAAGGGTCCCGGCTCCGCCAAGACTGCGGTCGGTGTTGGCCATGCCGAGGCCCGCCCACCCCTTCCTGTGGGGGCCTCAGTGCCAGGGCGGCGGCCCCGTGAACAAAGCCCTGCTCTGTTCTTGGCCCCGGGCGGGGGTGGGGGCGCGGGTGCTGCTTCAGCTGCACCTCACACCAGCCAGGACCCGCCGCTCCCCTGCTCACCCCCACGAACTGGCACCTTTAGGCGTCAGAGGAAACCCACCCCATGCTCAGCACCTTCCAAACTCCCAAATAGGCCGCAGCTCAGAGACCAGGAGTCGGGGCCCTGGGGCTGGGGCCCGCCAGGAGCACCGAGCACTGGCTCCACCTTTGCTTGGGCCCTCGGACCAGGCCTCAGTCTTCCTTTGGTGAATGAGGAGAGGAGGCTGGGCGGCTTTGCCTCTGGGCACACAGCCTCTGGGCGCAGCGGGAAGAAGCAGAGGTGGGACTCAAACCCAGGTCTGCAAGCCTGCAGAGCCCCTGGTCTTAACCACTGCACCAAACCGCCCTTTGGAAACCGTGCGGAGATCATGAGTCCAAGGGCTCGGGGCACACACACACACACACACACACACACACACACGTGCATGCACACCTTCCTCAGCAGCCAAGCTGTGCCAAGAACAGCCTTGGAATGGGCGAGGTGTTCCAGGCCAGTCCCCGACCTCACCTGGAGCGAGCCCGAGGCCTGGGTCCAGGAGTCAGGGCTGCAGCTCAGGGTCCCCTCGGTGTGTGCATGTGTGGGGGGAGGTCTCCCCAGCTCAGCAGGCTGTGGGTCAGCTGGTCCTCCTCCCCCAGTCCTCCCGGCACCCACAGGCCCCGGCCAGGCCCAGCTTCCGGAGCTGCCGCCACCTCGGCCGGCCGCACACACATGGTTTCAATCAGCAGCCCGCGTGGATGAATGGTGCCTTGTGAGAGCGCGGCAGGGCTCACCTCCGCACGGGACGGGCCAGGTGGGCAGCCTCCGGGAGGGAGGCCTGTGAGGGGGCCTCTGGTGGGGGGTGGGGTCCTGACCTACCATGCGAGGTCTCAGTCGGCCTTGGCTTCACCCTCCGTGTAGAGAGATAACAGCCCCTTGGGGAGTGGGGGGGTGTGGGGGGGGGCAAGGCTCTGAGGATTCACTGATGTGATGCTTAGTGTGTACTAAGGGCCTGGCACACGGTGTGCACTTCATACCTGGAGTCCAGCCCAACCTGCCAGGGGCCTGGGGCCAGGGGCTCATGAACGTGGTTTAATGGGGAAGGGAGAGGCCCCCCGCTTGGAGCAAGGGGCTGGCGTCCATGGTGCCGTTTGTGAAGGGGGGAGGCTGCAATCAGCTCTGTGGGTCACACCTCAGAGGGGCCTCACAAAGAGAGCTTTGGGGACCTCTGCTCCATGAAGGGGGTCGACCAGGAGGCCTGCCCCCCACCTCTCCTGCCGCAGGAGCGCTTCCGCTTCCATAGCAGGACCAGATGCGAATGCTGGCTGAGCACCGACTGGGGGCAGCTCGGTGTTACAGGCACCTCTCCTCTGGTCTTCCTCCTCCTTCTGTCAGTGGCTCTGTTTTGCATATAACAAAACGCCGACTCCGACAGGGTAGGCTAGCAGGCTGCCAGCACGCAGCTAGAGGAGGCAGAGCTGCGGGTGAGGCCGCGTGACCCAGTCGGGCCCAGGCTCTGCTGCATGCGTGGCCGGGGCAGGCAGCCTGCCCGAGGGGAGGGAGAGCGCCTTCTCTGAGGCCTCCAGTGCACGGGGCTGTGGGGGCCGTGCTCCCTGCTTGGCTGTCGTTCCGCCCCCAGAGCTTCCTTAGGCACCTCTCCCTGCCTCCCGCCCAGCACCCAGCACAATCTGGCACAGAGAAGGGGCTCCTGGGCATTTGAGAACAGAGGGAGGGAGGGAGAGAGGGTCACGTCTCCAGTGTGGCTGTCCTGTCACCATGGGGATGAAGTGTAGAATCCTTACCCCTTGCACAAGCCCCAAGGACCCACCCCTCCTCCCTCACCCCCACCCCAACCTTCAGCCTCCACGAAGGCCTCCGGGTTCTCATAGCCCTTGGCCCTCTGTCCGGCACCTCCGGCTCTGCTTGCACTTTCACCCGCCTGTAACCCTGTCCTTTTCTACCTGCCTCGCCAGTCCTCCGAGACTCAGCCAGCACCAGTGCACCGGCCTGGCCTGGGCTCCAGGCACCTCCCCACCCCGTGATTCCCGGAGAGCCCGGGGCTGTGGGCGTCTCTGGGACTGGCCCCAGATCCAGAGTCTGTCTCTGTGGAGGAAGGAGGTGCGTCCTCTCCCCTCAGCTGCAGACAGGATGTTTCCTTCTCTTCTTTTATCTCAACCATCTGTGAAGTCGAGGGGGCTGCACCCACACGGCTACACAGGGGTCATTTGCCGAGCAGGTCCCTCCTGGCTCCGAGCCTTTCGGCGGTTCTCCCGGCTCCGCTGAGGGACCGTATTTGGAGGACGCTTTAACGGACACGCGGCCCTGCCGTCTTCTGCACGGACCAGGTGTCTCCCTCAAGGTGAGACGTCACCAGGCCCCTGGTCTTTGGTGTGACGGGTCAGTAAGGGACCTTAGGAAAAGCATTTCTGTGGGAATAACTTTGGACATGCTCAAAGGTAAAGCCACAAAAGTATTCAGCGCAGCTTCGTTCATGACACTACAAATCTGAAATAACCCGCACGCTCACAGCAAGTGAGTGCGGTAACGACACAGGCGACGGCCACACTCACCTCTGACGGGGAAGCATTATGTGGAAGAGGGGACCCCCAGGCAGGTAGGGAAGGGAAGCAGGGGTGCAGGGTAAGAGTGCAGACCTGGGAGCGAGGGGCCCAATCCAAAGGCAGACTGTGCCATCTGCAGCCAGGAGACAGCGGACGAGTCACGAAACTGAACAGGCGGTGAAGGGGGAGGGAGGGCCCGGCGGGGGCACCTGGCACTTAGCAGACTGTAACTGGCGCAGACCACGCGTCCAGTACGCATTCGCTCTTATGATCACAGGCCCCACACTGCGGGCAGAGCTGATCGCCATGTCATGAGTGATGTTTATTTTCTTAGGTTTGCTAATTTGTTTTTTAAATTTTTCCTGCAATGAATGTGTATGACTTGTATTAATTTTTTTTAATATGTTTTATTGATTTTTTTACAGAGAGGAAGGGAGAGGGATAGAGAATTAGAAACATCGATGAGAGAGAAACATCGATCAGCTGCCTCCTGCACACTCCCTACTGGGGATGTGCCCGCAACCAAGGTACATGCCCTTGACCGGAATCGAACCCGGGACCCTCGAGTCCGCAGGCCGACGCTCTATTCACTGAGCCAAACCGGCCAGGGCTTGTATTAATTTTAAAAAAGAAAAACAAGCAGGACTTCATAAGGAGACAGCCCTATGGAACTCACTGCTGCCAGCATGTTGTTGAGGACATAGCTTATGATGCACTCGGAGATTTGTGGGGAGAAACCCATCTGCTCTTGGTACCAGGAGGCTCCCTGGTCCCACTGGCTGCCCGGGGGCTCCCAGCCACAGCTCTGTACCCAACCTCGGTGTCCCATACGAGAGGCCATTCAAGTAAACGCCGACCGTGCACAGGAGAAGGTGGGAAGGAGTCTCACCCAGGCGCCAGGGCACGAGGGATACTTGGTCTTTAGATTTCGTGCATTTCCCTGATGACGGCAATTTTGTCACAATAATCTTGGGTCACAACAAACTGGAAACGACATGATTTGATGTCACAGAAAAAACATGCAATAACACAAAAAGATGTGGACCATTTATTACAATTAAAAGGAGATTTGCAAAACAGAATTCCATTGCTAGGAGAGCGACTTCGTACATCAGCCAGAGAGAGGACGTCCTCAAACATGAGCAATGGTATCACGGAGCAGAGGGCAGACATCCCCCTTTCTTCTCATTTGTCTGTGTGTTCTCAATTTCCCACAATGAATATCTATAACTTTTCTGATAAAAATGTATTTTCTTAAAAGGAGAGGTCTGGCCATGGCCGGTTTGGCTCAGTGGATAGAGCGTCGGCCTGCGGACTGGAGGGTCCTGGGTTCGATTCCAGTCAAGGGCATGTACCTTGGTTGCGGGCACATCCCCAGTAGGAGGTGTGCAGGAGGCAGCTGATCGATGTTTCTCTCTCATCGATGTTTCTAACTCTCTATCCCTCTCCCTCTCTAAAAAAAAAATCAATAAAATATATATATTAAAAAAAAAAAAGGAGAGGTCTGGCTCCACAGCTGGCCTAGATCGAGCCTCTAAGTCACGGGGGACTCCGTTGTTAGCCTCCTTCTTGCCTCCACGTTCTCCCACTGTGTGCCTGCTTTCCCGCCTGCTTTTAATTGGTGCCGCCTTGCTCTCCTTCCTGTGTCCTTCCTTGTAAAAGGCCCGAAACCCTTGCTGGAAGGGGGCAAGGCAGAAGCCAGGGCGCAGGTCCAGCCCGCCCGCTGCTCCCCGCCACCCCACACCGCCTCCTGCAGCCTTGTTCTAATTAGTGGGGACGCAGAGCATGCCCAAAGGCAGAACTATAAACACCAGAGGCAAAGACCCATAAACAGCTGGGTAACCAGCTCCAGCTGTGCAGATGGCTGGCCCCTCGTCCATGCTGGGGGCGCAGGGGGCTGGCCTGGCCACTGCGGACTTGCCTCTGCTTCCGGTTTTTAACTATAAGCTGCCATGAGCTGGGCAGTTAGAGAGTTGGGTGGGTCAATCTTAAGTGCTTTTACATTCAAGTGAGCAGGGGGTATGGGGACCAAGGCTCCTCAAAGTCACCTGAACCCCATTACCTGTGCTCTTGAGCTTCAGTTTGCCTATCTGTAAAATGGGTTAGAAAGGGACTAAGAGACTAGATGGGCCTTCTCAGCTCTACCACATTATGCTTAACTCATAAATCTATGCACTGGAACTAAAGGCCGATAATATACCTATCTGTACTATAATAAAAACATAGGTCCTATGGTAATAGAAGTGTGCTATAGTCAAATTATCTATACTGTAACCCATACATCAGATTCTATATTGTTGTATCATACTCTTTAATATAAAATTTTAAATTTGTAAGTGACTATCTTGGATATCTGTGATCACAGAGAACACAGAGGCAAGCCAGAAAGACTGCCTGTAAGAAGAGAGGCTTAAGGGCTATGAATTTGACAGGTAGGGGAAATGAGCCTCCAAAAATGTCGTGATGGAGGAGAAGGGAGAGACTTTGGGGAAAGGGGGTTGATGGGGCTGTTTGGATCATCCAGAGAAGGAATCTGTGCCCATCTTGCACTGCATAACACAACCTGGCATGGCGGAGGGTGAAAGCTTAGTATCTGTGAGATGGCAACTCCCCAGTGATCTACAGATTCAACACAATCCCTGTTAAAATCCCAGGTACATTTTTTTACAAGCTGATCCTAAGAGTCACATGTAAATGTAAGGACCCCCAAATAGCGAAAAACAATTTTAAAAAGGAAGACCAAAGCTACAGGAACCATTCCTGACTTCAATAATTACTACAAAGTTACAGTAATCTGTCTAAAACTGGCTATAGATCAGTGGAATAGAATTGAGGATATAAGTAAATACTTATATTTATGGACAATGGATTTTGACAAGGGCGCCATAGTGATTCAATGGGGGAAAGAACAGTCTTCTCAAAAAGGGGTGCTGGGACAACTGGCTATCCACACCCCAAAGAATGAAGTTAAACTCCAGCCCCACATGATACACAAAAATCAACTCAGCATGGATCAAAGACCTAAATGACCCATCTAATAAGAATCTAGTATCCAGAATAAAGAACTCTTACAAACTCAACAACAAAAAGACAGGCAACCCAATTCAAAAATGGGCAAAGAACTTGAATAGACATTTCTCCAAAGGAGACATAAACAGCCAGCAAACACATGAAAAGATGCTCATCATCATTAATTATCAGGAAAATGCAAGTCAAAACCCACAATGAATACCACTTCACACCCACTTGGAGAGATGTAATGAAAAACGTGGAACATGACAAGCTTTTATTAGGACAGGAGAAATTGGAACCCTCCTCCATTGCTGGTGGGACTGAACATGGTTTGGCCACCGTGGAAAACAGCTTGAAGTACGCATACACGCGACAACATGGGTGAACCTTGAAAACATTATGGTGAGAGAAACCAGACACAAAAGACTACAGATTGTGGGATTCCATTTACGTGACTTGTCCAGAAAAAGCAACCCTCCATAGAAACAGAAAGTGGTGTAGTGTTTGCCAGAGGCTGGGAAGAAGAAAGAGTGGGGAAGGACCACTAATGGGCATGAGCTTTCTTTTTGAGGTGATAGAATGTTCTGGAACTAGTGGTGATACTTGCACAGCTTTGTGACTATGCTAAACAGCACTGAATTAATTGTGCACCTTAAAGCATTATTTTATGGTATGTGAATTACATCTCAATATTTTAAGAGCTGCCCTTTGTGCTATAGATTTATTTTTTTATTGTGGCAAAATTTGCCATTTTAAGTGTACAGTTCAGTGGCATTAACTACATTCACATTGTTGTGCCACCATCACTACTATCTGTAACGTTTCCCACCTCCCCAAGCAGAAACTCTGGACCCATGGAACAATGACTCCCCGTTCTCTCCCCTCAGCGCTTGGTAACCCCTAGCCCACCTCCCGTCTCTGACTCTGCCTGTTCCAGACAGCCCGTAAGAGTGGAAGCACACAGTATTTGTCCTCGTGTGTCTGGCTTATTTCACTTAATATAATGCTTTCAAGTTTAATTCCTGTTCTATCATTTACCAGGATTTCTTCCTTTTTTTGCTAAACGATATTCCCCTATGTGCATAGGCCATATTTTGCTTATCTATTCACCTGCGGATGGACACCTAGGTTGTTCCCAGTGTTGGCTGTTGAGAATAATGTTTCGGGGTTTTTTTTAGGAACTGTTTTCCACAGAGGCTGCTCTGTTTTACAGTCCCACCAGCAATGTATGAGGGTTTCAATTCCTCTATGTCCTCATCCAAATTAATTTTCCTTTTAAAATAAGTTATAGCCATCCAAATAGGTATGAAGTAGTCTTGTTTTGCATTTCCCTCATGGCTAAGAATGTTGGGCATATTTTCATGTTGGCCATTTGTATATCTTCTTTGGAGAAATGTCTAATCAAATTCTTTGCTCATTTTTAAATTGAGTTGTTGGAGTTCTTTATATATTCTAGATAGTAAGCCCTTACCAGACATATGGTTTGCAAATATTTTTCCCATTCTGTGGATTGTATTTTCACTCTCTTGTTAGTGTACTTTCATGCACAAAAGTTTTTAATTTTAATGAAAAATAGTTTACCTTTTTTTCCTTTTTTGCTTGGGCTTTTGGTGTCATATTTAAGAAACAATGACCAAATTCAAGGTCATGGAAATGTGCACTTACGTTTTCTTCTAATAGTTTTATAGTACAGCTCTTAAATTTAGGTTTTTAAATTCATTTTGAGCTAATTTTTGTATATGGTGTGAAGTAAGGGTCCAACTTCAAACTTTTGCACATAATGTCCAGGGTCTGCTTACCATGAGACTGATAATACCTACCTCAGAGGATTGTCATGATGATTAAAAGATATTACTAACTGAGGACCTGCTGAGTCAGAGTGAGAAATACTTTTTATTATTCATGTTATTTAATTTGATAGTACCCCACCACCATTTATTCCTCCCCCCTCCCCAACCCAGTCTTCGATGGGGAGATTCGCCCTGACCTAGCCTTGAGACCATAGTGTGATATCGCCCCCTGGTGGACATATTCTGAACTGCACCAGAGAAGTCTGACATGCTAGAGTAAGAATCAAAATTCAGCTCCCTTTCTTTCTTCTTACCTGTAACTATTTCAGCGTGTACTCTGTAAGAACAGTGATATACTCATACATTGCAGTACAATAATCAAAATCATGAAGTTTAACGTTGATACAATACCATTCTCCAACCCACACAGTCTGCATTCACGTTTTGCCAGTTGTCCCTGTGGTATGCTTTATAGCTCATTGTTTCCTGATCCAGGACCCCTTCAGGGTCACCTGTGACTTTGATTGCCCGGTCCCTTTAGTAGACATTTCTCAGCTTTCCTTTACTTTCATGACTTCGACATCTTTGGAGGTCGGGCCAGTTATTTTGCTAACTGTCCCTCTCCATGGACGTGTCTGCCGTTTCCTCCTGGCTAGATTCACGTTACCAGGTTTTGTCAGGAACGGCACAGGCTGTGTCCTTCTCCTATGACAGTGATGGCGAACCTTTTGAGCTCAGCGTGTCAGCATTTTGAAAAACCCTAACTTAACTCTGGTGCCGTGTCACATATAGAAATTATTTGATCTTTGCAACCATAGTAAAAACAAAGACATATTTTTGATATTTATTTTATATATTTAAATGCCATTTAACAAAGAAAAATCAACCAAAAAACTGAGTTCGCGTGTCACCTCTGACACGTGTGTCATAGGTTCGCCATCACTGTCCTACGACGTTGGTTTGCCCCAAGACTGATGACGCTAACTCGAAGGCCCCATCTGTGGGCCTGTGGGAGCTGAGCTCTGAAGACCAGAGAGGTGCGGAGACTTGCCCCGAGTCACACAGCAAGTCCGGCTCCTCAGCTCAGGGTCTTGACAAGTGCTCAGGAAAACTTCAGCAAGGTGAGACCTTCCCCGACTGCCTTGGGCCTCCTTGGGCCCTGGCTCTGCTGGGAGCCTGCGGGCTGGTGAAGGACAGCAGTGTCACCCCCTTTGTGGCATATCTCACATTCCCAGTTATTTTTATTAGAACATTTTCATTCTACCGATGAATACATTATCTTTCTTTTAAAAAAATGTTTCAGCCAAAGTTAAAGTCCCCTAGGAAAACCCCTCTTCCCTGTCCCCTCCCCCTCCTGTTACCAGTTTGGTGTGAGAAATATCCATCTACTAGAGGCCTGATGCACAAATTCGTACAAGAGTAGGCCTTCCTTCCCCCCAGCTGCCGGCACCAGCTTCGACTGGCACCTGGGAGGGCTTCCCTCCAGCCCGGCTTTGTCCGGAATGCCATCCGGTCTAATTAGCATGTTACCCTTTATTATTATGATAGATACTCCTGGAACACATACACGCTATAGTATTCTCTTCCACATGGTAACACTGTAGAGGTCAGTCTTGTAAAGGACCCTGGCAGGACTGTCTTCAGCTGCATTGTCAGCACGTGGCTGCCCCCCAGGGATGGGCAGGTTGTTTCCCTTCTCTGCTATCATCAAACTCTCTGCCCTGTGCACAGCAGCCAGGGCTTCTCCCAGGGAAATGCCCACCTGCGGAGCCTGGACTGCCCGAGGGCGCGGGGTTCCCGCAGGGAGCTCCCCTCTGTGGGGGGTGCGGGGCTCTAATGTGTTTTGTTCACTCAGACTGTTAGACTTGCAGGACTCTTGGGACCTCTGAGAGCAGCCAGGCTGGCTTTTCACAATGCGCTTCAAGGAATCTTGGGGTTCCAGACAGGATGGGGGACAGGGAGGAGGGAGAGTCCAGACCCTCACCCCCACTCCAGCCAGAGCATCTGCCTTTACCTGGTTTCCAATGAAGTTTCCCCTGTAAGGAGAATCATGCTGTTGTAAAAGTCACGGGTTTCTGATGTGGCCCAACCCCTGGCCTGGCACAGGCTTCCCTTCGGTGTCACACCTTCTGGATCTGTTCCCAGTAGAGCAGCTTCTTGCTGGTGACGCCACGTGGCCGCACCGAGCTCCCAGACGACAACCCCCAAGGTGGCCTCTGCAAGTGTGGCTCTTGTGCCACTGGGTTGGCATTTTAGGGTGTTCCCAGCGGGGTCCCAGCAAGCCCCTCGCAGCATCCACATTTCTGTAACCTCCTCAGGCTCACACGGGGGCGGGCTGTGTTAAAGTGCACATGGCTGGGCTCTGACTGAGTGCTTTGGGGGAGCCGGGGAATATGCATTTTGAAGCCTTGCAGGAGGTTCTGAGGAACAGGCACTGACACTGGCATTGCAGACAGCTGGCCAGGGCCCCTCCCGCAAATCGCAACCAGGCTGGGAGGGCTAGAAAGTCGTTTATTTTATCCAAAGTTTTTGCTCCTTGGACAGAGGGACTCTGAATTCATCTGAGCCAGGGTTTCCCAAAGTGGGGTGCCTCTGCTGCTGGAGAGGTTGTTAAAATGCAGGTTTGCCCCCCGCTCATCTGTCAGAAAACTCTGAGAGTGTGGCCTTGGCATCTGGTATTTTAAGCAAATTCTCCAGGGACAGCCATGAAGTCCAATTCCCTCCAAACCCCTAAAAGATGAGGAAACTGAGGATCAAGAGGTAAAAGTGACCTGTCCCCAATCACAAGTCACATTAGTGGCAGAACTGGTTCTAGACTCTGAGCCTCCACACCAGGGCGAGGCACTTGTCACCATCTGGCAGGTCTGAAGGCACTTTGCCCCCTGAGACACCCCACCTGCTGGCTGTCCCACGACAGGCCTCTGCTATCTGGGGAAACTATCTACAACCCCATGGACATGACCTCTGATTTGAATGAGTCACCGTGTGTGTGGCGGGGGGGGGGGGGGAGGGGGAGATAGCAAAGGGGGGCAGAGTGGCCGTGCATGCAAACATCTGTGTCTCCACCCTCCTCTGCAAGGTCTTGCTCAAGGTCGGACAGACAGACATGACCAATGGGTACAAACGGAACCCCATTTTATTAGCAGTTAGTTCAATATTGTACATTAATGGAGGAAGGTTCCCACTGTTAACACAACCCAAAACGGCTGGTTTGAGAGCCCTGATCAGGTGAGCTGGGTAGCGCCCCCTCTCCACACCTCTCCCCACCCCAAGGGAAGGAAATCTGGGCCTGCTCCCCCAGCGTGCCCCCCCACCCTCTCCAAGTCAGCCCTCTCCTCTCCCCAGGAAATGACATGAATTTCATGCACAAATTACAAAAGGAGCCCTCTTGCTGATAATAAACGCTAGCATAGTCTTAAAAAACCCTCTCCTCCCTCATTCTCCTCAAGGGCCACAGAGAGGGAGGGAAGGAGGAACTTAGGATAAAACACAGCCAGAGTCTCCCCAAGCCCTTGACATTGACCCATGCCCATCCCTCCAGGAAGCTGAAAATATCTCCAGTCTAGGCTGGTGCTTGCCCGGGGGCAGCCAACCCAGGGATGGCAAACCCAGAACCCAGCATCGCCTGCAGGGAGTGGGGAGGGGATGGGGCTGCCTGGGCCTTCCATCCACTCTTCAACTAGGACAGACCCCTTCTTCCCTGACATCTGAAAACCCGGCTGTAGCTCCACCTGCTTGGTGTATAAATGGGGGGACTGAGGCCCTGGGAGGAAAGCTGTCAAGCAGCTAAGGTACCAGTTGGGACGCAATTGCCCACCTCCTGCCTCCAGCCCAGGGCTCTCTCTTCTCCTTACACCACGGTGAGGGGTGGGGGACGGTTCCCCAGCTAGACCTTTCCCCGCCACATCCCAGGGGCCTGGCTCTGCTCCAGTGCACACTGACCACGGCCTCCAAGAACCGGAGACCCAGAACCACAAGAGAGAGAGACAGAGACAGAAAAAGACAGACATGCAGTTTGGTGCCCTGTGGTCCATCACCAGGATCAAAGCGGGGACATCTCATTCCCAAGAGGCCCAACACGACTTGGTCTGGCCTCCATGCACACAGCCTCCTCCTCCTAGAGGGCCCCCAAGCCTCCGCCCCCCTGCACCCCAGGCCTGGCTGCAGGGCTGCCTCCTGCGCTCCCCTGAGCTCCTGGAGCTCCAGCCGGCCCCTCTGCTGGTTTGGCACTTGGTACAGGTGGCAGCAGAGGGGCACCTTAGGGTGGAGGGAAGTTGTCAAGTCAGCACAAAGGCAAACCTCCTCACACCTCAGGTGTTTGTGACAGTACAGGGGCTGGGGGCTTCGCCTGACGCCAGGAGGAAACTGCAGAACGCGGCCTGTCTGCGCAGCAGGCCTGCTGGCCTCGGAAGCAACGGCATTTAAAACTCAGAGTGAGCTGAAGGACTTTTCCACATTCAACGAGCCTTAAACTCACAGGTACAAACGCAGTGTGCGCCCCTTGATTGGATGCAAATTCCAAACCAGGAAAGGAGAATGGGGGTTGGAGAGCAGATGGGAGGAATTATCGTTTCAGGGGAGATACTGGGCCACTACAGAGAAGAACGTCCTCAGTCTTAGCAGGTGCAGCCTGCAGCATTTTGGGGTGAAGTCTCGTGATTTTTACTTTTAAGCTGATCCAGAAATGTAGAGAGAGAACGTACCACAATGTTCATTTTAAATCTAGGCAGCGGGTGAAATCCATGGACCGCCCGCCCAGTGTTCTGCTGCTGCGGACAGACCTCTGCCCCCACTTGGGCCCCGACACTGGCTGCTCCTACTTAGGGGTTTGTAAAGGGCCATGGTTAAAGTTCAGACTCGTCCACCATCACAAGATGCCTGCCCTGCCGGTGGCTCTAGAGCTGCGAGTGGCTGAGGCGGTAGCTGGCCTCCCCCGCTCCCACCTTGTGGGGCAAGGGCTCGCGGTGGGGTCAGCAGAAGGGATGGTGAAGTCATCCACACGGTTGGAGCTCCCCCCGCCCCCTCTCTCTGGCCAAACCCTTACAGTGAGTCAGTGAGCACTAAGCTGATGCTGCTGTGCCCACTGACCTCTGGTTCTCCTCCCGACGGGGCTGTGCTCAGTGGCTGAGTGCCTTGTCTCCTCTGTAACCCCTGCAGTGGGTCCTGGAGAGACGCATCAGTGGGAAAGGAAGTGACAGCAGGGAACAGATTTGTATGTGGCAGGGCACGTGCCCAGCCTCCCAGAAAGGCCTGGACAACAGCCCCAGTGTCTCCTCTGCTCCCACAGGTCTCACCCCTGCGTGACCTTCCTTGGGCCCGGGGCTCGGAGAAGGGGAGCTGCCGGCCCCTCAGGCCCCGTTCAGAGCTGCGGGGGGGCGGGGGGGGCAGACGTCCAGGCCCAGAGGGCAGACTGCTGTGAGGTCGCCAAGGTCACGGAGCCCTCACCCTCGCTGACAGATGGGAAGTGAGGCCTGGGACTTGCCCCAGGGAAGTCCCTGCTGCACTCTGGGAGTCTGGTTCCACAAGCGGGCAGGCCGCCTGCCCTGCCCAGACACTCTGCCCGCCCCTTGCGGGATTGACCGTGGGCTCCCAGGCCCAGAGGCCGGACGAGAAACACAGTGGGAACGCTTCTGGGTAGACCAGGAAACCACACGCAGTGGTCCCGAGGGTCCAACCCTCTCCATCCCGGTGGAGAATTGGGGAGGGAACTGGTTCGCAGTCTGGGAAGGGCCTTTGGAGGTGAGGAGAGTATGACAGGGATGCAAATGGAGGCCTGAGAAGCTCAAAGGCACCCTGGCTGGGAAGAAGTGGTTTGTCCCGGGTCCTGGAGTGACCGAGGGCGAGAGGGAGGGCAGGACCTGGCAGGGGCGGGGAGAAGGGCTCAGAGGCAGTGGCGCGGCAGGTAGGGCACTGACTGTGGCAGGAGCTGCACGTCATCCTCAGCCCCTGCTCCCAGGAGCTGTGACGTGTCTCCACACCCGGAGGCCTTCCAGCCTCAAGGGGCCAGGCTCTCGGAAAGGCCTTCCTGGGGGTCAGTCCGAAGCTGAACTGGCAGTGGGAGGGGCTGGGCGAGCACCCAGTTTAGTCCCTTCACATTGTTAAGAGGAGGGTAGGAGCAGACCCCAACCAGCGAACAGCCCAGAGCCCCACGGTCCGCAGGCCCCGCGGCTCCAGCGCCCAGGGCAGCTCCCCACCTAGCACCGTGTGAGGGCACAGCGGCCTCCGCCCAGGACGCCACCCAGCCCGCTGTCTCCTTTGGCCAAAATTCCCCAGGCTCCCTGGGGAGAGTGGGTCTTCCCCATGGACCCTGCCACCTCTGTACACCCGGGCAGCCCAGAGAGCCCTCCCGGGCACCTGCACACAGTCTCCCGGCCCGGCCCGTGAAGACACGCCCGCCCGCCCTCCCCTCACGGAGAAAGACACCCTCTGGGCCTGGGGCTTGCCACCATTTTGTATGACTGAATTAAAAACAAACCCAACCAAAAAAAATATAATATATATATACAAATTATATATATATATGTATATGTATAACACAGTGCGACCCCAGCACCCAAAGTATAAACTCTGGCACCAAGAAGAAAAACAAAATATTAAAATACTTTAGCTTCTTAGTATTGGGGAGGTTAAGGGGCCTCTCGGAACCCTCAGCCACAGGTCGCCGGGCAAGGCTGTGGGTGGCAGTGTCCCCAGCTCCCTGGGTGGGCCAGGGCCGAGGCTGGTGGGCGTGGGGACAACGTATGTACATTGAAACACGTATACTGCAGACTCCTGAACCGCCCAGTCTTTTACCACAGGAAACACCACGCGTGTCACACCCCAGGGTGGAAAAGGGGTGGGACTGAGGCCTGGGTCTCTGGCCGAAGGGCATGGCAGTGCCCAGGGTCCTGGAGGAGGCCTTGAGGACTGGGTGGGTACTGTAGGAGTCAGCGGTTCTTTCCCCAAAAAGGGCGGGTGAGACGTGAAGGTCTGACCCGGAGTGAATGTGGGAGTCGGGAGTTCTCTCTCGGTTCCACCCTCACATCCAGCCCGGGGCCCGGCTCTGGGCCCCAGCTGGCCCCTCGGGAGGGCCTGGCTCGAAACAGGCAGGGACGCGTCCAGTCCCACTCCCTGGTTTGGCAAAAGGCCCAGCTGGGCTCTTCTCCCTTACTGTCCAGAGGACAGGACATGTGGCAGCTGACACGGAGGGACACCCTGCTGGGCAGGGAGTGGCAGGACGGAGGAGAGGGCATGGTTGGCAGGACACAGTGAGGGGCAGAACAGAGTCTCACGGACCCTTCCTACCAGGAGTGGCCTCCTGTGGGGGCTGTGAGCGGGACGGACCTCTGGTGGCGAAGGCGGTCCTGGCGGCCACAGCCCCGGCGCAGGGGGGATGCCTGGAGCCGCGTGGGCCTGCCGGCTTCTCCCGGCCCTGGCTGGGCCTCGGCCGAGTATTGCTCAGACGTGCTTGGCCAGCCCAGGCCCAGCTCCGTTCTGCAGGTCGGTCTGGCTCAGCGTGCCGCGGGACGTCCCTGCCGTCACAAACGTCAGTCTGGCTGTGGTGGCCATGGCTACCTGGTGTTCTGGAGGTCCTCCCGCAGCCAGGTGGGCAGCGTCTGGCCCATCTTGTACAGCAGCTTGGAAAGCTCGATGTTGTGGTCCCGGTAATAGTCCTTCAGGAAGGCGCGGGACTGTAACAGGAGGGAGAGCTCAGGTCGTGGTGATGTGCGGACTCAGAGGCACCCCTCTTTAAAACCACCATCTGCTGGCACCTGCCCACATGCCCATTATTTGTCCGCAGTCTTCTTCAAAATGGTTGCCTCCAAAAGAAAACGCCTACACAGTACGAGTACCGAACATAGCACATAAACACAAACACTTGTTCCAGAGAGGAGACGGAATGAGTTACTACCAGGGGCGAGCCCAACCAGTGTGACTCAAGTGATTGAGCGTCAACCTATGAACCAGGAGGTCACGGTTTGATTCCCGGGTTGCAGGCTCGGTCCCCAGTGTGGGGTGTGCAGGAGACAGCCAATCGATGATTCTCTCTCATCACTGATGTTTCTATTTCTCTCTCCATCTCCCTTCCTCGTTGAAATCAATTTTAAAAATATTTAAAAACCAGGGGCAAACACAAGGAGTCACAGCATGTCACCTTTCCCCGACATCCTTTGTACCTGCCTTCTCTCCTACAGGAATGCCTCACCCTTCCCTGCCACAGGTCCAAATGGGCCCCACCCTTTCAAGCCCAACTCCAGAGACCCCTCTAACTCTGACCCTGACCCTAATTCCCACAGCACTTCCGGGACCTCTCCTACTGCACGGAGCACGTCCTGCCTTGTATTCTACTTACTGGTGGATGTGACTCGCTTCCTTCCTAGAATAGGAGCTCCTTGAAGGCAAAGAACATGCCTGATTCATCCTCGGAGCCCGTGGCATTCAGCCCTTGGTAGAAGGTAATTAATACTCATTTGGCTAAATCATTTCTGATCCACAACCCCACCCGCATTTCCTCATCTTTAAGAACACGATCCAGGAAGTGCCAAGGCCCTTGACGTGCGGGGCTCAGGTAAAGGGGAAAGAAGGCTCCCTCCAGGACAGGGCCCCATCCATTTTCCAGCTGCTGTCGGCAGCGTGTCCGCCACTTACATCCAAGTCCATCTCTGGGTATTTCCGGCCCTTGCTTTTGCCCAGACACTTGGTTTTTCCTCCTTCGAGCAGCTGGCACCAAAATCCCTTCTTTGGATCAAACCTGTGGAGGTGGGGAAAGTCAGGGATGGGATCTGGCCCGGCCCCCCTCCTTCCCACTGAGGCAACGTCCTCGACCCCAGGAAGGGCAGAGCCTAGGAGACTACAGAATCCTGCCCCCCACCGTGCCCTCTCTGGAGCCCACCGATTGCTTGGGGCTGACACTGGCATCTGCTGGCCCACGTTTTGTCCTGGACGCCATTAAGCCCGCCTGCCCCTCTTCCAGCCGGCGGCAGCTCACATGGCCTGAGCCTCCCGTCTCTGGGCTGGCAGCCCCAGATCCTACATGAATCCATAACCTGGGCACCCCCACCTCATAGCCCGGAAACCTCTCCTAAGCATTCCCCAGCCCATGGGGTGAGCAGCACTCTTTTATCCATGAATCCAACGGAGGGGGGCAGTTTAGTGAGGTTCTTCTGTGTGTGTGTTTTTAATAAACTGTATTTTTTATGAAGAATTACAATACCTGCAGATGTATTTAAGCATGCCTATCATTGGGAAGTTTCGTTTTTTGGAGTGAATTTCAGAAATGACAGCACAAGGCTGCCTTTGGGATTTGAAATGATGCTGGACCTTCTAAGGCAGTGGTTCTCAACCTTCCTAATGCCGCAACCCTTTAATCCAGTTCCTCATGTTGTGGTGCCCCCCAACCATAAAGTTATTTTCATTACTACTTCATAACTGTAATTTTGCTACTGTTATGAATTGTAATGTAAATATCTGATATGCAGGATGTATTTAGGCGACCCCTGTGAAAGGGGTCGCGACCCACAGGTTCAGAACCGCTGTCCTAAGGCATTTTGGGGAGATGAGATCTGAAGCTGGGGAGGAGGCATCCTGGCATCAGAATCCAGCCCCAAGCCAGGAACCATGAGGCGAGTCATGGGCACGAGGACAGCAGGAGCACAGAGTTCACCTTTGGCAGGTGAAGGAAGCAGGGATTTCTGAATGGGCACATTCCTGCTGCGAGACGTTCCTAAGAAGGCAGCCGGGAGGTGCTTCATTCTTCCTTCTCAAGACGCCCCTGGGCCGCTGAGGGTGCACTGTCTGTACCCAGCACGGGAGGCGGCCTGTGCCCAGCCCTGAGCCCTGGCAGCACGCGCTGGCACTTGCTCATCTGGGGAGGGCGCTCTCTGCACATCTGCACTGGGCTCTGAAGGACTGGGATTATTAGCCCTCAACAACATCTGTAGTTTGCTTTCCTAAAATTATATTAAGTCATAATCTAAGACTAAGAAACCTTGTGAGAACTGGGGCTGCTCACTGTGGGTCTAACTCACTGGATGGAACATCTGAAAATGTCCCGCCAGACTGAACAGAACACCCCAGGAGTGGGGCCGACAGAGAACAGATTTATAGATATGACCGAAGTCATGTTATTCGTAGCTTTTCTGCTAAATTGCCGTCAAGGACATGCATCCGTCCTCGCACCGGTTGCTGCTAATTGACCTGTCTCTCCCGTCATCACTCTACACTTCGGTGTCTGGCCCAGCTGCCTGCTCAGGACCCCGTTCGAAGGCCCCACTCACGCCAAGGCTTTGTGGTAGTCGATGGTGTTGGTCACCCCGAGGAACTTCTGCACTGTGTCCATCACTTTGGCAGGTTCTGTTCTCAGCAGTTTGCCATCCAAGACCAGAATCTGGAAAAAAAGAAAAGATAAAGGCATCCATTGAACCTGCTTTCACTCCCGTGGCAAAGGGTCCCCAGTTTTCTGGGTCAGTAGCCACGGTTATAAACTGGGGTTCCCGCACTCTGGAAAGTCTGTTGCCTCCCCTGCCTCTGAATGGCAGGTGTCCCTGACCCTCTGCCCTCCGAGCCTAGCTCCCTGGTCTCTGCCCGCCTCCCCGACCGAGGTCATCCCTTCCTTCCATCCCCACAACTGCCCTCACTGGCCTCTCCTCAGGCTTCTTGGCCCACATGTTGCTCTCCTGCCTGAGTCCTCCAAGTTTTCCTAAACCTGTCTCGTGATCTGGCCCTGCCTACCCCTCCAACTAGGTTCTCCCTCCATCACCACACCCCCAAATCCCCTCCCAGGGACCTACTCCAGGGCTTTCTGGGTCCCCTTAAGAATACAGCCTCTGTTGTGATAGAACAAGGACTTGGGGATCTCACACATCGACCTTGGGATAAACAAGACTGAAACCTTAGAGGGCCCCAGAGGTTAACTTGACAGGGATGGCATTTCCGGCCCCGTGACTGGTGGGAGAGGTTTGGAGGCTCTTTGCCAACCACAGCACGCCCATACTGTGCTGGCCCTCCCGGGGGGAGGGATAGGCGGCTACCTGGTTGGCGTGAAAGGCGCTGAGCCAGCGCTCAATGTGGGTGGCGTACCAGCCGGGGACCAGGCAGCGGTTCTGCAGGGCACGCAACTTCAAGGACGCGTCGGGCCCGGCCGTGATCACCTCGTGGAAGGTGTACTTCAGGGCCACGGGGTCATCGTGGGCTCGCTGGTGCTGCGGGCAAGGGGAGAGGGTCGGCAGGTCACTTGGAGGGCAAGCAGGAAGAAGCTTGAGTGGGCGAGCAGCCATGAGGCCGCCAGAGCCCTGGGTTCAAGACTACCGTCTGTTTCACATCTGACCTCAGGGAAGTCACTGGCCCCTCAGAGCCCTAGTTTCCTCATCTTTGCAAGACACGAGTTGGAGGAGATCAGTTTCCAAACACTGGTAATTTGCATGCCACCTCTGTAATTTCTGCAATATCCACAAACCACCTGCACGTGCCAATGTCAACATACCCTTCTTTACATTGACTCATCTTTCTTATTCACTCACAGTAATTTCTAAAGAAAACCCACTATCCCCTCCATAAATGGAAAACTAGAACAGTTGTTGCACATGGAAAGTTCATAAATACAATAAAAATAATGCACAGTTAGACACAAACATCTGCTACAGGCCCGGACCCCAAAGCTCGCGCTCTTTGTTGAAGACACAGCCCAGCAGTGTCAGAAAGGACTCCTGTGCCACTTGTGCCAAATTAAAAATTCCTCCTTTATGTAAATCAGAAGGTGTTACAGGCTGAATGTCTGTCCCCTCCCCATATGTGGAAGCCCTGACCCCGATGTGACAACATTGAAGATGGGGCCTTGGGGCCGTAATGAGGCCGAGATGAGGTCACACGGGTGGGGCCCTGGTGATGGGATTAGCGTCCCTGTAAGAAGAAACGCCAGCGCACACGCTGCTCTCTTGGCCACGTGAGGACACAGTGAGAAGGCAATCGTTAACAGCAAGGAAGAGCACCCTCATCAAGGGCTGCACTAGTGCCACCTTGATCTTGCATTTCTAGCCTCCAGAACTATGGGAAATAAATTCCTGTTGTCTAGGCCACCCAGTCTAGAATATCTCATTATGACGCCTGAGGAGACTAGGACAGAGGGACTGGAAGAACTGGACAGGGGAAATGCCAGGTTTCAACCACCTGAAATAATGCCAGGAGTCCTCAGCGTCCGCAGAATTCCCACGGTCCAGAGATCAGGGACCTGCTGGCCAGGGAGACCCTCACCTGTCCCCATATTCCCACTGAGGGTTGCACCCAGCTCAGAGGAAAGGGGGACGTCTGTGGGACAGAGAGTAAAGAGAGTCTATAGCCGGCCCCCTGCCAGTGCTGTGGGCACAGCGAGGCCCCAGAGAGGAGACAGCCACCAGCACCCAGGTGCACAGGCTCAGAGGGGACAGGGAGCTGCCTACAGTGGCCTGAGGAGGCCTTTCTGGATTGGCTGGTAGACCAGGTATCCCCAAGACCCCAGCACATCACATGGCTGGCAGGGAAGGACACCACCAAAAAGGCCCGTTAAGTCACGCTGTCGAAATCAAACAAAGTCCTAGTTCTCCAGGACGGACTAGGAGTCATACTCTGACATGGATATAGTTCAGGTGATTTCCTAACCTGATCAGGCGTTGCATCCTCCACTGAGAATGGCAGATCCTATTATCTTGTCCTCCTCTGAATTCCCGCCCCTGCCCCTCCCAATATCCAGTGAGGGGCCACAGGTACTATCAGCCCAGATCACTATTCACCAAATCAAAGGAGACCCAGCTCCACCTCTTTTTGGCGTCAGAATGAGAGGCAGGACCCCAGACAAAGCTAGGAGGGTGGGCAGGTAACTGTTGGCTGGGATTCACCAAGGATTTCTGCTGGCTTCCTCCACCAGGCTAGAAGCACCATGGAGGGGGGACTCCATTCTTCCCCACCACCACAGCCCAGGAGCCGAGCTAGGCTGTGACTAGTAAATATTTGGTTTTTGTTGTTCTTGTTGTTTTAAACATCAATGATGAGAGACAATCATTCATTGGCTGCCTCCTGCACACCCCCTTCTGGGGGTCAAGCCCACAACCTGGGCATGTGCCCTGACTGGGAATTGAACCTCGACTTGCTGGTTTATGGATCAATGCTCAACCACTGAGCCACACCAGCTGGGCTAGTAAGTATTTGTTGAACGAATGAGTAGCAGAGAGCCCCACGCCCCCAACCAGGGCCCTGCTCTGGCCCAGCTCACCTGGTACCAGGAATAGGCCCGGTCCGCTGGGTTGATGAGGATGGTCAGGACCTTGGCTTTGGGCAACAGGGCGGCTGCCCGCCGGGGAGCCACTTCCGAATCAAAGTAGTTGGCGCTTTTCTCAAAGTAGAAGTCGGAGGTGGTGTTGGAGGGGATGGGGAAGAACTCCATGTACCTGCAGGACCCAAAGGGGGGCTCATCGTCAAAACTCTTGAGGAAGGGGCTGAGGGGCACAGCACAGAGGGCGAGGGTCGCTGGGGGTTGAACTTCCGAAAGCAAGCAGCGCACATGGCTCCCAGCCAAGCAAGGACTTGCTTCTGGCAGGGATGCTAGAGGAATGCCACTTGGCAGTCTCCCTTTCTGGAAATCCTTGGGGCGAGGACGATCTGAAGACTATGGGTTATGTCTCCATCCTAAACAGATGCTCCCAGAGTAAAACGGACAGGGCCCTAACTTCCACGGCCACCAGGGGGCGAGCTGGGACTCTGAGCGGCCTGACAGTTTCCCAGATGAACCTCCCATATCCCACCCGGAGTGACAGTCCACACTAGTCCTTTGAGACCATCTCTAAATTGAAGGCCCCTTAAAAAACTGGATGAACATTCCAGAACCCCCAGGGGCACCTACTCAAGCAAAATAGAGGGACATTTTCAGGGGTTCGTGGGAACCCAAGTGCACGAGGTCCACCCTAAAGTGTGGGATCCCTACCCTAACCTGTGAGACAGGGGCCTTCAGGGGGGTCCCAGGGATGTCTCTCATCAGAGCCACATGAGGCAGGTGGGCTCCTGCACCACCCTTCACATCTACGAAATCAAAACCTCGGGCATGGGCTGAGGAACTGCTCTTTTCTTTCTTTCCTTTTCCTCCCTCCCTCCCTCCCTCCCTCCCTCCCTCCCTCCCTCCCTCCCTCCCTCCCTCCCTCCCTTCCTCCCTCCCTCCCTCCCTCCCTTCCTCTCTTCCTGAGTTTTCTTCATAAAATGCATCTTTCTGTCCACAATTCATTGTAATACTTAGGTCAAGAAAGCTCTGAAAACAGAAGCTTTTCCCCATGTTTGTAGCGAAGCCATTTGGCAGCAAAAGCTGACATTAATCTTACTTGGTATAAATATTCACATACTTTGCCACAGACGTATTGATGTGTTTGCTAATGGAGTGCTGCCCCAGACCCTGCTGACGGTGCTGCTAAATAGACGGTGTCACGGCACAGCCCTCCCTGCAATCTGAAAAACGCCGGCTTCCAAGAATACATCTCACCACAATAGGTTTAATTTGTTTTTTCACTTTAAAAAAAATATGTTTGTATTGATTTTTACTTTTTTTAGAGAGAGAGAGGAAGGGAGAGGAAGAGAGACAGACAGAGTGAAAGAAGTACTGATAGGCTGTCTCCGCATGCACCCTGGGGCATGTGCCCTGACCGGGAATCAAACCAGTGATGTTTGGGTGCATGGGTGGGACGACACTTAATCAACTGAGCCACACCGGCCAGGGCCACAGTAGGTTTTAGACAGTTGCAGCCATTTTAGAGATATAGACAGAGAGACAGGTAGGTACGTGGGTAAATAGAGAGATGGAGAACAAGAGACATAGACAAACAGCGAAAACAAAACAGAAGAATTGCCATGATCTCTCCACCCAGGTAAACTACTGACATAACAATAATACAGGAGAGTAACACATGTGTAAGGTAAGAAAAGACAAACAGTAGAGAAAGAGGTAAATTGAAAAAGGAACGTAACACCGTCCCCGCGCGGTGCCTACACCACGGTAACCTCGGGTGACGGCTTCTGGTGGAAGCTGCGATGTCAGCCACTCCCCAGAGGCTAGCGAGCCGCCTCTGAAGGACCCACAGACACTTTGGTTCCGAGGTCAGCCACAGTGGGACGGGCCAGCTCTCGGGCCAGAACACTTGGATGTTAGCCCCTTGCTCTGTCCCCAGCTCTCGGGACCTTGGCTGAGCCCCTGTCCTCCTCTGGGACTCAGGATGCTTCTGTGCGAGCCAGGGAGGGGCTGGACTCTGACCCTGAGCAGTAAAGCAGAGGGTCATCGAGCGTCCTGTCCGTGACAAGGTTCCAACACCGTGGCTCCAGGGTCACCCCACTCTGTCCCTGTTTACAGGAACTTTAGCTGCGTGTGAGCAAGCACAGCTGCTTCCTGCCGTGGCTACGCGGACCTCCTCCCGGGCAGGCTCTATGGCGGCCTTCCTGTCCCTCTGCGGACAGAAGGGCCCACTCACCAGTCGATGCCTTTGTGATAGTTCTGGCCGTTAAAAAACTGGATCTCCTCGAAGGTCTCTGAGCTGGGGTAGTTGCTGCTGAGGTCGGGGTGCATGCCCAGGAACAGGTAGAGGGCCGTGGTGCCTGTGGGACAGAAGGGGGCTGACACCAGGGCCCAGCCCGGAGCCTGCAATCCTGGGGTCTGGTTCTAGCTCTCCACTGGGCACTGCGAGATCCTGGGGAAGTCCTTTCCCTTCTCTGGGGCTTAGTCTCCACATCTATACAGTGAAGGAATCACACTAAACCTGGGATGGCAAATACATGGCATGCATGTGAGCACCCCAACCCTGCACCCACTGCAGACATCACACCCGCCACAGCATTCTCATCCCTAAACGAGGACTGGAACTCAGAATCTTTCTCACCATGTACCCCAGCAGCCACACCCAACTCAGGACAGGCTCCTCCTAATCCCAGAACCAGGTCTAGGATTATGCTGGGCCCTTCCGGCCCTGGGCCTCTGTTCTCCCTGGCACTTGGGAGGAGCTCAGAGAAAAGGGCGCTCCAGACCCTCCAGGCTGTGGCTGTGAAATTCTTGAAGGGCTACGAAATCTGGCTCCAGGCGTCTTCTCCTGGGTGCCCTCGCTCATGCCCCTCCCTATTTGACAGCACAGGACCTAGCCCTCCTCCTTCAGAGAGCTCACTCCTTGTGTGTGAGCCTATGGTCACACACTGCAATGAGAGGCCCCAGCAGAGAAGGAGACTTTAGACCAGGGGTGGGCAAACTTTTGACTCGAGGGCCACAATGGGTTCTTAAACTGGACCGGAGGGCCGGAACAAAAGCATGGATGGAGTGTTTGTGTGAACTCATATAAATTCAAAGTAAACATCATTACATAAAAGGGTACGCTCTTTTTTTTTTTTAGTTTTATTCATTTCAAACAGGCCGGATCCGGCCCGCGGGCCGTAGTTTGCCCACGGCTATTTTAGACTCTGGTGATTAAGAGTGTATGTTCTGGCCCTGACTGGTTTGGCTCGGTGGATAGAGCGTCAGCCTGCGGACTGAAAGGTCCCAGGTTCGATTCCGGCCAACGGCATGTATCTTGGTTGTGGGCACATCCCCAGTAGGAGGTGTTCAGGAGGCAGATGTTTGTCTCTCATCGATGGTTCTAACTCTCTATCCCTCTCCCTTCCTCTCTGTAAAAAATCAAATATATATTTTTTAAAAAGTGTATGTTCTGGCCCTGGCCAGTGTTTCTCGGTGGTTACAGTGTTGGCCCGAGAACCAAAGGGTCCCTGGTTCAATTCCAGTCAAGGGCACGTACTTGGGATGCAGGTTCCCTGTCCCGATTGGGGCTCATGCAGGAAGCAACCAATCGATGTGGCTCTTTCACATTGATGTGTCTGTCTGTCTGTCTGTCTGTCTGTCACTCTCTCTCTCCCCTCTCTCATCCTCTTCTCCTCCCATCTACTCTAAAATCAATGGAAAAAATATCCTCCAATGAAGATTAACAAAAAAAACCAAAAAGTATGTTCTAGGGTCACAGAGGCCAGGGTTCAAGGCCTAGATCTGCCATTTCCTAGCTGACTGTGTTAGAGGAAGTCACTTGACTTCTCTGAGTCCCGAGTTTTTTGCTATAAGATGAGGGTACATGTTTGTGTCTTACAGAGTGGGGATGGCAGATACTTAGCCATCGTGTCACCACTTCCTCCTGCACCTCTGGCAGACACGGCCAACTGTTCACATGACTAACTGATCGCAGTCCTCTCTGCACTGAACCGGTTTTGCCTGGCATTGCTCGAACTTGCTGAGCAGCTGATCTGGGCTTCTCTGCCTAGACTGGAGACTCCCACGACACAGGGAGAGCTCCCTGAGGCTGCGGGGGTTCTGGACAGATTGAAGAATTCCATGCCCTCCCCACCCTCCACCCTGCTCCCACTGCCACATTGACAGGCAATTCCTATTCACCCCAACTTCACTCCTACTTCCTGGGAAAGAGGGGGCAGGCTATGGGGGAATGGGACCAGGGCAAGGTAGTCTCCAGGGTTCCATGCTGAGACAGGCGATGGGGGAGGCTAGTCGAGAGAGGAGACCTGCCTGTTTTCTGGGGGCCAATGATGAGGAGTTTGGGGAAGCGGTCGCAGGTCTTCTCCTTGGACCAGATGTCTTTGTGGCGCTTGTCCTCGCAGGGGTCCTAGAACAACAGGGGGAGGGATGTCAGGGGGGCCAAGAACCCAACGAATGGGCCCCATGGCACGTGGATTTGTGGCTCTTCCACCCCCACTGACGGGCTTTACTATGTGAGTCCTTGTCACATCCCCACCTCGGGACACTGGGCAGCTGGCAGGCAGGGGCCATTTCTGATCAGTCCTAGCAAAATGCTCAGCCCAGTGTTTGTCATGCAAAGGGAATTCACAAGGGGCTGTTGAATTTAGCTGCCTGAGCTGTGTCTGAACCAGGGGTCAAGAACTTTTACTATGAAGTTTAGTAAATCTTCTGAAACGTTAGCAAATATCTTAGGCTCGGAGCCTATCCCGTCTCTGTGGCAGCTAGTCAGCTCCACTGTGCAGCGTGGAAGCAGTCGCAGGCAGCACATACAGGACTGGGCGCGGCTGGGTCCCAGGAAGACGATAAAAATAGACCAGGGCCGAAGTCTGTGGACCTCTGCTCCGAACTGTGAGCGTGTCATCGAGTCCAGCTTCTGTTTCTAGTTCTGGCAGTCCCCAGGGGCAGGCTTCCCCGAGAACGGTCTCCCTCCACCCTCCCATCCGCCCCTTTCCCATGGCTCAGGGCCTGCTGCAGTGAGGAGGGCAGGGAGGACTAAGAGTCTAGCTGGGCTGGCAGATGCTTTCTATACTTCCTCTGTATCACACTCACTCACGGTCATACTGCTGTTTTTTCAGAAGCTGTGTGTGAGTGTGCATGCCTGTAGGTCTGTGTGGGAGGTGGACACATATGTGCATGAGAACAAGTGAGTCAGCCCATGCTGAGAGCAAATGTGCACCTGAGTTTACACTCAAGAGTCTGAGGGGGTGAGGTTGAGCCCTGCCCACGTCTGAAGCTTGAGTCTGTGAGCAGTGGGCATTCCCTCCCTGAGACAAGGCCTCCAAGCGCCCCCCTCCCACCCACCTGCCAGAGCGGGTCCTTCTCTTCGTAGAAGATCTGGAAGTACTTCTGGGCCAGCTGCACAGGGGGCAGCGTCTGCAGCCGGAGGTTGGTCCAAGAGTGCAGGAAGCGCACCAGGTGCTTGAAGGTGTACAGGCCCAGGCGGTCATTCCCGTAGTTGGACAGGTGCGTCATGAAGATGCTAATCTGCTCCAGGAGGGGGCGGGGGGAGAGGCAGGGGCTGGTCAGCCTCTGAGCCACCGTCACCCACTTCTGACCTTTGGGTCTTGCTTCAGCTTGAAGGGCCACTCGAGAGCCAGCCCAAGGTTCATCGGGGCCATCCACAGTCTCGCTGTGTGACCTGGGGCTGGGCTCTGCCAGGTGAATGCAGATCTGACTGACCAACTACTACAGCCCTGAGATGGAAGCTGACCTTTCTGGGCGTTCTGTTCCATGTGTTTGGCGGGATGGTGGTACATGGAAGATAAGGTAATACTTAGGTATCCCATAAAGCTAAATAGTACCACCACTTGATATCTATTTAACATCTTGATATCTATATTAAAGCACAAATTATTATTTCCACTTTACAGATAAGAAAAGACAGGCCCAGAAAGTCCAGGTAAATAGTTTACACTGTACGTATTATACATAGTTTACATATTGTTTACTATGTACATTAACATATACTTATATATTTATACACTCACACCAAGACTGGAGAGAGAACGTGGTTTAGAATGCTAACACTACTCTACTGAAGTGCGAGATTATAAAAGGAAAAAAAGCTCAGATTCCCTGCACAGGCCATGCTGCGAGCAGGGACAGAGCCGAGGCTGGAGAGTGGGTTTCCCAATTCCCGGTCCTCACACCCGCTCTACCCCTGCTCCCAGGCCCGAGGAGGCCTGCCTCAGGCAGACAGGCACCGCAGCCCACCTCCCCGCCAGCTGAGGCGGAGGAGCACTCACGGGATTGAGGAGCACGGTGAGGAAGAGCTCGCCCCCGTTGATGATCTTGTCCAGCTCGCTGGAGCCGCCAGGGTACTCGCTGTAGAAGATGGTGTGTGTGAAGAGGCCGCAGGTCTGCCGCGGGAGGACCTGGGGATGGGGACAGAGAGGAGCTCTGGCACCTCCAGGCATGGATAGAGGAGGGAGGACCCCTTCTAAGAGCAGCCAGGGTGTTTATTATCTGTCTCCTCCCATGAAACTGTGGGCTCCAAGAAAGCAGAGAACTCATCTGTCTTGTTACCACCTCATCCTGCAGTTAATTCAAGGGCCTGGTACTGAGGGGATTGGTGGGTTGGTGGAGGGTGGAAGGATGGATGGACGGATGGATAACGGATGGATGAACCTGGCCTCCCCATAGCTGCCCCATCTGGGCCGACAACTCATCCTTTCAGCAGTTCAGGCCAAAAACTCTGGAGTCACCCTGGACTCACCTTTCTCCCACACCCGACATCCAACTCATCAGCAGACCCTGCTGGCTCTAACTCCTAAGTAAGTCCAGAACCGTCCCAACATGGCCCCCTGTCCAAGCCACCATCATCTCTTGTCTGGAAGCCTGCACCTAACTGATCTGCAGCCTCCCACTTTGTCCCCAACAGTCTCTGCTCCACACAGCAGCTAAAATGATGGAAACCCTTTTAAAATATGTCAGATACTAACAGCTCACCAAAGCCGTGCTTCGAAGGAGTGTGTGCACACCGCCTGCTGGCCGCGGCCACTCACCATGATGCCGTTGTGGACGAAGCCACGGCGGTAGCGGGCCGGCTTCAGGTGGGGGTACTCCTCCGTGCTGGTCACTCGGATGTTCCACACCTGCTTCCAGGCCTCGTACAGCTGCACGTGCACAGGGTACACGCCCGAGTGGTGGGGCGCCACTGCGTACCCCATGTCTGTGGGAATGCCGTGCTCCTGGGGAGAGGAGGGCCAGGGCAGGGTGAGCGGGGGCCCCATCCCCTCTGGGCCTCATTTCCCTTTGCAGAATGGGACAGAGAAATCAGCGGCTAGAGCAGCAGGGCCGTGGGCCCAAGCCCTCGTGGTACAGAAGGGGAAAGGGAGGCCCAGGGGGGAAGGGGATGTGCTCAGAGTCTCCACGCAAGGGACTGGCTGAGCTGGGACTCTAACTCTCGGCCCAGTGTCGTGCCCTCCAGCACCCAGGAGCGAGGAACAAAATGGGGCTTTTCCTGCCAACCTGGACCTGGAACTGGCTGTGGCCCAGGCAGAGCTAGCACCGGCCTTGGCCTCGTGCCCTCCTGGCTGAGGGAGCCCCCCATCCTAGCCTGAAGGGAAGAGCCTGGACGCCGGAAACAAACGGGCCTGGGGTGAAGTCTCACTAGCTGGTGTGGCCGCCCTGCACTTCAGTTTCTTGTCTAACAGGGAGGCTACCAATACCCGCCTCTTGGGGTCTCTGTGAGGCGTCCATGCGACAGGGGCTACAAAGATGTTAAATGAGGAGCTGTCAGACCGAACTGTGAAAGCAGCCAGAGGCCCGCCAGAGGCCCCCAGCCCAGCCCCTAGCCCGCCCGGCTCTGCCCCGGAGGGAATCTTACTCACGACAGCGAACTTCTTGTTCAGGGCCATCTGCTCAGCCAGCACAGACTGGTTGTGGAAGAGGTGGGGCTGCATGTGGCTCCACATGTGGGGGAACCACCAGAACTCCTTCACGTAGGACAGCAGCAGGTCGTCCCCAGCATCCTCAGCATCGGTACCTGCAGCCCGAGCACAGGCAGCTCAGCCCGGCCACCTGCCCTGAGGTCCTCCAACCTGGGCAGGTGGACAGGCTGGGAGGAGGCAATGCCACGCCCCTCAGGAACTTGGCACCGTTGCCTGAGCTACAGCACAGGAGCAGACACTGACTATTTCTGTAATTTCTTAAAACCCAAGGACCCTTTAAGCAGAAATAGTAGTCATTTTAAAAGGTGGGGTAGAGGGGGTGACAAGAGGGAGAACTTCCCCAGAACAGCACAGCCTGCAGCCAGGGAGGCTCAGGGGGAGCCAAGACATGCTATTGCTGTCCCCAATGGCCTCTGCCTGGGGCTGTGACTGTTCTGTGAGCTGTTGGCTGGGGGTTGGGAAGGGGGGGTACAGGGATCGAATGTGCCCCTAATATGGCCCATCAGACCACATGCTGCCCGTGACACAGTGCTCTGAGGGGCTGGACGTAATGGCCCCTGGAGGTTGCTAGCGGGGCACAGTCGGGCCACTTACCTGTGTGGAAGAATTTCCCTGAGTAGCCCAGGTTGAAGGTGAAGTTTGGGATGTGTGTGCGCAGTTCATTCTGTGTATCAAACAGAGCCTGGGACGGGCAGAGGAGAAAGAAAGGGGTGAGGGGAGAGCCAGCAGCTCCCATTCCTCCCACAGAGGCCTGGAAGTATCCTGCTGTCCCAGGACCGGCTAAAACGTCCGTGGGGCCTGGGGGAAATGAAAACGTGGGACTCTTACTCAAAATTAAGAATGACAGAAAGGCAGAGCAGAGCATTACACCTGTACGAGCCCTTCGGAGCACGGGGCCCTGAGTGGCTGCATGGGCCCCATGCCCCAGAAGCCAGTCCCGAGTGGCCACCCACACCAGGCTTCTGGCAACGGGAGTCCCAGACCCTAGGCTGGCTCTGCTGTGTCCTTGAGAAGGCTTCCTAACTTCTCCCGGCCTCAGTTCCCCGAGTAATGGGGGCAACAGCATCTCCCTATGGGGCTCTTGGGAGAATTAAGTAAGATTTTGCATGTTGAACTGTCTGACATTTGGTAAATGGTGCCGTCGTATGTCTATGTCACTGCCACTGTAAGCCCCAGATCTTCACATGTCAAATGTGGAGGACTTCTCCTCACAGGGGAATGCAAGGCCAATGTCAAAGGACCATGACCTTTCCAACGATGTACTGGGCACCCAGCAAAGCAATGTTCCCAGGCATGGCACGCCCAGTGCTTTGCAAGTCAATGAAGGGTTGTTGACACTTCTGAAACAAACCTACAGTTGTACTCTGGGATCAGGACTCGAAAAAAACATCCTTGCATGACACACAAGGCTATCCAAGAGCCTGCTATCCAAACACCGCCGACTCCATGTCCTGGCCCCCTGGGCCGCCACCGGCATCTTACCATAGCCACACACTGCCTGGTGGACACGCACACTCCAGCCGGGTGGCCTTGGGTGAGTTACTTCATTTCTCTGAGCCTCAGTGCCCTGCTCTGTAAAATGGGACTTACAACAAGGCCCACCACACAAGGCTGCTGTGAGGGTCTGATGAGGCAACACACAGAAGGCCTGAGCCCAAGCCTTGCCCTCGCCAAGCCCTGCATAAGCAGCTGTTGTTGGTGTTATGTAAATTGCACTGACAGCCAGTAGTGCCCCAGTCTCTGAAAGAAAGGCTCAGTGCAGCCCATGCTTGGGATTAAAGAAAAAAACCCACTCTGTCCTTTTTGACTCACAAGGACATTTAAGGCAAACGGGACCCTGGCTGGAGAAGCGTGGTGCAGTCTGCACTGAGCTAAGCAAACGGCAGAGGGCGCTTTTATTCGTATTTTTTACAGAAATGGCTCCAGACTGCTAGCATTCCTCCCACTCTAAAATAGGGAAAATAAGGACAAGGCAGGGGGCAACCCCAAGTTCATGGGGATACAGTGAGCCTGGAGCCTGGTTGCGACATGAGGTCAACCCTGGACAGGCAGCGAAGGCCCAGGTTACATGGGAGAGAGCAAGGTTGGGCCATCAGAAGACCATCCTAAGAAATCTCAGGAGGAAACACGATTCATAAAGCAGACCAAAGCAATGCTGCCCTGTCCCAGGAGGCGGGAGCCGGGAGGGCTCAGAGCCTGGCTGTCTGCACCCCCCTCACGCCTCACCCCAGCACCTCTGTGAAAGCCTAGGATGTCAGAAAACAGCCTGAAACCCTCCTGTCCACCCATCTTGTCACTTTGTAGCTGAGGCTCAGAGATGGGAAGGGACCTGCCTGAGTCACCCAGTGAGGGTCAAATTGGAACTTGGAGCCACATCTTGATTCCCGAGACAGTGCCTACTCCCTACACCATCTGCTCTGCCCTTCTAGGGAGGCAAGAGGAACGGTAGAGAATTTACTCTTGACCAAGGCAGGAGTGTGACCCCCGACCCCAGCCTTCCTTCCAGGCCCACGGCCAATCCCAACAGTGATATCAGAGGATGGAGACAGCAGGTGAAAAGCATTCCTCTTGGAAGTCTCTTTTCCAATCCTCCTCCCAACATCAAAAGGAGTCTCGGTTTGGCGCTAATATGTCTCTGACACTTGCTAATCTGTAGAAGAGCGACAGGCGGCCAGAGGCAGCAGTGTCTCAGCAGAATTTAAACCCGGCTTTGTTTTCACTGGAGCTATTGTTATGGTTGCCCTCTATTCACGGCAACCGACACTGATTCCCCATTTCTCACTAGTCCTCACTAATAAATAACTTTGAGTAAATAACTTTGAGTAAAATAGCGAGTAGATGAAAACTCTAAGACTGCGCAATGGTCTTAATGTGCTGGCTTCTCTTTAGTAGTGAGCCGTTTGTAAAACTTCCTGGTTTGCAAACTGCTTGTACAGAGAGTTTAGTTTGGTAAACACACTTTGAATTAAACACATGCATTCCACTGTCTACACAGACCTCAGTTGAAATATGCCTTGTGTATGACTCCAGCTCTAGCTCTTGTTTAAGGAGTTTGTAGGAACTCTGGGACTGACATCTAAACATTTCTGAGAGTTAAAAATCATGTTTGGATTACAAGGCGGGTGAACGACCCTGCCCAGCTCCCATCTGTGTCTCCGTGGCTGGGTCTCTTCCTCCAGATGCCAATTCTTCTATCGTCAATACTTTGTCACAGTTTTAAATGACACTGGCTTCAAATAAGGCAACTAATAATGCCAACTGGCCAAGGGAGGGCCTAACAGTGCAGGGGAGATGCAGACAGCCAAGTCCTGACCGAGTACAGGAAGGTGTGCAGGTCGGCCGGCCCCCCTCCCCGGGCTGGTACCCAGGCCCTACCTTCACGTCCTCCACCTTCATGCGCGTGCCCTCCTTGCCCACAAAGATGTCGTCGATGTCCACTAGGATGTAGCGGTCCAAAGGCAGCGAGAGGCGCTTGCCGGTGAGGAAGGCCACGGCGTCCACGAAGACGAGCTTGTGCAGCCAGAAGTTGAGGTTGTTGCCGAAGAGCACGCGCTGGATGCCGTCATGGAGGCCCAGGTCCTGGACCACGGTGGTGTGCAGCGCGGCGTGCAGGCCGGCGTCCGCGCCCAGGTGCGGCATGGACTCGGAGGAGCGCGTCTTGGCCAGCAGCACTGGCTCGTAGGTGGAGTGGTTGGACTGGAACACGGTCCAGTCCTCACCGGGCAGCATACCCTTCTCCACCTCGCTGGGCCGCGTCACGTAGAGCAGCGGGGACCTGGGGTTGATGCTGCAGTCCTTCAGGCCCAGGTTTGAGTGCAGGAACAGGGGGAAGCCTTTGAGCTGCGCACTCAGCAGGCTGTTCTCGTTGGCCTGCAGTCGGGGTGAGGCAGGGAGGGGGAAACAGAGCCATCATGTCCAGAACCCTAAGGGGCCACAGAATCTCAAGTGTGCGCTAACAGTAATGTCACTCACCTTCCGGGGGGCTTACCACGCATACCTCTGGCCCTGTGCTAACCGGGCCACGCAAACGCAGCTTCACCTGTCACAGTAACATACTAGCTAACTCGTATGCTGTCCTTACCGGAGCCAGGCACTGGGTTCAAGCGCTTTGTATGCGGGTTGCTAGTAATCCTCAGTGACCCCCACCGTGGAGGAGGCACTGCTACCATTCCCATTTTACAGATGAGGAGAACAAGGCTCAGAAAGGCTAGGTAACTTGCCCAAAACCACAGAGAGAGAGGTCCAGCAGTGAGAGTATGGACTCTACCAGCAGACTGCCTGGCCCTGGGCAAATTACGTAACCTCTCTGCCTCAGTTCCTCTGCTGTAAAATGTGCCTGAGGATTCGGTAAGTAGCTCATGAGGTGGTGGAGGAGGATAGTGTAATGCTGGCAGAAGTGCTTAGAACAGGGCCGGCGGCATCAGCAATTGCTCATTCAGTCCTCACATGAGCCCCAGGAGGTGAGGAAACCGGCTTTGAGGGGAGTGCGGCCCTCAGTCACACAGTGGTCAGGAGGAGCCAGTTTGTAGCCGGTGGTCTAGTTCCGGAGCCCATACACCTGACCACCAGGCTCTGTTTCCTGGGGGTTTCCAAACTGCTTTGGCCACACAAACTTTCCTACAGGGGAAATCTGAGGTGATGCCAGTGTAGACGAGATCAAAGAGGAGGTATCTACTGGGGGTGCAGACACTCTACCCCATAGCTCTCCCAGCCCCCATATACCCCCAGTACCCTCAAGGCCATCCGCTCACAGGAACCCAACTCCCCATACCTCCCTTCTCCTCCCAGGGTCTGCTGCTGCCCAGCTTCCTGGGGACTTGCAGACAGTACCCTCAACTCCCACTTCTCCTCTTCCCTAGGCTCACAGCCCTGCTCCTACACACCCTCTCTCACCCTCCCAGCCACCTGCCTCTGGATTTGGTATAATTTGTCCTTGTCTCTGTGCCATTCTGTCTTCTTGGCCTGGAAAACTCCTGCTCATCCTTCAAAACCCAATGCATATACCCTCTTCTCTGCACTGGCCTTCCTGGGACCATGTTAAAGCCTCAGCTATAGCCCTTTTTACCTTGGTTGCTGCATTTATGTTGAGGGTCTCTCTCCCACCAGTCTGTACCCTCTTGAGGGCATGGGCTATGTCATTTCCAGCATAGGCTTGACACCCCGAGGGAGTGAACACATATTTGATGAGTAACTGAATTTTTAAAAATGACAGAGGAACAGACAGCTCTCCAGTACCTGGCACGTGCCAGCTGTTCAGTACAGTTTTCACCTGTTCATTCCCTAGCTATTCACCATGCCAGACACGATGTTTAGTGTCAGGGATGCACTGAGGAAAAACAGACAGGTCCTTGCCCTCATGAACCTTCAAGTTGAGCAAGGAAGAGAGACAGCAATCAAATTGCAGAAATAAATATAAAACTTCAATGAGGCACATGTTGCAAGAGGGGGTGCATCATTCTAGAATAGTGGATGACTGGCGTAGTCAACCAGGGAAGGCCTCCTGGAGAAAGGGACTCAAAGGAGTAAGCATCAACAAGGCGAGAGGGAGAGGCCCAGTTCTAAGAACAGCAAGTGCTAAGGCCCTGAGGCAGGAGAGGGCTCAGCACAGTCAAGGAATGGCAAGAGGACAACAGAGTGATCAAGAGAGGAAAGAAGAGGAGACAGAAAGGTCAGCTAGCGCCAGACTGCAGGACCATGAAGGTTGGAAGTGGCAGTGGGAAGCCATCAAAGACTCCATCAGAGCGTTTTGAACAGAGGGATGACAGGTTCCACTTGCATTTTACAAAGACCCATCTGGCTGCTGTGTGGAGAATGAGTGGGGTGGGGCAAAGCAGCAGTGGACAACGGGCACCAGGGAGGCCAGAGAGGGAGGCGGGTGGTGCCCAGGGCCGCCCTGGAGAGCTGGCCAGGTGAGCACTGCACCAGGGCACCCGCTGTGCCCCAGGGTAGAATTGCATCTGCCCACAAAGGTGCCTCTTACTCTCTCCTTCACGCAGGAGGGCTTTTTCTAATTCCCACAAAGGCTCTGCAGGGCCCTGGCCTTGTAAACCGTGATAGGAGCCGAATTTGATGTTATCAGTTACCAGGAGTACCTGCCAACTGCCCACTCTGTCCCAAGCCTCAATGCAGAGCGCCCCGCCCTGAGAGGCCACCTCTCCCAACCCCGGTCTCCCCACCACCCTGTAAGCCAGCACTGGTCAAAGATGAGAGCTGTATTTCAGGCCCTGTCCCTCACCTGCTGTGGCCTGGGAGGTCACACTGGACCACAGGCACTGGGGGATCCCATTTCAAAGCCCCGACCCTGAGCTGACTGCCAGGCGCTGGCAGCTCAGCCAGCTGCCCAGCTGGAAGACACTGAAGAAGGGGAAAAGCCAAGTTGCTGACTGTCCACTCTGTCAGCAATGAAAGGAACCAGCAGGGAAGGGAATGGAGAGTAAGCCTCGCATCACAGAGACTGACCCCCAGGGCAGGCCTCGCCCCGCAGGAGGGGAACCCCTCCTGTCCCTCAGCACTAAAGACCCACTCAGGAAACACCGAGTCTTCCAATGAGGCCATCCAGGCAGCGGAAGGAAGCCCTGGTCCAGGCACTGGGAAGCCCAGTACAGACTTCATGACTGGCTGATGACCTTGGGAACCCCATGTGTCCTCTCCAGGCCTCACGTCAGCTTGTTTTGGGTTAGAAGCCAGGAGTGTGGTTGTCAAATCTTGGCTCTGACTTACTGGCTGTGTCATCCTAGAAAGTCATTTAACTTTTTAAAAAAAAATATGTTTCTATTGATTTTAGAGAGAGAGAAGGAAGGTGGAAAGAGAAACATTGATGAGAGAGAAACATCTATAGGCTGCCTGCTGCACTTCCCCTACTGGGAATCGAGCCCGAAACCTGGGTATACGCCCTGACCAGGAATTGAACCAGCGACTTCTCAGTGCATGGGACAATGCTCAACCAACTGAGCCACACCAGCCGGGCCACTTAACTTACTTCCTTACCTGCAAAGGAAGTGTCTGCTTCACAGGGCAGTTGTGAGAGTTACGCATGGTAAGGCAAGCAAAGCAATGAACTCAGTGTCTGGCATGCAGTCAGTGCGCAAAAAAAGGCCGGGCAGCCCTTGTCAGAGCCAGGAACTGGGACCGCAGATGAAGACCTGCTCCGCCTTAAGGGCCTCTCGTGAGCACAGGCTCAGAGACATAAGACTAAGTGCTTCCACCAGCTGCTTGCTGGACACAGAAATGACAAAGATGACTGGGTGGCTGCAGGCACCAGGCACTGTGCTAGAGTTGCCCACCCCGTCTTGCTTTGTCTTCAACGTGGCCCAGTGAGGCAGCTGTGATTGGCTCCACTTTACAGACGGCTTGAGTAGTACCCTGTCCAAGGTCACTCTGCTTTTAAGTGACAACAAGACCTAATCAAGGGCCTGGCCGTTTCTGCCCTTGCTCTCCTGCTGCACTGGGAATGCAGCACCAGTGGGAATTGGAAAATCAATCTCCAGATCCCTGGGGTCCACAAACCATGTGGGTTTGGCCAACCCAATGCACGGTGCTGAGGGTGGCCTTGCAGAAAGAGCCCCCAAAACGTATATCTTGGCCGACAGAGGGCGCCAGTAAGAGTAGAAAGTTACAGGTCTCTGATCAAAACCAAGTAGGGGTCTCCTGTTATTCAATAGGGTAGGGAGAGCAGGAAGACCTGGAATTGCCACTGACCCTACTAAGCACGTCCTTGCCCCTCACAGGGCCTGATGTTCACCTGGAGAGCAAGGAACTCGGGCTAGATGGGATCCAAGTTCTCAGCTGTACCAACTGTGCCCAATGACAACAGTCCACTGCCTGGTTTCCAGAGACTGGGAGCTCTGTGCACTGGATGTGGCCTTTGATGCAAATTCTACTAAATAAATGGTATGAGGTTCCTGAACTCACTGCATGATGGTTAAGACTAAGGCCCACAGAACCAGACGCCTGGGTTCAAACCCTAGATCTGTACTCATTGGAGGTGTGCGCATGGGCATATTTCTTCACCCTCTTTGCCTCTATCTCCTTCCTCTGAAATCAGGAGGGTACCTACCTGGCTGGGAGGATGGTCTACGAGTGTTCAATGAGTTAATTCATGTGAAGCACATAGGACAGGCAGGCATGGCTCTGGGTGAGCACTCAATAAACGTCAGGCCTGGGGCTCTGACTCGATCTTAATGAAGTCCATGGAAGGAAAGGGAACAGAGTCCAGGAGAAAAGAAGAGAGTCTGACAATGAAGACAGTCTGACTTTATGCCACTATAAAGCCATAAACCAGGTCAGCATTTCCCGGAGGGCGATCTGTGAGGAGAAGGGCTTTGTGATCAAGCCAGTTGGGGAACAAATCTCACCAGGTTGCTCTACTGCAGGATTTCTAAGAGCCTTCAATTCCTTGACCCACAAAACCTCAATGGGTGGCAGAGCATCCTGCTGCATTAACGCATGTAAGAACACGCTGTGGAAACCCATCATGACGCCAGGCTCCTCCCAGCACAGGGGAGTCCACAAACGCCTGGGGATGCATGGTCATCCAACAGTGGGCATGGCCCCTTCTGAGCCACCTCCTGCTCCCCCCCTGCTCACGCCAAGCAAGAGCCTGCTTCAGGACCCATGCACTTACCCTCCCCTCTTCCGGGAAGGCCCCTGGCACAGAGCCACACAACTCCTTCCCTCACCTCCTTCCAGTCACTATATCAAGGACAACTCCCCTGGCCATTCTATCAAAAACAGTCTCAACCGCCATACCCATCGCCCACTCTGCCCTTGGCCTGCGTTATCTCTTTGTGAAGGTCTCACCACCTGCCACAGGGTATGTTTATTTGTTCATTGTCTGTCACGCACCCCTCCCCACGGCAACGTCAGCTCCGTGACAGAGGGACCTTGCACATCTGATCACTGTGCCCAGTGCACAGCACAGGGCCTCGGACATGCTAAGTGCTCAGTAAATACTGACTGAACTAAGGAACGAATGCCTCCAAGCGCCCAGCTAGAGTCCCAACCAAAGTGTGCTTTCATCTGGCAGGTCAAAGTTCTTTGGCCAGAGCCCCTGGATGTCCATCCAGCTGTCCCCACCTGCCCCTCCCCAAGGACAGCTTCTCCAGGACACTGTCAACAAGGACTCTGACCCCAGCAGTCATTCTGGGTGCCCCACAGAGCCCAGAGCAGCTGGCCTGCCCACTGCTCTCATTTCTTTTTCTCTTTCTCCCAATGCAAAATGGCTCCAATTCAGGAGGTGCATAAACCCCACACGCCACCACAGCCCGGAGGAAAGAGCCTGTGATCCAGAGCCCAAACTCTCTCAGTCTCGGTTCAAATCCTGGCTCTCCCACTTATAGGCCACACAGACACATATACATAACCTAACCCTCCTGAACCTTGGTTTGCGCATCTGCAAGATGGGGACGACATACCCATCCCTCAGGAGGCTGCCACGACAGGTTTTGAGGGATCTAGCAGAGCATATCCTCTCCTACCCATCCCTGGGGCCTCCTTCAGGCAAGTACCTGCTATATGCCAAGTCCCATGCATGGCAGGCAATTCCCCTGCCATGTGCTCCTAATAAAAGCTAATCCTTAAAAAGCACCTACTAGGCACCAGGCACAGGGTGCCCCAAGTGCCTTACATGCATTTAACCTCCACAAAAATCCTGGGAGGGAGGTGCTACCATGACACCCGTTTTACAGAGAAGAAAAGTCAGGCACTCAGCTAACGAGTGTGGAGATGGGATTCAAACCTAGCTGGAGCTCTTAACTGCTTGGGGCCCCGCTCCCTGCGTACCTTGAAGAAGCCGATGATGCCCACGCCGTAGGCCACACAGTACTTGTCCAGCAGCTCCCGGTTCCAGGCGTCCAGGTTCACGTACTTGAGGATGTTCTCATAGATGATGAGGGCGAAGCGGCCACGGCCCTTGTCAGTGAGTGTGGGCATATCCCCCTTGCCCGGTGCAATCTCTGTGCGGTACTTAAAGCGGCTCGACTCCAGGATGGCCACCACCTCCTGGCCCAGCTGTGAGTAGAGGCTCTCCACAAACACCAGCACCAGTGGGTCCGTACGGGAAGGGGTGGCCGCCTGCACGGGCTTGAGCGGCAGCAGGCGGCTGGGGGCAACAGGAGGCGGGTCCCCACAGTCAGGCTCGGGGGCATCTGCCGAGGGCTCCAGGCCCCGCTTCCAGCCATATAGGTAGTAGGCGGAGACACAGACGCTGAACACGCAGAAGACAAACAGCAGGAAAAAGATGGCCTGTGGGGACACGTGCCGACACAGCCTGCGGAGGCGCGCCAGGGTGGGCATCCTGGGCCCCGAGACCTTGGCCACCAGAGGCCTGGCCTGCCCTGGCCACCCCAAGGCCCCACGCAGAAGGAGACACGGGAGTTGTCCACGGGCCAACAAATTCACAGACAGTTAGCAAGCGAGGCCCTCAGCGGGCGGTGGGAGTGGAGGATCCGGGCCGCCGGCCCTTCCTCCCAGCCAGGGGCACAGTCCGCAGGCTGGTTGAGCTCCTTCCTTCCTCCTCGCCCCTTTATGTCACCATGGCAAACCCCCACGTGGTCCTGTGCACAGCAGAAGTACCCCAGGGCGTCAGGGCCTCCTGGGGGGGCCGGGCAGCGGGCAGGAAGACACTGGGCAGGCCCGGGGATGCCACATGCTGCTGGCCTGGTGGGGCCCCTGGGGCCAAGGCTGTGGAGAGAAGTCAGAAAGTGAAGAGTCAGAGTGTGGGCGTTGGGGTTAATTTATGAGTGTCCAGGCCCAAGTTCAACTACTGCTGCCTAACCTGGCTGAACGATCTGCGAGAGCTCCTTAATCTCTCGGTGCCTCAGTTTCCCCATGTGTGAAAAGGGGCTGCTGATGGGACCCAGCTCACAAGACAGGCTGGGGGATTAAGTCCAACAGGTGTGTACATGGCTGACAGCGGCTCCCAGCATCTGATGTCTACAAGGGCAGTGGCTATCTGTTATAGTCGTTGGAGTCAGAGACCAGACCAAGAAAACTCCAGGAGTGGGAAGAAGTGAGACAGTAGACACTTCCCAGGCCTGGGAGCTGGAGGTGGAATTCTAAATCACACTCGAACACCACGTCCTCACTGTCTCTCTCTCAATGACCTGCAATGCTTCCCCCTCCCCCATTTCTCTGAATGGGCCTGGCAGCCCCATCCGACAGATGGAAAGGCTGAGGCTCAGGCAGAGCAGCCAAGCCAGGGCTGTGAGGCATGGGCGGCTGAGCTGTGCTGGAAGGGCCCTCTCAAGCATCAGTGACCTCATCGGTGAAATCAGCAGCCCTGGGCCGCAGGGCCGGGGCTCAGGGAGGACTGAGTGAATCAGCCCAGGAGCTTGGCACCAGCAATGGCTCAGAAGTGGCAGCTGTCACTATTTGCCCCAACGCAACAGGCATCTTCCCTCCTCAGGGCTCATGCCACACAGGCACACACACCAGGATCCCGAGCTTGTCGAGGGAAGGCGGGCAGGGCCCCAGGCAGCCAGAACTTGGGTTCCAGTCTCCCCCTCAGCCAACCCCTGACAGGCATGCTGCCTATATGGGTTTCTCTGGAGAGTTGATGAGACCACCCGCCCATACTAAGGCCCCAATTCCATCACCCCAAATAGCTTCCCCCCACACACAGCCCTCTAGTCTCCCTTCAACGTGAGTGGAAGCAGCTGCTGAAGGCTAGCAGGAAGCTCCCCAGGGCGCTGGGCGTCGGGACAGGGACAGAGGTGCAAGGGCCTGGGCTGGTGCAGCCGGGGAAGGAATGTAAGCCTAGACATAGACTTGGGGGTGAATATCTTCAAGGTCCCTCCCCAACTCCAAGGCAATCCAGGGTGTTCCACATGGGTACGACATGTGGAACTTCTAGGAACTCATACTAGGAACTTATCCTTAATGGCAAAGTGTATAAAGATTTCCCCGCAAAAATACACCCCCAGTGCTATTTATAACAGCAAAGATGCCGTTTACAAAAGCAAATGCCCAAAAACAGGGACTGCCTTTGGCAATTACAGCGCAAGCATGTGATGGCACCCAGGCAGCCATTTACAAGACGTCAAAGAACATTTACTGACACAGCAATAGAATTACCATATAGATTGTTAAAGTGGCAAACTTGTATAAAACAGTATGCATTGTCATATTTTGGGTAAAAAATTTTATGCATAGGCTAGAAAGTGGTACTAAATCCAAAAAAATGTTAACAGTGATTATCTCGGAGGGGTTTTTATTTTCTTCCTTTTGTTCGTTTCCTAAATTTCCTGTAATAATCATTTGTTATTTTTGTGAAAATAAGAAAATAAATGTTTTCAAAAGATATGCTCATAGACTGACAGATCTCAGAGAGAAGGAAGGAGAGGGGTTGGGAAGAGATTAACCAAAGATCTTCTATGCATATATGCATAGCCCATGGACGCAGACAATAGTGTGCTGAAGGCCTGGGGTGGGGCCGGAGCTGGGTGGAGGAGGGCAAAGGGGGGAAACTGGGGGACATCTGTAATACTCACAACAACAACAAAGGTGTGCTCAGAAGCAAGGGGAGGACAGTCTCAGTCACCAAGTCCGCTCCCAATTCTGTCATAATGTGCTGTGACCCCGAGCACAACCGGACCCTCTATGGGCTTCCTGTCTATTAGATTTCTGGGGGCTCTTTCACCACTGAACGTCTACAATTCAGTCCCTACTATGTGCTACCACCATGGGGAACCTGAGGCCACCAAGAAAACAGGCACCTACAAGGCAGGGGGATGATGTGGCAGTGGGGAAGGGAGGGCGTGTGAGAGACCTGAAGGCCACACCGTCCCGGGAGGGAGGAGGACCGAGGAAGGCTTCTGGGAAGAAGTGGTACCTGAACTGACCAGCAGGACAAGTAAGGGCTGACCAGGGGTAGGAAGAGGGAGGGGCACCTACCACATGCAGCTTGCAGTTGAGGTAGTGTGTGGGCTTTCCAGGGACTCAGAAGTTCCAGCTGACAGCAGGCAAAAAGGAACAGGTTTCCTGGGCGGAGTCAGGAGGGCTGAGGTGACTGGTCCTGTTTATACCTAGGGTGCACCTGTGTCCTACTCCCACTGATAAGGACAGCCCTCTGCCCTACGATCCCAGTGAACCCCACCCCTTGGCCCGGGGCCAGGACAGACCTGTGGGTGGAGAGGGAGAGCTGCTCCAATGGTGCTCTGCTTGCCACTGAGGCCTGAGGCCACCCAACCTCACTTCCCTCGCAGGCCTGGGCGCTGTGGTCACTGGTCCTCAGTCTACTGCACTAACAGCCTTTCAGCGTGTGTGAAAATGATGCAATCAGCAGCATCTCAGACATCTGGGGGACATAGACCCTTGTGGGAATCAGATAACATTCTTCCATCAAAAAATATGCACATGCCCTGGAAAATGCTGTAATGATTTCAAGAAGTCCAGACCCTGTGACCCCAAACCCATTCGTGGACCGAAAGCCCTAGGCTAATACAGCCAGCCACCTCCGTTCACACCCAAGCCCACCACCCAGTGCTTGTGGAATCCTAGGCAAGTTAACTTTCTGTGCCCCCATTTCCTAATGTGTAAAAGAGAAAAACTTGACATACTTCCCAGAGCTGTGAAAATTAAGTGAGTTGATCCATATGAAGTGCTCAGAGCCATGGCTGACGCACAGCGCGGAGGGCCAGCCGCTATGATCATGCCTGTTGTTTATTTCCAGTGCTCATCATGTGGACAATAACTGAGCCCACGAACACTGCAAAGCTCTGCGTGCTCCCTCTGAATCCCCTCTGCAGAGGCTGTGGCCTTTCCCAGGAACTAGATGGATGGGCAGGGAGGGGCCAGAAGGTCAGAGGCCAGGAGGCTAGGGAGAAGGCCATGGTAAAGCCCAGCCCAGCCCAGCCCAGGCTAGAGAGAGGGTAAAGGAAGCAAGAAAATGGGCCCGCCAGCCTGTGCCCAGAGAAGCCCAAGTACCTGGGGTGGGAATGGGAGGGGCCAGGAGCTTTGTGAATAAGCAATGGCCTCCAGTGAGCTGGCCTCCAGCACTGCCCCCCCGCCCGCCCCCCCCCCACTCCTTCACAGGTCTGACCCCAGTCACTCAAGGCCTCCAACAGCCTGCGTGCCAGAACCCCGGGCTCCAGGGATGGGAAGCTGGAGGGTTTCTAATCCCCCTTGGAGCCACCAAGGCCTCAAAGACAGCTGGGAACTGAGGCCTCAACCACCCCTACTGCCCAGGGCCTAGACCAGCCGTGGGCAAACCACGGCCTGCGGGCCATATCCGGCCCGTTTGAAATGAATAAAACTAAAAAAAAAAAAAAAAAAGACCGTACCCTTTTATGTAATGATGTTTACTTTGACTTTATATTAGTTCACACAAACACTCCATCCATGCTTTTGTTCCGGCCCTCCGGTCCAGTTTAAGAACCCATTGCGGCCCTCGAGTCAAAAAGTTTGCCCACCCCTGGCCTAGACCCTGCCTGGGCCCTGCTGACATCACCAGCCAAACTCCAGCCTCGCCCAACCAGTCACCAATCTTGGTCAAGCATTTAGGCCTTTCTAATGATGTTCCCATTGCCTGGAATGCCTCCCCTACCCCTGGGACACTTATTCATCCTTCCAGACCCCAGTTCCAATGTCATCACCTCTCTGAAGTCATCCCCACGCACCATGGCCCTTCCTGCCCCCGGAGGGTCCCATTCCTCAGGCTTCCCACCCATCCCCACGCCACAGTCAAGGCTGAAAATCAGGACCTCAGGCCAGAACAGGATGCAGATGTGTGCCCTTTGATCTGTACAACATTTTTGAGATTAGTTATCAACATTTTAAAATCAGGGGATTTCACACAACTTCTAGGCTGCCTTTAAAACGAGCAGGTTCTGGTGACACGGGGCATGCATCCCCACTGGCCACCATCAGCGGAGGCATTTACAGCACAGGCCTCGGGTAGGCTGGCCATGTGTTCCCAGTCAGCACAGTGCCACAGGCCCCTCCTTCCCTCATCTGGCTTCCCGCCCAGCCCCTGGGTGCACCTGAGCGTGTGGTCCATACAGAGCAGACTCGGGGTGTTTCCACGGACAGCTCTGCACTCTGCAGCCTGGCGGGCCCAGGTCTGGACCAGGACTTCCTGACTTCTGTGCGGGCAGGCCCTGCCTGGCAGCTGGCACACAGAGGGCCTCCGCAAATACCAACTTCCTTTCTCTCCCTTCCCCAAATGCCTGGGTGCCCTGTAGGGCAGTAATAAGTCTGATTTATCCTGGAAGCTCCCAAGACTTTCCCAGGCATAGGTCCTTCTCGGTGCTCAGGGTATGAATAAACGAGCTGCTGTTATTACCCCCAATTCACAAATAAGGAGACTGAGGCTTCAAGATGAAGTGATTTGCCACAGTCACGTAGGAAACTGCTAAACCTTGACTCAAAATCTTGTCATTCCTCCAAGAAACTCAGAGGTTTCTATAATAATTAAAAAAACAAAACCATTATAATTGTCACCATTGTTATTTTTACTGCTTCCATGTATTGAGCACTTACCATGAGCTGGGCCCTGTGCTAAGCCCTTTTACAACTAATACTGACGTTATTCACATTTACAATTGAGAAAAATGAGGCTCAGAGAGATTAAGTCACTTGCCCAAAATTGTACAGCTAGTCAGTGGCAGGGCTGAAATTTGAATCCAGACCCCATGAGAGGGTGGCCAGGGTCTGCAGGGAGTCCTTGGCTGGGATGGAAGGACAGCATGAGGGGGCCTCAAGCACAGAGGCCTCTAGCCCGCAGCCAGGCACCCACTGCGCTCTCCCAGCCTTAGGTCCAGCTTTCCCTGCCAAGGTGCTGGGGATAATGAATGAGATGCTCTTGTCGTCATGGAGATACCATGGAAACGCCGCACTTTCGGAAATACCACGGTAACTGTGGCCATTGCTTGGGAGTTGAAAGTCACTCCTGCCCCACTCCCTATTCTGAAATGCTCTGGGTCCCCATAATCCTCTCTAGGGCCCAGAGAGAAAGGAGGCAGAGTTATATGGGCCTTCCCAGATACCAAGCGGTCCAGAGATCAGGACTGGGGAGGGGTCCAGCTCTGCCCTGATGGACAGGTGGGCTCAGCAAGTGCAACCAATGACTGAGCTTCTTGTGCCTGTCATGGTGACGTGCACCTATACATAACTTGCATATACTTGGTGCCTACTATGTGCAGTGGGCCTCCTGTGAAGGTCTGTATGCCTCATACTGTTTTATCCCAACAACCTGGGAAGCAGCAGTGGCTGCTGGCATGGCAGTTAAGGGCTCAGCCTGGAGCCAACCCGCCAGAGCTTGAATCTGGCCTCCATTATTTACTAACCTTGTGACCTTTGAGCAAATCACTCAACCTCTTTGAGCCTCAGTTTCCCCAAGTGTAAAATGGGGTTTACATTACTTATCTATACGCAGCCAAGGCTAAGAGAGACGACAGCTCAGTGCCGGGCACACAGTGATGTAGGTTAAGAAACGTTATCCATTTAGCAGACTTGGAAACTGAGGTTCAGGAAAGAACTGGCCCAAGGCCACGTATCAAATTAATAGTGGATCCAGAAAGCAAGGAAGGGAGGCCAGGTCTGGGAGCACGCTGGGAGTCAGAGAGGAGCAGATGGCTGCACCTACCGAGCACCACTAGGGGCACGCGTGGCCCTGGGCACTGAAGGTGCAGGCCTCTGGGCTGAGGCCTCATGTCTCTCCTGTGATGCTGCTACAGGAAGAATGAAGGCCCTCACAGCCCCGCATGCTCACCCAGCCCAGATGTGATTTCTTGCCTGGGTTATGCCTGACAAATGTTCCCTATATCTCCCACACTCACATGCACACGAAAGCATAGGAAAACTCTTATGATGCTTATATGTTCACATGGTGCCATCACAGGCATCTGGGCCACAGGGAAGAGAATAGGGTGGGGAGTTGAGAGGAGGTGCAGGAGGACACCTATAAAGAGGCTCAAAAGTATGCGAATGGCCGGCATTGTGGCTCAGTGGTTGAGCTTTGACCTATGAACCAGGAGGTCACAGTTCAGTTCCAGTCATGGCACATGCCTGTGTTGTGGGCTCCATCCCCAGTGTGGGTCATATAGGAGGCAATTGATCAATGATGCTCTCTCATCAGTGATGTTTCTGTCTCTCTCTCCCTCTCCCTTCTTCTCTGAAATAAATAAAAGTATATATTTTTTAAAATATGTGAATGGGCACTGGGTTTGGGGGTGGAGGGATGGTTGCAGTCCAGGTTCTGATAGTCCCACAAGCGATCCCAGGAACACTCCCCACAGCTGGCCCAGCCCCTCCCAGCCTGTCACACCCCCAGCACAGTCACCTCACCACCCTCTACCCAGACACACCCCACAGCCACCAAACTCCACCAGCCACCCTGCCCCAACCTACCCCACCCACCATGTACGGCACAGCCGAAAAAATACTCGACATTTGCTTCCCAGCTGTGCAGGAGTTTCTCCAGCTCAGTCACACCCCTGGGAGGCCCATATCCAGCAAATCCCTCCTCTGCTGGAATTCAACGCACACCCCATCCCCCACAGCCCTGCAGTGCTGCCTGGCTCCGGGCCAAGCTGCTGCCCATCAGCCACCCTGGAGTCCAGGGCCACCACCAAGGGACTGCTGCAGTCCAGCTCAGTCTCAAGGCCAACGAGTGTGCAGACCACCCTGCAGTGAGCACACATGGAAAATGAGGCCCAGAGAGAGAAAAGGACCCCTGGGGATGCACTTGCTAGGCCTGACCCACCCCCACCTACCTTGGTTCATTTTCTTTCCAAGAAAACCCTGCCCAGCCCCCTCTTGGGCCAGCCTCAGCGGGAGGTGGGACTCTGCCAGCTGTGGCTTTCAAGTCCTCGACCCCCTGCTCTGCATCCCACCGTGCAATGCCAGATTTACTGCCAGATGTCAGCTGCTCTTACAACTAGAACACTGGTCCGCAACTTCACAGGAAGCAATGCTCCAAGGCAGAAGTGGTCTCCTACCCATGGTCGGCACATCCCTGAGCTATGTGCCCTTGCCTGCTACCTTCCCCTTTTGAATTTGCTATGAAGTATCTCTGAGCTGAAAGCATTAATAATACGAATTTCCATTTATCAGACAGGATATGCCTGAGTGCTATTATTTAACCCTTACGACAGCACCATCAGCTACTTTCCACTCATCTCACAGACGAGGAAACTGAGACCCAGAGGGGGCCCCTGAGTTACCCCAGCACACAGAGCTAATGAGTGGTGATGGGGAATCGCAGCACAGAGCCACGGAGCCCATCATCCTTCAAAACCCCGGGCCTTCTGTGTTCACCCAGGACACCCCACTCTCTGCACCCTTTGAATGGAGCTTTTTCTGTTTTTGTTTTCATCCATTTTATGTGTATTTTAACTTAAAAGCAGACTCTAATGAGCCTTCTTGGAAGCAGACCCACAAATCATCCATCAATGTACAAGCAAACAAAGCATAAACCCTGATTCACTCGCAGGCTCTCAACCTGGTTGTTGTGGGTTCCCCGGCAGGGACTGCCCAGCAAGAAACCTCAGGAACTTAGATCTGCTTGTGGAGAATTTGTCTTTCTTCCAACAGGGCCTGAGTTGAGAGTTTACCTTTGCACCAGCTCTGAGGAAAGGGCTTACAGAGCAAACAAACAAGTCAGATTGCTGGGGGTGGGGGTGGGGGCAGCGGGAGGGGGGAGGGCGGAGCAGGGAACAAGCAAATCTGGACCAGCTGCCCTCCTGTCCCAAGGTCAGGCTCCAGTCCCCCTGAAGCTCCCAGCGCAGACCCAGATGGGCAGGCCCACCCCAGGGCATGATCCTCATGAGCCCATCAGCTTCCCAGAATAGGGGTCCCTCCTCCCAACCCCCAAATCCATGTGCAACACCATCAAATCCATTCCTATTTTTCTTAGGCTCAGATCACAGGCACTCAAAAAGACTGGAGTGATGTTTCTTTGCAAATACCATAACCTCCCTGGCTGACAGCAGCTGGCAGTGACTGAGCTCCTGGTAACTGACCAGCCCCACACCCAGGCTGTGCTGAGAGCTTTCCCTGAATTATCACACCCAATTCTCACATCCTGAGAGGTGGTATCACTGACATGTGCACTTCACAGATAAGAAAACTTAGGCTCAGAGAGGGTAAGCCACTGACTGAAGGTCACACAGCTAGGCAGAGGTGGAGCTAGGAGCCCAAGCCAGCCCACGTCAAGCCCCTGCTTGTAACTTCTATATAGTCCTGCTAGCCACCATTCCACACCATTCTTGAGCCAGCTCTTTAGCCCAAAGCATATCCAGGGAGAAGCTTTCTGCGGGCGGCTAGCCCCAGCTGCCTACATGTAGGCTAACCCAGGAGAATCTGCAACGGGAAAGCCGTTACTGGCAGAAGAGCCAGCATAGGTCCCCAGAGAGGCAGGACCTCAGCTAGGGGGTCCTTACCTTCTCCTACATCAGGGGCTTCTGTTGTCCCAGGCAGGAGCCCCACATGAGAAAGGGGGGCTGCCTCCATGCCCCAGGAAGAGGCCTCCTGCTAAGGACGAGGAAAGAGAGGCAGGAGTGAAGCTCAGAAGCAGGAGATCTCAGCTAACCACCAACAGGAAGGACAATGGTGACCGACAACCTCACGGGCCTGCTGCATGCGAGGTACTATAGCAAACACGGCCCGCCATGCCCTCATTTATCGTCATGGATTCCCAGTGAAGTAGAAACAAGTTTATCATGCCCTGAGCTTCTCCCCTGGCTGCCACCCCCGCAGAGGAGCAGGGAAATGCCAGCCCCTGCCCTCCCACATGCCACCCCACATCGCCAGATGCCCCATGAGAAATTCCGAGGAGCAGGCATATCTGGGGACCTCCATCTCGTGGATGCGGAAGCCAAAATCCACGTGGGCCTGGAGTGCACATCAGCATCCCAGCGCCTCTGTGCCTCCGGACTTGGCCCGCCCCTTCTCTGTGCTTCTGTTTCTTCAACTGGACAATGAGAGGAGTGAACCAGATCGGAAGCTGATGACCTCCTGGGGACAGAAGCCTTTGAGAATATACTGAGGGCTGTTACTGGACTATCACCCACATTCTACACAAGTTCAGGGTGGCTAAACCCTCTAGGGGCCCTGCGGGCTTTGATGAGCCGTGGCTCTCACGGTCTAGACAGGACTGAAGCCACAAACGTGACACATGAGCACCCTGGAACTCACCATTCCAGCTCCCCATGGCCCTGCCGCCCTGCGGTAAATCTTTAACTCTCGGACCTGTTGGCACCAGGTGGATTTAAGGGCTTGCCGAGCTGTCAGAAGTCGCAAGAGAAACTGATCCTTTCCTTCCTTCCCACACCTCCTCCTCCTCCATCAGGAAGCTGCCGGCCAGTCCTGCAGCAACCCAGGGGCTGGGACACTGAAGGAACCTGCCTCTGGTCCTGAAGGCAGACAGGACCCAGCGCCAGGCTCCGCAGCCAGCCAGCCCTCACCTCTGCACCCTGGGCCCCTCTTGCGTGGACATGAACATGCACACGCCGCTCGCACACAAACATCCAGACAGACCTGGGAGGGCTGGAGAGCAGGGAGGGCACTAGGGGCCATGGTCAGAGGGCACAGGGAGCCCAGGGAGAGAATGACAAGACCCACCGGAGCTCCAGGAGCAGCCGCTTTACTGCACCGCGTCCTCTCAATGGCTCCACACTCCTCACTTAACAGGGCCGGCCGGCCGCACCTAATCCCAGAGCCAGGACAAATGGCATTACAGTTGGCCAGTCCCCTCCCCGGGAGGGAGGGGGTGGCCCCAGGGCACCCTGAGCCACCAACCATGTTCCCGGAAGCCTTCAGCACCCCACCCCCACCATGTCTCTAGTCAGAGGCTACCAGCACCTACCTATTGGGCCTCAGCCCAATTCAGTCCCCGGCCCAGGGATCTCCCCAACAGGCAGGGACCCCTGCCTGTAGGTACTTTCCACAGAAGAAGAGGAAGCATGTCCCTGGCCCTTAGGCTTCTGGTCCCGCTCAGGAAAGGTGACAGCCAGGAGCGGAGGAGCCCGCGCTGGCAGCAAGCGTAACTGCCTGCAGTTCTGCCTGACCTCCTACATGATCTTAAGCAAGGCCCTCCCCTGCTCCAGGCCTCAGTTTCCCCACCTGTCCTGCGAAGAGGCAGAAGAAAGGCTGATATTCTCAGGCGGGGTCAGCTGGTGGTCAAAGCAGCTGTGGCTTTGGCTTCTGGCCCTTCCCATGGCCCCGCCCTGCAGAGGAGGAAGCCGGTGACGCCAGAGTGTCAGGTGCCTGAGCTGAGAAGGGCCTCAGGAAGCCCAGAAAGAAGCGACCTGGCCACAGGCAGCTGGAAAGGGGCCAGGCCCCTCCTCGGCAGTGACCGTGTGAGAGCGTCCACACGCCAGGTGTCTGCCTTTGTAGTGACACCCAAAGCTACCTGCTAATGACAGAACTTGAGGGTGGTGTGCCTGCATGCATGGGGCTTAGGGATGGAGACGGGGCAGACTGTCCAAGGAGGGGGCCTATGATGCGGCCAGCCCCAGGTAAATCCTAGGCACCCCTGCAGGGATGAGCCGTCTCGGCCACCTCTTAACAAGTCACCTGAGGCCTGGTGGTGGTGGTGATGCCGACTGGCCCCGGGGGATACGCCCGGATCAGGCTGCCTGCAAGACAGAACTGAAAGGCTCCAGGCCCTGTGGCCAGAGGGGAGGCAGCCAGGTTCTCTGGGGCACCAAGGAGGGAGAGAAAGCTTTGAGGCACTTGAGCTGCAGAAGCCCCTAATCTTCTGGAGGCCTGACCGGCATAACATGGGGCCTGCTGAGACCCAAGGCCCACATGAAAGGGGCCTCATCCCTCCAGACTTGCTGGGGCTTGTCGCCATGACAAGAGCCCCTGCCAACACACCTCGGTGGCAAGGGGCTCAATATGCTCACACAGAGGCGCAGCTGGCAGGGAAGGGAGCAGGGAAGGGAGCAGGGGAGGGACAGGCGGGCCTCGCTTTCTCTGGAGCATTGGCAGCGAGAGAGCAGAGACACAGCAAACTGCGCCGGGTGACCTATATATCACAGGCTCCTTTTCAGGGGACCCAGGGGGTCTCAGTGAGACTCTTGAAGGTGCCTCACAGGTGTCCCCACACTCCCAGGGCTCAGGAGACCAGAGTTCTAGTCCCAGACCTCCAGGCGAGGCCAGTGAGGCAGCAGGCGCACGTTCAGGAGGCCCCCCCTCAGGGGCTGGTGTGCCCCTGCGCAATGCTGGGGGGAGCGCCACCTCCCAGCGCGCCTGAGTCAACACTCCTCCAGGTTGGCTCCAGGGGCCTCGCTTGCCTCACCTAGTCCCAGCCTGGCCTTGACCTCAGTAGCCTCAGTGGCCTCAGGGACCTCAGTGGCCTCAGGGACCTCAGGGACCTCAGGGACCTCAGGGACCTCAGGGACCTCAGTGCCTCAGGGACCTCAGGGACCTCAGGCAAGCCTCGGCTCCTTTCTGGGCCTTCTTTGCGCACCTGTAAAGTGGAATAATGCCAGATGGCTCCAAGGGCCCTCCTAACTCTAAGCTGGGAGATTCTGTAGGGATCATAACTGACTGCCACAGCTCACCCCAGAAACAGACACAATGACCCCCACTCCCACTGTCCATAAATCCCTAGTCACCACGCTCCAGGTGGACAACACTATATACAACGTCAGCTGTGTAACTGGATGCGGGCCCTTTGCTAACTGCGTGGCTCCACTTCTGCAGGGCCTCATTTTACAAATGTGGAAACTGAGGCTCATGGCAGATAAGCAAGCTCAAGCTCCCAGCTGCGAAGTGCTTAGCTGAGATTCAAACTGGTGTCTGGCTTTCATCCCAGCATTCCATAACATCAACCACAGATCACCCAAAACCCACAGGGCCTGGAGGATGCCATCGGGTCTTTGTACCTCCCACATGGAGGGCGCAATGCTGAGGCTAATGTGAAAGGCAGGCTGGTGGAGGCCGGGAGCAGGCGGGGACGGGAAGCCCGCGTGGGCGCTAGGCATTTGCAGGCTGACCAGCCTGCAGCCAAGCCAGCTGTCCACCGCTGTGACTACAATGTCCTCGTCACCACCTGCACACCGCAGCCACTGCTGTGCCATTTTTAAATCGTTACACAGATGCCAAGGTTTTTCACAGACATTGCTTTGGCGTCACATGACAACCTTATAGGAACTGAGCAGGGATTTCTTCTCTTTCTCACGTGAGGAAATTGGTGTTCCCAGCAGAGGAGTGACTTCCCAAAGAGCACACACCAAGGCAGTGGTTGAGAGTGAATTTGGAGTCTGCATCTCCCGCCTCCCTGTCCAGGGCTTTGTCTCCCCTCCATGCCCTGGACTTTTCAGTGTGACCAGCATTGATGGCCTGATAACAAAGTGACCACTGTTGCGCTCACTCTGTGCAGGGTTTCATTTCACAGGTGGAGATGCTGAGACAGAGAAATGTGGAGCCTCTGGCCCCAGGTCACCAAGCTAGGAAGGGGCGGAGCTGGGATTCGAGGGGTGGAGCTGGAATTTAAGGGGCGGAGCTGGGATTCCAGTGCAGGGTGGTCTGGCTGTGGGCCTGAGCTCAGCATCTCGGTGCGGCACTGCTCTGTCTGGGACTAGAGGGACCAGGAGACCAGACACACTCAAATAGTGTGCGTGTCTGGCAGGTTATGGCAAGATTATGATAATAGAAGGACAAACAAAGCTCTTGGAGAGCCCACTAGATGGAGGTTGTTATGAACATCTGGGCAGGAGGCCAGGAGTCTGAGCAAGGGACATGGGAACAGAGGGAGGTGACAGATAGGAGGGAGGCGGCCTTGTGAGACCTTGGTCAAGTGCCTTGCTCTCTCTCAATTTACCCAGCTGGTGAGAAAAGTCCCTGGAATATCTCCAGAGCCTCCTCCAACCCTAGAAACCCTTGGGCCCTGGGAAAACAAGCAATGCTTGGTGACAGCCTGGCGGTGAGCCCTGGGGGACTCTGAATGTCCTTGGCCATCCTGGCACGGCTCAACTGCTGGGAAACAGGCTTGCAAAACACAGGGCCGGCCAGCATGCCTGGGCACCACTGAAGTGTGGGTCCTGAGGGGGCCACATTCCGCCGCTGTCAACCTTCCCACAGCCCCACAGCAGCAAGCGCCACCCAGCCTGACTCACAAGTGCCCAGTGGAATGGCACTCCAGGCCCGCCCTGCCCCCGCTGGCCCTGTCCAGAGCCCTACATGCAACTCAGTCCCCTCACTGTCACCCGTCCTTCAATGCCCCTCACTCACTTCGTAAGGTCAGCCCCTGGGATAGAGAGGCAAGGGGTCCTGTAGGAGACCTTAGGGAAAATGACCACCCCATCCCAAGGGACCTGGGCTAGGCAGAGGCTGCCCAGCCAAGTCAACGAAGACTCTTGGGTGGGGAAGGTCAGGAGAGTCCATCAGTGCCGGCCCTCAGCCGAGTCTCCACACTAACAGTTGGCCCCTCAACCCACATGTGAAACATGCTCCTACTCAATAACCTTCCATGGCTCCCACCACCCACCAGGCAAAACCCTTCAATCTGACTGGCTACACAGGCCACTGTTACCAACAGCCAGTTAACTGGGTGTTGTGTGTGACAGGGCCTTTGCTAGGCGCTTTGTGCACATTGTCTCATTTAACCCTCACGGTGACCCTGAGACGCAGGTACTGAGGTTGGCCCATTTTTATAGATGGGAACATTGAGGTTCAGAGAGGTCACGTCTTTGGCAGAGAAAGGATTCAAACCTGTGTCTGGACTCTGGTTCTTGACCATGGTGCTGTGCGGCCTCCTCAAGTGCCCCTGCCAAGCTCAGGGCCCTGGGGCCAGCTCAATGCTTCTATGTACAGGAGGGGAAACCAAGGCACAGAGAAAAAGCTCTCTGTGTTAGCAGCAGAGTCAGGACAAGGCCTCTCCTCCCAGGGCTCCCTGCCCTCCACCCCAGGAGGAACTCCCTCCCAGAGGCATGCCCGCAGGAAGGCCCGGACCATGAGTCCTTAGGATCTGCCTCTTCCCTCTGCCCAGAGGAAGGGAAAAGCAGGAGCTTTGCAAAGAGAGATCAGATCCCTGGGGCACAAGAGGGTCCCACTGGGAACCCTCACGGCCCCTGAGGAAATCACCCTTCAATAACAAGACCATCTCCCCAACCCCAGGGGGAGCGCCAACCTCACACCTCTGACCTGAAATCTCCATTGTTCTCCCGAAACCTGCCTGTCCTGCAGCCTCCCTGTCTCAGTAAATGACAACACGGTCCTCAAGGCAGAAACCTTGCCATGGACACCCTCTTCCTCTCACATCCCACATCTAATCCATTGGCTCATCCTGCAAAATCAAGCCAGAAGTGGACTCCCCAACCGTCCCCACACTGAGGTCCTCCCTCATGGGAGTGACTGCAGCAGCCTCCTGGCCAGAGTCCCGCTTCAACCTGGTCTCTTCTCCACGCGGTAGCTCACACGATCCCTCTCACACGTATGTTGAAACAAGTCACACCTCGACCAGCCCCTCAGCCACTTCCCCTTTACTCCGACCCAACAGCTAAGTCCTCTGGATGGGCCAGGAGGCCCTACACACTCCCTTGGCCCATCTCCCACCAGGATGGCTCTTATTCTTCCTGCCCTGGCCACGCCAGCCTCCTTGCTGTTCCTCAACACACCCCGCACCCTTCTGCCTCAAAGTCTTTGCGATGCTCTTCCCTCTGCCTAGAATGCTCTTCCCCAGATACCCCATGGCTCCCGTCTCCCTCCTAGAGTCTACTGTCCCCTTACCAGAGGCTTCCCACGACCTGACACAGCAGAGCCACTCCCTGAAGTCACACTTTTTACCTCCCTTCCAGCCTTATCTTTCTTGCAGGCACCTCTCACTACCTGTTAGTAGTTAGTGCTGGGCTAGTATTTGTTGGCTTGTTGATTCTATCTCACCACTACAATATCAGCCCCAAGCCTCGGTCTGTTTTGTTCCATGCTGCAGCCCAATGCCTAGAAAAGTGCCTGGAACAAAGCGGATGTTGAATGAGGGACTACTGCTTTCCTCATTTAAACACACCTTTTGGTTTCTGCAGGCCCCTGGAAGACCAGGGTCACCTGGGAGCCAATACGATACTCCACCAGTGCCAGCTGCAACCCAGAGGTTGGCACATGAACAGTGCGGGTCAAATCTAACAACTCGCTGCTTGGACCAGAACAGGACAATTACATTGGTCCCTGTCTGATGCCTTTGCCTACTTTGGGCCACTAAAGGAGAACTTTCGAATCTGAAAGCTGGACCCACGGGGTGGCTCCAGGCACCAGCAGGGGCATGGGCCAGGCTGCTGCTGCCCTCCCTCCCAGCCCCCAGAGCTGCCGGGTCCAGCATCTACAAAGGCTGCCCATCCTCCCAGCAAGAGGAGGCGGAGGAGGGAAGCCCAGGGCCACGCCTGCCCCTTTCCTGTTGTCAGCAGGACCATCAGAAGGAAGCTTTGTTCTCAGAATAAAGAGTGTGAAGCCCCGTGCCAGGCGGAAACGGGCACAGGCCCATAGCGACAGTTTAAGGAAAAATAAAAAAAGGGATGGAGAATGTCGGAGGGGTAATTTGCACACCCAGCCTGTTTCTGCCTCTAGGGTGGCTGTGACATGGTGGCTTCACCTTTCCAGGCCCCAGCCCACAGGTCATCATAAGCAGACGACTGTCCTCACTGAGTGATGAGGCACCGATCCTGCAGGGGGAGGTGGGGACAGAGGAGTATGGCCTTGCCTGGGCGTCGGAAGACCTGGAGTCCAGGCCCGACTTGCCGCGCACTCGTATGACATTGGAGGGTCCCTCCCTCTGTGTACCTCAGTTTACCCATCTGTAAATGGCTTGTCCAGTCTGCACTTGAAGCCTCAGTCTACCTGCCACAGGACCCTCACAGTGGGGTACCCTTCGAGTCTGAATCTTCCAGAGCAGGGAGGCTGTACCCCAGACTGAAGGAAGCAAAGATGAGACAGAAATCTGCACACATTTTTTCAAGCTTCCCAGGTCTTCTTGTATCCAGAGCAATTGTGACCTCTCCGCTAAGACCTCTTCCAGGAGGAGACATCTTAGCTGGCCTCAAGGGATGCTTAGGATTTCAATTAAGAGTGAAATAAAGCTCAGATGGACAGACAGCTGGATAAAGGGCTGACGGTGAAAGCAGGAACTCTAGAAGGAGGATGAAATAGAGAAAGGCCCGAAGGGAAGGAGCGGGGGGGTGGGGGGAGAAGCCAGTCCAGTAAACTGAAATGACCCCACCTCCCATCCCCTGTCCCCTCAGGACGCAAAGGGCTGGCATCATGCCCTCTGAAGGCTGCGATCCCAGCCTCCCTTCTCCCCGCAACCCCTCCGAGCCCCGGGGAGCACAGGGTGGGGACAGATGCAGGCTCAGTGCTCCTCTCCTGGGTTATGCTGCAGGGGACACTTTCCATGACTCTTTATCCGCAGCTTAAGAAGCTGTCTGGGTCAGTAGCTAAGCAGCCACAGCTTATGTGGGAGAGGATTCGAGGGCCACAGGGCAGGCGGATCCAGAGCCTCTATTAAATGGACCTTCACAGCTGGTGGGGAGCACCACTGCCACACCTTCATTCATAAAGGCAGCACTTATTATGCTCCTGCTGTGTACCTCACCCTGAGCCTGAGCACAGTGTTATGGGGGACACAGGACCCTCCATAACCCTCAAGGAGCCCACAGAGCAGACAGAAGAGGTACCACTACCACACGGAGAGAAAGCAGCCCATGCCCTCAGGACAGGGTTGCCAACTCAGATGCCTAGAGAGCCAGAAAGGTCGTGGAAGTGTGTGAAGCGGCTGGTGGGGCTGGGCAAAGTGGAGTGTGTGTGCCTCATCTCCAGGAGTGGCCACTGGGGAATGGTGGCTCGGAGTTATATGATCTTCCCATTTCTGAAGTAAAGCCAGAAGTTGGGATTTTGATGTAAAATTTCCTATTGTCAACTAGTTCAATTTTTGGCAGGGGCCAAGCAAAATCTGCCTGGGGGGCGGATGTGGCCTGCCCGTTTGTGACCTCTGTTTTCTTTCTTTTCTTTTTTTTAATATTCTAACTACTGGGCAAACCGGCTAGGGCTTAATTAACCTAATTTTAATCTTTTTTTTTTAAAAAGTGGTTTTATATATATATATATTTTATTGATTTTTTACAGAGAGGAAGGGAGAAGGATAGAGAGTTAGAAACATTGATCAGCTGCCTCTTGCGCATCCCCTACTGGGGGTGTGCCTGCAACCAAGGTACATGCCCTTGACCGGAATCGAACCTGGGACCTTTCAGTCTGCAGGCCGACGCTCTATCCACTGAGCCAAACCGGCTAGGGCGTGACTTCTGTTTTCTTAAAAGAGACAGAGAGCACGCTGTGGAGGATGACTTCCCGTGCTGGCCTGGAAAGTGGGGCAGGCACTGCTGGGGAGGAAGCCGTGGGGAGGGGGTGGGTATACCTGCTGGAACCATAGGGACCATGGGTCCAGGCCCCCCGCACCTACTGCCTGCCTTTCCCCCTACAAAGGAGTCCCTGTCTCCATTCCCAAAGCAGGCACAAAGGCATCAGCTCTGTCTGTCCCCAGGTGGTAGGAGGAGGGGCCACCTGCCCAGCAAACCTCCAGACTAAATCAATTGGTGGCAAAATAGCACAGGTTCGATTTCATCCCTGGAGCTTGAAGAACAGGTCGGCTAATGCAACAGCTCCATTGGGGGGAAGGGAGAGGAAGAGACAATGGGGACAGAGCGAGGTTGAGAAGGGAGTCCTGCCTGGCCAGGCGGCTGGTTACATAACCCTCCTTCAGGACAAAGCCATGGGTTCAAGGCACGGAGTGGGGAGCTGGACCAGGGAGTCCCAGAATGCAGAGAGAGTCTCCCTCCTCCCCCGTCCACCCCACTCTCCGACCTTGCCCTGCAGTTCCTGGAGAGCCCACCTCAGAATGCAGGGCCGGAGATGGAGACTCAGACCCCAGGATAAAGCACTGAACAAGATTGCACAGCAAATGAGCAAGTCTGTCACGGCATCGCTATGCTTATTATTCCCATTTAGCAGACAGGGAAACTGAAGCACAGACACAACTCACCCGAGGGCATGCAGCTTGCAGGGAAGGTGCTGGCTTGGAACCCGACAGTGGCCTCCGTGACCACACTGTACCATGGTGCTGCACTGCCACCAGGCTGCTTGCTACGAGAACCACCCAGCCTCTTCAGCAGCCTCCTCAAGCCTGCGGCAGGCACGCGACCCCTGCCCTCCTGTCAGCACTCCAGGGGAGGTCAAGTCCTCTAACAACCTGACGAAACCTACAGGTGCCGCAGAAGAATGCACAGAAATGCCTCCCAACGTTCACGTGGTTTCAGGGGCTCACAGATCTCTGCAACGGTGAGAATGGATGGGTCAAGATCCTAAGACACATAGGATCAAGAGATAGGAGGCGGCTGAGGGGAGGGACTCCCCCAAATCCTCTGGACCCCCCTCATATGTAAACTTGGAGCCCAAACGCACAGCTGCTTAAATCCACAGACGTGCGCACAAACAGTGCTCAGGGCCGACTCATCCCTTCAGGACTGGGAGAACTGAGTGAATCATGACACACAATAGCCCTTGCCTCGCACCCACTAGGTGTGACTCAGCTCCCAGCTGCTGGGCAGGCGGTGCACAGCTGGGCCCCGGCATCTGGAGGGGGTGGCATCACCCTGTGAACCATCCAGCCTCCTCCCCTCCATGCAAGTCACCAACTAGTGGGCCCACCGCAATGCGGGCCAGACCTGGCCTTCTCCCGACCCAGCAGCTCTGCATGTCTCCAAGGGGGACCCCTGTATAGCCCCTGCACAGCCTCCATGCCGGGTCCTTAGAGAAGTAAGCCAAGACAACAGCCTCTTACAAGACACCGGAAGAGCCCTGACTGGTTTGGCTCAGTGAATAGAGCGTCAACCTGCGGACTGAAGGGTCCCAGGTTCAATTCCGGTCAAGGGCAAGTATCTTGGTTGCGGACACATGATCAGATGTTTCTCTCTCATCAATGTTTCTGACTCTCTATCCCTCTCCCTTCCACTCTGTAAAAAATCAATAAAATGTATTTTTTTAAAAAAAGACACCGGAAGACCCAGGCTCTAGTCCCAAGTCTTCCACAGCCTCACTGTTTGACCTCAAGCAGGCCCCTCCCCCCTCTGAGAGCCTCAGTTCCACCAACTGTACAATGGGGAGATGTGCCTGTCAAGTCCTTCCCAGCTCCAGAGCTTGATCCTAGAAACAGCCCAACAAACTTCACGGGGCCCTGGGATCTTGCTTCGGGAAGTTACATAAACATCCTCCAGAAAAACAAAAGTCAAACTTAAAGACTCTACTTTTTTTTTTTTTTTTTTATATCAAGAAGCCCTTTTTATAGTCCAACTTCCCCCTTCCTACTTCCATTGTTCCAAATATCCTCTGAGGACCGAGAAAATACATTTGGTTTCCGTCTGGGGTTTGGGCTTCTTGGCGCTCTTCCTCTTGGACGCCGCCCCACCCCTCCTTGGCAGCTTTCTCCCCAGCACACACCCATCTCTGCCCCCCAAGCATTGCTCTGGGCCACCCTGAGGGCTCTGGCTGCCCAGCCTGCCAACGATGGGGGGTGGGGAGCAGGGGCAGTTTTGGGGAAACAAACCCTTCTCTGGTCTGAGCTCTGGTCCCAATCGAGACACCATGTGGGTGAGTCCCGGCCCCTCCCTGGGCCTCAGTTTCCCGCTAGGAAATGAAGGGGAACATTGTGTCAGGAAAGCCCGTGGGCTCCTGGGCAACACCTTGGGGAGACTGAGGCAGGAACGAACAGCAGGGTAGACAGCAGGCTCTGATCTTCACCCCACACCCTTCCTGCTAGAACCAGAGGAGATCTATTTTTTCCTCTTATTTTACCTCCTGCCCTCAGAGTGGGGCCTGGAGCCCAGCACCGAGCCTCTCTGTGCTCAGATGGCCCATCCATAAGACAGGAAGAGTGACAGTGCCTGCAGAGGCTCCAACCTGGAGGCTTGAGCCCTAACCACCCCAGCCCAATCCGCCAAGCCCAATTCACCCATTTGATAGAATGTATACGCCTGTCTCTTTAGAAAAGCAATCTAACTTGTGCCTACTACACAAACACTCCAGGACAATCCCCACTGCCCTTTTCCCAAGGAGATCATGCTTCTAAGCACCCCTACAGAATCCTATAGAATTCCTAGACATACCCCCCGATGGCTATATGGCCTCAGTATTTTCATCTACAAATGGGGACAATACTAGTGCCTGCTTTATAGGATTATTCTGGGGATTACTCCAGATACGATTACGTGGAAGTGCCTAACAAGCCCTGATAAGCTCCCAGTAAATGTGAGTGGCAATTATACGATCATCATCATTGAAATTATTGAGACGCTTAAAACCACTGGACCGGTGACGGCTAAGGCCCCTTGGCCCTCTCATCTGGCCACTGTAATCACACACACATGTCCACTCCTCACACCCCCGCCCCCAGCACCCAGCCGTGTCTGAAGCAGGACCCACACTCTGTCCAAACAGCTCTGGCCCCAGCCCCAGAACACAGCCAGCTTGTTCCTGGCATCATCCATCCTTGCTACTCACAAAACACCCTCCACTTTCAAATCCCCCAACCCTGCCTTCCTCACGTGGCCCTAGCACTGTCTCTGGTAATCCCGTTGGGGTTCTGCTGAACCCCATCATTGCATCACAAGATTGTTTGCTGGGGTCAGAAAGCTCTTACAAGATGGTGGCTCCTTGAAGACAGAGTATTGAGAAACGGGGCTTTCTTCTGGCTCCTCCACATTTGCTAGGTGTCTGAATATGCTGACAGCCCAAGGAGAGAAGCATCCAATTTTTTAAATTAACTAACCAGTGTTTCTCAAACTTTAGCCGGCATCAGAATTGCCTGGAGGTCTTAAAACCGGCTGCTGATCCTGGTTCTCCCCGTCTCTCACTCCTCCTCACCTGTTTCTGATTCAGTAGGTCTGGGTGGGGCTAGATAATTTGCATTTCTCACAAGTTTCCAGGTAATGCTGATGCAACTGGTCCAGAGACCAACTTTTGAGAACCACTAACTTAACCTGCAGGTGAATCAGGGAGAGCTTCCGTAAAGAGGTGATGCTGGCACTCCCATAAGAGCAGGAGCTGCCCAGATGTAAGGAGGACAGGAGAAGCTGGGCAGAGGGTGCAGCATGAGTGAGGCCTGGATGACGACATTCATTTCTTCTCACCTGGCCTCTGCCCGGGCAGGTAGGGTAAACCAGAGGTGGCCGCAGCTGCGCAATGACTACAGCAAACCTTCACCGACCGCCATCCTGGACCTGCCCGGACAGGCCGATCCTTGGCTGGCCTCGGGGTGATGGGAATCCACACCCTGCTTCATGGAGCCAGCAGACCTCAGGTCTGAATCAGGCCAGAGGCTCCACCATACCCCAACCACGTGAGCACCAGAATTCTGCCCCACACCTCCAGACAACCTGCCATCCTGGCTAGCTCTGCTGGTTCGCTTCCTCATTTCTGGTGCCTCCTCTGGCCAGAGCAGCCCCTCAGAAACCAGCAGACCTTGACAGTAATCAGGCTGAGCTGTGCCCCTCGCTAAGACTTAGCTATCACATCTGCTAAAGGGGATGACACCGTGCCTATCTCCTACTGCTGTTGGAGGGAGTGTAAAGAGAGCTCCTCAGTCAATAACAACATCATCAGTATAACAATCACCATAACTCAGCACCTTCCTGAATTATCTCCCTAAATGCTGTGAAAGGGGGACAATTATGGTCCCCTTTGTACTCTGAAGAAACTAAACAGCTTGCCCCACGTCCCTCAAGTAGAAAGTGGTCCAGCAGGGATTTGAACCCAGACTGTCTAGCCCCAGAGCCTAGTTCCCAGCCTCTGCTGCCTGTGTCCTAGACCTGGCCTAGGTCACCTCTCCCTGCCACCATCCTCTCCCCCTTCCTAGGGCACCGGGAGACTGGGCAGGAGGCCTCTGGAGGCTCCAGGCCTTAGTGCACACAGTCTGGGCCTTGGGTCCCTGGCTTGAGGGCAGCCCAGCGCCTGCCAGCCAGGTCATCTTCTTTGGCACACTGTTCGAGATACCGTTGAACATGGCCTTACAGAACTTGAGCACCTTATCCTGAATGAAAGGAGAGAAGAGGAAAAACAGGTGTGACAAAGAGGGGAAATCCTGCCAGGCTTCCCGAATAAGGCCAGCAGCTCCCATACGCCAGGCAGATTGCCCCATCTCTCCGGCCTCAGTTTCATCACCCGAACAAGCCTTGAGACAGAAAGTTCAGGAACTTAAACTCCCGGGAGCCTTCCCTTCATCTCGAAAGAACAGATCGCTTCCCAGATGTAAACGAACAATAATAACAACCACTGTTATCTTTAACAGTTCCTACTTACTGGGCCCTTACTGTGATCTGCTCAACCTCCCTAGCAAAGCAGGATTCTTACTCTCCTCCTCCTGCAATTGAGGAAACTGACGCCAAGAGAGATTTGGGTAACTTGCTCTGGATCCCACAGCCAATGGTGGCAGTGCTGGGATTTGAACCCAGGACTTTCTATTCCACTCTGCAATGCTGCCCACCTCTGCTGGGGCAGAAATGGGCCACACGCAGCCCCTGTTTCTGGGCACAGAGCCTAGGGAAGATGAGACATGTTCCTAAGGAACCAAAATTCAAAGCCAGGTATGTGAAGGGCCCATGAGAGGGCCAGATAACAGGTTCTGCATATATAAAGCAGGGAGTGGCAATGCCAACTCTGCAGAATTAGGAATGACTGCATGTAGAGGTGACACTGGAGCTGGGCACTGGTGAGAAGGGTTTGGGGGGTTGAGGGGAAGCGACTAGGCTGCAGCATCCCCGCTATTAGCAGGGATGTGGAGGTACAGCAAGGGAAAGGGAGCACAGAGGGAGGGAGAAGAGGCAGCCAATGGGAGACAGGGCACTACCTAGCCAGCCACCTCCCATACCTTGCCTTCCAGTAAATACATGTTCATTTGTGATACACATTTTAAAATTTAATAACTCTGATCTGTATCTAAAAATAAAACAGGTAGTAATAAAAAGGGCCAGGAAGCAACTTAACACAAACTATCCTCCATCTAGAAGAGAGCTTCATCCCCAATTTGACTCCTTTGGTGACAGACTAGCCTTGAGGCCACATGGTCCAAGACAATCATGTCTGCCCCTTCCACCGAGCTCCAAACCTCCCAAGATCAGCAGAGCCTGCTTTAGCCTCTGCTGCAGGGAAGGGAGGGATTACCCTGCCCCCCACCCCTCCCACTCCTCACGTTCAAACCTGCCAGCCCTTTCCTCCAATCCCTGCTGATTCAGCCTGATTCATGATGCAGCCTTATTTCCTCATATTTGAGGAAAGAGAAATTGAACCCATTTCACAGATTGGGAAATAGAAGAAAAAGGTTCAGTCCTCTGTGAAACCAGTCTCCGCCAGCACAGGCTCCGGTGGCTGATCCACACATCCTGAGAGGCCTCTAGAAGGTAGGCTGGGCTGAGTATATTCCACGGGGCAAGGACTCTCCTAGGCGGAGCCCTGCAGGCCTGGCATTTATGAGGAACATCCTGAGATGTACAAGAAGGGGCAGTTCTGAAAAGCTATGAGAAAAGCAGGGTGGAAGTGGGCCAAGCACCCCCCTCCCCACCCCCGCCAGTGCTAATATTCTAGGGTAACTTGGGAACTGAAAGAGGTCACCCAGGCCTGACCCTCCTGGTACACGCTTCCTGCAGCCTCTCCAACTCTCCAGCTTCTCTGCAGACCTTCGGGGATGGGGATCTCTCTCCTCACCAAGGAGCTTATTCCCATTAGCTTCCCTGTCACTCTTGATGCTGTCTGTGCCCCCAGGAGCCACACAAGACAAGACTACGCCCTCTGTACACAGAGAGCCCTGCAGGGACTTGAAAGCAGTGACACTGCCACGGAATGGTCCTTCCCCAAATCTTAGACCACCTGTGATGACCCCAGTCCCCAAGGCAGCTACAAGGTCCTGCAGCCTCCCCTCCTTCCCTCTCCGTTCTGTAGCTCGTGTCACACTCTGGCCATCTCCCTGCTGGACCAGCATTTCTGAGCTGGTTTCCACCCAGCCAGTCTTGCCACCATCTTTGGCCAAGTGACCTGAGAGGAGCAGCACAATAGAACAGAAACAGTTCAGGCCTGTGTTCAAATATAGCTCTGCGATCCCTCTGAGCCTCCATTTCCCCATCTGAAAACGGGGCAGGGGTGGGGGAGGCCGCCAGCAGCAGCTCCTTTGAAGGGGTATTGTGAGATTTCAATGGGGCGTCTGTAAGAAGCCTGGCACAAGGCAGCGCAACAGGCATCGACTCAACGAGCTGCTTACAACCCTCTGTCCTCCCCACCGGCTTCAGGATAAAATCCAAACTCCGGGCACACTGCAAGCTCTCCGCCCCGATCTTATCTCCCACTGCCCCGATCTTATCTCCCACTGCCCGTTCCCAGTCTGCGCCTCACCAACGCTTCCTCCCCCAGGAAGCTCTGCGGACGGACATCAGCAGCGGAGGAGCTTTCCCCTCCACCGACCTTACAAAGCCCATCCATCACTCATCACCTCCGCCATCACTTGATCCTTGTCTTCCCTCCCCCATCAGATCGGCAGCCTCTCCAGTCAGGAGCCAGCAGCACCTTTTGCCCATTTCATGTCTCCATCACCCTTGTCCACAGCTATTTAACAAGCTACTCTAACTTTCCATTTCAAGTAAAGAATGTCCAACTCTTCCAAACAGTCCAGGTATTTCCAGCCATACCCCAGAGCAAATTCCAACCTCTGTCCCGTCTTAGGGACTTTCAGGCCTGGTCTTAGTCCCAAAGTATGGCAGATGGGTCAACAGCCCAGGGCAGAGGGAGGCCAGAGGCCATTTCTAAGTTTTCTCAGGAGACTTTCTCAGATGCAGAGTTTCCCAGTTGGCCCCTAGGCCAAACCCAGCCTATGATTCCTTACTTCTGCTCACATCTTCATCTTGTGATTGCCAAACTGTTCCGTGCATACCCCCTTGTTGATGGGAGGCCAGCTCTCCATCTTTTCTTGCTTGCTGGCTCCCTCCCTTCACCTACTGATTATCCAAGAGGCCCCTCCCCCTGCTCTGATCATGATGACAGGAAAGTCTGACCACATGCCAAGGGTCATCCCCATCGCTCAGGACTCCCTTCAGCCTTCCGGCCCCTCTCCCCATTTCCCTGAGTTTCTGAATCCCCTCAAAGTCCAGCGAGTAGTGGACTTTCCAGTGGCATTCCTACAACTGAAAGTGAACTGTCGTCCCCCCCCCCCCCCCGAGGGCCCCTAGTCTCAGGACTCAGGAAACGCCTATGGGCCCTCAAGTCCAAGACACAGTGCTGGACCTGCCCTCGGAGCAGTTAGAACAGCAATGCACAAACTTCCATCTTCCAAGAACTTCTTTCGTTATCTACCCCCCTCCATTGTTTTAGGATGTCATTTATGAACTAACAATTTGCTTTCCATTGTTTAAGAAATTACTCAAAGCCCCCAATCAAAGCCCAATCAGCAATCATGAGATGGTACCCCCTGCACAGGGCACTGGGCCACCCTACTAATTCACTTACAGGGTATTTAATGAGGACCCGCCATGTGTCCTAGGCTCAAAAACCCATACACGCGTGCATTTTCCACAAGGATTCTGCAGTCCTGACGCTGGCTCAAAGTCCACTCCTCATTACTATCCTCAAGGACCTTTGGGGCTGGGGTACCTAGAGCAGCCCATAAGCTTAGCACTGGGGACTGCTGATGAGTCACACATAAGGACGCTGAGATGTCAGTGCCTTGGCCTTAGAGCTCTCATCACCCCCAGGGCTTTAATTCTGGGCCCCACCTCCGCCCCCTGCTGATCTGAAAGTGACCTGGTCTAATGGAGATGAAAGCCACTGCACTCCCCTGGGTGCTGGGGAGAGGTCTGTTGACAAAGCCACCAGCTGTCCCCAGCCAAAGCCAGGGAGATGGGCTCCTCCCTGCACCACCCCAACTGGGAGAGAGTTCCTGCCAGGGATCCAGGCAGCAACAGAAACTGGACCATCACGGAGCTCCAGGCCCAGGCTCCAACTGAGTTCCCCTCCTGCTCCAGCTGCCACAGCAAGCGCCAGGGCAAAAGACCTCACCCGCGCCAGTACCAGTACCGCCAGAAGGAGCATCACCTGGGGGTGAGGGGAGTGGGGAGGGGGAGCAGGTGTCCTCACAATTCCAACTGAAAATGAAACTGCGCTCAGTCATAGCAGGGCCTTATAGAGCCCTGTTAGCTGAGACTCGGGCTGGGGGAGGGGAGTCAAATCCAAGTTCCACTACTTCCCACCTGCTTGACGTGTGCCATTCTGTGCCTCAGTTTCCCCCTCTGTAACATGTGGTTAATAGTCATGTCAAAGAATTAAATGAGATCACATATGTAAGTCAATTAGCCCCCTGTCTGGCCCACAGTAAACATGCAATAAGTACTTGTTGAATATAAACGAGCCACTGTTTACTGAGGCCCCGCAGGTCCTTATTTCATCCTTATTCTGGCAGATACTACCTTTTGCCCATATCACAGGTGAGGAAACTGAGGCTAGCTAGGAGCAGGTAAGGGACCAGCCCAAGATCACACAGCTGGAAAGTGACAGACACCCAGGTCAGTCTGAACCCCAGACCAGGGGCCAGCACTACCCCAGGCCGTTCCAAATGGGTGTTTTTTTCCGGGGGGTATGGGGGAAGAACAGCACAGGGGCGTGACTGGAGTGTATCTCCTCACCCCGGCATGGCTCCTGGCTGACCCAGGTGCTCACATCTGGGGAAAAGCCAGGAGGCCAGCCCCCAGATTGCCCGCCGGCCCCAGAACCCACGCGTCCCACGGTCCGCGGGCGCCCCCTCCTCACCTGGTCCCCGGGGGTGAACGGGCAGCGTCCAGACGGGTGCTCCTGGCTCCTGGGAACCTAGGGAAGAGGGAGCTGCAGACCGGGCCGCTCGCAGCCCGGAGAAAACCGGTCGGGCTGCCTTCCCCTTCCTGAAGCGGGGACCCGGCCCCGCACCCCCTCCCTCGCCAGACAAAAGTTTCCCCTGTTCGGGAGAAGGGGAGGGGGAGGGGGCATTCCTCGTGAGTGACATTATGCGTGACCTACAGCTGCCGCGTGCCCTCCGCGCACCCCGGCCCCGCGCGGCCCCCCACCCTTTGTCCTCCCGCCCGGAGCGCGGGGCCCGCAGCCCCGCCGGCCCGCCCGGCGCCCGCCCGCCCCAAACTCGCCGCGGGGCCGCTGGGGCGCCGCGCGGCCTGCACGCCCGGCTCGGGCCCCGCCGGCTGGGCGACCGGGGACCGGCCGGTTCCGGCCTCCGGGCCTCTTACCTGCCGCGGCGGGGCGCTACCCGGGGAAGGGGGCGCTCCGGGCGAGCCGCCGGACGCCGGGGTCCCCCGGCATGGCGAGCGCTGCCGGGATCGGCCCGGCGCGTTAACCCCTCCGCGGCCGCCGCCGCTCCCGCCCGCGCCCCCGCCCCGCGCCGCCGCCGCCGCCCCGCCCCCGCTCGCTCTCCTCCCGCCCCTCCCGCCGGCTCCCAGCCCCCATCCCGGCCCCCCAAACAGCACGGGGGCCGCTCACAGCCGCCCCTCCTCCCGCGGCCGCGAGGTGGGGGTCCCCCTGAAGACGAGAAGTTGGGGTGCTCTCCCTCGCCCCCCACGGACCCGCGGAGCACAGACGGGCGAGCCCGCGCGCCGGGGGCCCCCAGCCCGCGCCCCCTTCCCGCCCCGGCCCGGCGCCCACCTTCCCGAGCCGCGGCGTGGAGCGGGCTCGATCCGTGACGGAGCGGGGCGCCGGCAAAGACCGGCTCCGGGGCCGGCGGCGGGCGTGCGGCGAGCGCCCGGGGCGGGGGCGGGCGGGACCCCGCTCTGCTCTCGGGGCTGGATTCTCGGTTTCTACCCGGATTCTCCCTCGGCTCTCCCGGCCGATTCGGTGCTGCTCGGCGACCACGTGACGCGGCTGCCTTTGACCCCGGTCTCGGAGCGGGTAGGGGGCGGGGGCCGGGGGGTGTCAGATGCGGCACCCACGAGGGCTGGGGGCGGCTGCCCGGCGCCCCGGGGGTGGTGGCCCCGAGGAGACAAAGCCGGGGGAGACCAACAAGTGATTGGGGTCAAAGGGAGAACAGCGCTCGGGGGTCGGAGATGCTTCAGCGAGAACCTGGGAGACAAAGACCCGCGTCCGCCGCGCCTCCGAGGGCCCCGGGAGAGCGAGGGGCCTCGGCTCTGCAGCCCCGGGCCGAGGACAACCGCCCTGGGCCTCGGCTCAGGCGCCGCGACATCCAAGTCTCCGCCGGAGTGACCTCCTGGCAGGCCTCCCATCCCCCCTCCGCTTCCCACCTCTGCCCTGACTCTAGAAAAACCCTTTATTTCCTTTATCGTGATTATCTGGTTCATTTGCTGGTTTCCCTGTTTACTAAAATGTCATCTCCCCCAACAAGTTGTTCCCAGATGAATCCCCAGAGCCGGGCACACAGCTGGCAGATGGAGAGGTGGATGACCTTGTGCAAATCCCTTCTCCCACTGAGCCTCAGTTTCCCACTCCCAGTGTTATTTCAGCCAATCCAACAACCCTGCGAGGGCAAGGTTACCGCGCCCGCCCGGAACAAGCAGATGGGACGCCCAGGCCCAGAGATGAGATGGTTTCTGGGAGTCTCCTCTGCAGCTGAGAGCCTCAGCCTGCGCTCAGATCTGACTGCTCCAGACCTCAGCTTCCTCCCACGCGGGAGCGAGCCAGCCTGTAAAAGCGGGGGAGGGGGGGGGCCTTTAAGGGCTTGATCAGTGAGCCTTAAGGGGCTTGCTTTGCTAATATGTAGATCATCAGCTCCCCCCTCCCACCCCCCCAAGATGCTGATTCCAGGTGGACCTGGCCGGGATGAGTCTGGGCTTACTTGGAAAATAGTGCATTGGTGATTTCCTAAGGACCTTCAGAAGCTCAAGATCCTCTACCTGTAGAAGCAAAGCCCCAAAACATCAGCAACCAGAACAGAGCAAAAGGAGGCAGAGAAGCCAAGTTTGACCCTGAGAGCAGGATAGACTCATCCTGGTGCCCCCAAAGGGTCATGTCCTGTAGTGAGCGGAAAGGGGAGGAGAGGGGCTGGGGGATGCGACCAGGCTTCTGACTCCCAGGTAGGTCCACCTGACAGCTTGGACTTCCTGTAATCAGACAGGATACAGCCTAATGGCAGCAGCCACAAGCCTAAATTGCAGGCCATCTTCAAAGACAGGTTTGTGACTTCCTGGTACATACTCCCACCACCCCACCAGGATGACCAGGGAAATCAGCATCCACCAGCAAATTCTCCTTTATAAATCCATGTTCCTGCCCAGCCAGCATAGCTCATTGAGTGTTGACCTATGAACCAAGAGGTCACAGTTCAATTCCCCATCAGGGCACATGCCCAGGTTTCCAGCTCCATCCCCAGTGTGGTAGCCAATCAATGATTCTCTCTCATCGTTGTTTCTCTCTTTCTCTCCCTCTTCCTCGCTGAAATCAATAATATATATATATATATTTTTAAATCCCATGTTTCTGTAGTCTGTAACTGGTCTTGAAGATGGTCTGGACCTTAGGTAGGCTAAGCAAGGCCCTAGAACCTGACTCATGCATATCTCTGCTTTGGAAGCCATTTCCATCTGCATGAGGCCCTGTGAGCATATTCTCTATGCCAAGCACTATGTTCCTGGTAAGGAGACGCAACGTGTAAAGAGACATGGGTTTGGAGATGCTCTGTATGTCCCTCCCTGTGTCCAGAGACTATCGGAGCTGAAGGCATGCTGGGGACACCCAGGGCAAGTGCTATGGCCCACAGTAAGAGGAAAGCAGGATGAGGGAGTTTTGGGGGGTGGGAGGGAGACAGCCTCTGACCAGGAGCAAGAAGAATGGGTGGGATCTGGGTAGGGAGATGGACATTCTCAGCACATGAGACAACCTGTGCAAAGGCCACATGGAGGACACTCAGGAAAAGTTGAGTGTTGCATGGACAGGAGGCGGGGGGCAGGGTGAGAAGAGCAGAGGAAGCAGGAAGGAAAGAATGAGAAAGAAAACTGGAGAGGAGGGTTAGGAGCAGATTGTGAGAGGCCTTGTGTGAGGTGCTCTGCTGACTGGGATTATCTGGGGGCCTGCCTGGTGGAGAGAGAAGATTGGTAGCAGGGGAAGGGAGTGATAAGAGCCACACTGAGGGAAGGTGGAGGGGAAGGAGGTCCCCTGAGCTGAGTGACGCTGTATCTTGCCAATGGAGCTGCAGGTCCACTGTTTCGGGGGGACACCTGTGAGCTGGGGTGACTCCCTATCACTCATGGCTCTTCCTATTCTTTTCACGTCTTCAGAGTTGCTGTTCCTCAAGCGGTACCCAAGGCCCTCCAGCTCACTGTCACCCAGAAAGCCTGTGAGAAGGCGAGGCCAAGGCCCCACCCCAGGAAATGGCCTCCACGGGTCTAGGTGAAGCTAAGGACTTGCATTTCTAACCACACCCTGGGCGGTTAAGCAGACTGTACTGCCCCGCCTTCCCCCTCAGGACCCAGCCACACCTCCCAGAGCTTTGGGGGCCTTCTTTATGCTGACAGCTCCCCCTGCCCGGACTCCCTCCTCAGCCCTAAGCCCCGCCCCCACTGCCCACTTGACACTCCCCTTGACTGTCCCAGGAGCACCTTTGTCCAACTCCATAAAGCAAAGGCTGGACTCATTATCTTCCACCCCAACCTGCTTCTCCCCTCCTCCTGGGTGCCCTTTCACCGTCCAGTCCAGAAATCTGACCCCAGTCCCTTGTCCCCACATCCTATCCACCAGCCAGTCCCACTGGTTCGACCTCCAGTTTTTTCTCTAACCCAACCTCCTGAGCCCCATCTTGTCTCTGCCTTGCATTAATGTCTTGTCTTAATGACCTCTTACCTCCCACTTTGCCCATCCTTTTTTAAAAATGTTTGTTTGTTTTATTATTTAGAGAGGAAGGTAGAGGGAGAGAGGGGAAAAACAAACATTGATGCCAGAGAGAAACATCGATTGGTTGCCTCCCACATGAACCCTGACAGGGGGTTGAACTCACAGCAGGGGTCTGTGCCCTGACCAGGATGGTGCTCAACCAATTGAGCCACACTGGCCAGGCCCACACTGCCCATTCTAATGCAATTTCCTTGTGCCCATTTCTTACTTAAAACCACCAACAGCTTCCCATTACTCTGAGGTAAATTCTCTGCCTTGTTGTCCAGTCTCAATTCTTGTCCTAAATGGTCTACCCACCCTTCTCCTTTACCTAATTCCTTGTGAAGAGTGCAGACTCAAGCCAGGCTGCTTGGGTTTAAGTGCTGGCTTTACCACTCACAAGCTGTGTGACCGTGGCCAGTTTTTCAACCTTTCTATATTCAGTTTCCTGGTCTCTAAAGCAGGAATAATAGTATGTACTTCATAGGGCTGTTGTGAGAATGAAATGAGCTAAATATGTAAAACCCTCAGTGTGGCCCTGGACAGATGGTTCAGCTGGTTAGAGCATCGTCCTGATATGCCAAGGTTGCAAGTTCAATCCCCGGTCAGGGCACATACAAGAATCAACCAATAAAAGCATAAATAAGTAGAACAACGAATCTGTTTCTCCCTTCCTCTCTCTCTAAAATCAACAATAAATTTTTAAAAATGTGTTTAAATCGTAGAACCCTCAACGTGCTATCACATGATAAGCGCTGCCTGGGTTTTCCTCCTCGTGTTTCCCTTACACCCCTAATCCAGACCATGCTTCCTGGTCTACACATCACATCTGCCTCTTCATCATCCTTGTAGTTACTTGTCGGCTGCCTGTCTCTCTCAAGCGTAAACTCTGTGTGGAGAGGACCATGTTTATCACAGTGTCAGGCGCAGGGTAGGAACCCCCTCACATCGCCTGGCTATACTGATGCGATGAATGTCAAACAGATTCATCATAAAACAGAGGATACTGTTTTTCTACAAAAATACCCATAAATGGTATTTTGTTCATTCATTCATTCATCCATTGTGGCCCTGTCCTCAGGAATGGATATAGTCTACCATGTAAATGAGTCAGAAGATACAATGCAGTGTAACTGTGTTGTTACAATGGCCTGTAACAATTTCGTTTCCCAGGAGGCCTTTGGAACAATGAAAGGGAAAAGTAACTAAAAACAAGCAGAGCTGTCTGTTTAGCCAGCACCCCCAGTTCCCAGCAGGGATGTCTTTAGAGCAAGAACCATAGGTCTCATCCTGAGGGCATTCAGGCCACCTGCTCTTTCTATGCCTAGAGACCTCCTATTCAGCCTGCAGGGCCCCAATCCTGGCTCTAATGATTTTGGGGACTATAGTGAGATTTGTCAAGGACAATCCAAATTTCATGTTGTTTGCTTCTTTAAAAAAAGTAAAAGGTGATTGAATGAATGTGTAACTACATGTTATTTCGTGTTGGACTTCAGTGGAGGTAGAAAATAGCCTCTGTCCGACCATGTGATCTGATTGTGGTTTGGAGAACATGGTCACCGTAATTACAACACTGACCACATGGTGTGAGTTCTCTCCCTCCCTCCCTCCCTCTTCCTCTTTCCCTCCCTTTCTCTCTAAAAATCAATAAAAAGAACAAAACAAAAATTACTTACTCTGGAGCATGCCATACGCTTTCCCTTTACTTGACAGCATGAAGCTCAGAGTGGTGAAGCAAATTCCCCCAAGTCACCCAGACAAGACTGGTAGAGATGGTCTCAAATCCAGACCCATCCAACTAAAAGACTAAGTTCTCGTCACTATTTGACTCTACCTCTCAGTGCCCAGGTGTCACGAGTTCCCACACTGTGCACGGCCACCTGGGTCTGTGCCTGCTCCCCTTGCTCCCCTTGCTTCCACGGGGCTCCCTTCTCACCCTTCCCCCTTGCACACCCACTGTCAACAATGCCACTGCCGTCCAAAGAGCACTGCAGCTGCTTTCCAAAGCAGTCCCATCTCTGGGGCCAGGTTTCCTGTTTCAGCAGAATCTAAGGATGTGTGTCACACCTTCCCCAGTCCATCCCTTACTCCCAGGAGCTGCCACTGGGCCAAAGACTCCGCTGGCACAATCCCTCCCATGTGCAGCGCTTTTCCTGTTTTTTATAAAGCATTTTCCAGTTCTATACACCAATTCCTGGGGACTCCGCAGCAGTCCTGAGAGGTAGATACAATGGAGAATTTCACCCCATTTTAAAGATGAGAAAGTAGAGGTTCAGCCAACCTGTGGGAGATCCCCTCAACTGGCATGAGAGCCGAGCAGTTTCGACCATCTGCCCACATTCTTCCAAGTCTCTGGAGCAGCGGTTCTCAACCGTGGCTGCACGTTAGAATCACCGGGGAATCTTTTTAAAATCCTGATTTCTGGGCCTCATCCTCCAGAAATTCTGTTTCTTTGTTACTAATGTTGTGGCCCCACCCCATAACAAAGAAACAGAATTTCCGGAGGATGAGGCCCAGAAATCAGGATTTTAAAAAGATTCCCAAGTGATTCTAATGTGCAGGCAAGGTTGAGAACCACTGCTCTGGAGGTTGCAACTTGACCAAGAGAACAGGGATGGGGCGATCTTTAGAATCCTCACACAGAGGAGATAATGGCTTTTGCAAACAAATGTAAATCACTTAATTCCCCGTTTTATGATGTTCATTGTGATGCACCAATTACAACCTGGCAAAGAAAAACACTTCGAAGCACGTGTGATCTCTAAATGATGTGACAGCAATCAGCTCAAAGTCCGCTGAGGGCAGAGCAGGGCCAGGCCAAGTTCAGCCCCAGCATCAGTACAGCAGGTGCCTAGGGCCAGAGGGGGATGGACTTTCCCAAACCTCTCAGCTGCTACTCAGACGGGCTCTGCCCTGACCTTGCTCTCACCCCAGGCCATGTCTCCTGCACTCCATCATCTGACCTCCTCCTTCTTCATTCTCTTTCACTTGGTCACCTGGAGTGAAATACTTTCAACAGCACTCAACTCAAACGATGATATTAGCCCTACCTGGTTCTGCTCAGTGGATAGAGCATCAGTCTGAGCACTGAAGGGTCTCGGGTTCAAATCTGGTCAAAGGCACATGATCGGGTTGCGGGTTCGATCCCCAGTGGCGGACGTACAGAAGGCAGCCAATCAATGATTCTCTTTCATCATTGATGTTTCTATCTCTCCTTATCCCTTCCTCTCTGAAATCAATAAAAATATATATATTTTTTAAAGATTATATTAACTTAGCCCTGGCTATTGTCACTCAGTGGTTAGAATGTTGTCCCTCGAACCAAAGGGTCATGGGTTGGATTTTCAGTAAAGGGCACCTACCTGGGTTGCAGGTTCAATTCCCAGACGCATGCAGGAGGCAACCAATCCATGTGCCTCTCTCACATGATGTTTGATATCTCTCTCTCTCTCTCTCTCTCTCTCTCTCTCTCTCCCTTTCTCTCTACCCCTCCCTCCCTTTCACTCTAAAAAGCAATGGAAAAAATATACTCAGATGAGGACTAATAAAAAACGATTATTAATTTTAAAAAAGGGGTGGGATTTCTCCACAAGAGTCCCATCGATTCTTTCAGTTTATTCTCACCACTCCCGCGGGGTAGGAGGTAGGCATTACAATTCCTACTTTCTAGTTAAAGAAACTGAGGCTCAGGGTCCTGGTACCTCCACAGCAGAGGTCCAGAGAGATCCCCACCTATGAAGCAGGGAGGGATGGTGGGGGTCACCTGGTCTGGGGGTTGCTGCCCACCCAGTTCTCTGTCGCCACCGGGCCATACACACACATCCAGCCGCTTTGTTCATTTGCATTATTCTCCTGGGCCCCCTTTCGTCATAGTTTAGGATTCCAGAAAGAATTCAGTGGGCAAACCAAGGCCCAAGAGGAGCAGCGGGGAGAAGCAGTGCCTCCATCACATGACAGAGCTGAGCGAGGACAACCCGGGGCCCCTGCGGTCACCCTGCCCCACTGTGTCTGTGCATCAGAAGCTGAGGAGGTGGCACCGGCGAGGCAGGGACTACCAGGGCCAAGTCCAGACACCATTCCGGGCCCTTGGAGATGTGCCAGCATGAGGGGCTGGGACGGGGGAAGTGTTGACTCCGAGGGGGAATTGGCTCTGGGATTGGCCTGGTGGCCAGACTCTTGTCTGGGGCTATCTGCTCCAACAGGCACGGACATTCTTATCATTCCACGGTCCTCCATTCATACCCACCTGTCTGGACTGGGTCTGTCCTGAGATGGAGCTGGAGTTGGGGGAAAGAAGAGTGAGGGAGACCGCAGGGATATACCACACCCCATGCCCACCCCCGCCCCCAGCACAATTACACTCATATACCACCCCCATGCCCACCCCCCCAGCACAATTACACTCATATACCACCCCCATGCCCACCCACCCACCCCCAGCACAATTACACTCATTCACTCATATGCTGTGCACACACTCACCGCCCCCCACCCCCTCCTCCAAGTGATTAAGAGCTTTGGAGCCAGACTGTCCTGTGTTGGAATCTAGAGTCAGCCCTCACTTATGGTCACTTAACTTGGCTTCAATTGTTTACTTGTAGAGTGGGGATAATAGTGCTTACCTCAAAGGGTGGTTGAGAAGATTAAATGAGAAGCCACTTAGCACCATGCCTGGAATAACTATAGTCGTTACTGTCATTTTATCCAACACTCCTCTATTGTACACACACACACACACACACACACACACACACACACACACACACACCAGAGGCTAACGCCCACCGATCCTCAGCCAGATGACCCCCCTCAGAGACCTATCACCTTCTGACCCCTCCACTCCAGGCAGCCTGGGGCCCTCAAGGCCTGGGTATGTGTCAGGTGTGCCAGCATCCCCTCTTCCCAGAATGCCCTCACTGCCACCTCTTCACAGGCAAACTGCCCCCTTCCCTTCAAGTCCCAGCTTCAGGTCCTTCTCCTCCAGGAAGCCTCCCTGACTGACCTCTGATCTCCTCCTCTAATTGCTAAGTCCTCTGAGTCATCGCCACTTGGTAATGAGACTCTCTCACTCTGGCAGCGAGAAAGCCTCTTCCTTCTTCCTCCCCAGAGTCTCTTAAAACTGAAAAAAGCACTTCCCAGGCAGATTTGGGACACCTTACACCGACCTCCTGATTCCTGTGTCACCCCGAGTCCTAGTAACTGTAGTCACCCATCATCATACATCTTCCTGGAGCTGGAAACAGGGCAGGGTGTGGAGGGCCTGAGGGGCAGGCCAGTTACCCAGTGGACAGACAGGATCAATGACAAACTGGGAAGCTGGAAGGACCCTCAATCCATTGTTGGGGTCCCAGGAACAGTTCTGCTGAGGGATGGGAATTGGAGCGAGTCCTCTGGAGCTGAGGGTCCCTGCTGGGGGAGGTGTCCCTGAAACCCTCCTGTAACAAAGGTGTTGAGGTTTGCCCTGCAGCCTGCAGGACCAGACTCCCCACCTTTCATGGGGAGAGGGAAGCAGATTTGTTCTCAGAGGCCCTGGAAGGCGCTCTGGGAGCCAACGTGAGGTTGGAAGAAGCTTTGGGAAGCAGATCGCACACACCCGACTTGGGAAAACTCGTAACAGTCCAAAAGCCCAGCAGCTTCGGGGCAGCAATTTCTCCACCGGGTGACAACCGGGAGAAGGGAAGGGGTCAGCACTAGAGGATCCCTGCGTTGGGTGGGAATAGGCCCAGGACTCTTCTCAGATACTTCCTGGCTCTGAGAGTCACTGTCTAAGATTCAATGACGTAAAGATCTGGAACTCTGGGTCTAAAATTCTGTCCCTTTAAAGTTCTGAAATGCAGCCCTGGATGGACAGCTTGGTTGACTGGAGAGTCATCCTGATATGCCAAGGTTGCAGGTTCGATCCCTGGTCAGGACACATACAAGGCTCAATGAATGAATAAATGAATAAGTGGAACAACAAATCAATGTTTCTCTCTCACACTCTCTCTTCCCCTCTCTCTGAAATCAATTTTTAAAAAAATGAAGTTCTGAAATGCCACACGTGAAATTTTTTATTTTTAGTAGACATGTTTTAAAAAGTTAAAAGAAACAGATGAAATTAATTTTAATAATACATTTAACCGAATATACTCCAAATATTATATTTTCAACATGTAATTAATATAAAGAAATAGTGAGATGTTTTAAGTTCTTTCTTTTGTATTTAGTCCTCCAAATCCTCTGTGTACCTGACTCACAGCACATCTCAATTCAGGCTAGCCACATTTCAAGGTTCAATGGCCACACATGGCTAGTGGCTACAGTGTTGGACTGCACAGTTTAGAAACCTAAAATCTATGACTCACTTTCTTCAAACTCTAGGAAGCTATGCCTCTGAGTTTCTAGAAGTCTGTGGCACATTAAGTGTCAGTACTAGTAATGCTACAACTGTGATTCCACCGGATTAAAATGTTTCCCGGAGTCTGCTTGTGGGTAAGTCTTCTCCCCACGTGTTTTTTTGTGTGGAAAGAAATCCAGGCCCCTGCAGAGTCCCTGGGAGGTAAGGGAGCAAGGCGCCTCCCCCTGCCCTCCAGCTGCCTCCACCATCTGGCCCAGCCCGTGGAAGCCGGATGGGCATGCCCTGTGCCCGGGATGCCGGCCTCTCCATGTACAGCTGCCTCACCAGCCATCCCTCCAGCTCATCATCTCTCCATCCAAGCTCACGAGCCTGAAAGTGAGGCTCCTGCCTTTGAGTCCTCCTGGGGAGGGGCATCCCCTGCCCCTCTCCCTTGGTTTCTGTCCACTCTGGAGAGCCTCTGGGGGCGGCTGCAGCAGATGGAGCTGGGAGTGTGGTTAAAACCCCACGTGGAGTCCCCTGAGGGTGGAAATGGACTCCATTTGCTGGAAGCTATAGCCTGGAGGGCAGAAGTCAGAGAGCCACTGTCTGGGGCTGGGAGAGCCAGAAGGGCTCTCTGAGGTCATGTGATCTATGCCCCCCACTGGTGCAGATGGAGGAACAGGCTGGAGAGCAGAAGGGGTTTCCTGAGCCAAGCACAAGGAGGGTGTCAGCGATGGGCTCTCCTCTTCCTTTTCCTAAACTCCCTCTCCGGGCTCCACTTTCAGCGAAATCAAGATGCAGATCCAGCTCCACGGAATGGCAGGGAGGCTGCGGGAAGGCCCCCAGTATTATATCTATGTGGGTGATTTCTTGGCTTTGGGATACCTGTTCCAGGTCCAGAGGCCTCCTGGTTCCAACCCGCCCCAGGCTTCCTTCGCTCCAGGTCCACAGGCAGGAGTCTGGGTGAGGCAGAAGCTGCAGCCAGATGTGGAGGGTCTCAGTCAACACAAGGACCAGCCTCCGGATCTGCTCCGTTATCCAGCTCTGGATTCCATTTCCAAGTCCTTTTGTAACTACACTCTCCTTTTATCCTCACAAGAGCCCCAGGGGAAGGGTGGGCAGGAGGGCTTGCCATCAGCACACGAACTCCCAGCCCTATTGCCTTGCAGAGGGCCAGTGCTGGGGCTTTGCTCCTGTTCCACGTTTTGCAGGTAGGGAAACTGAGGTCCAAAGTAGGGCTATGACCTGTCTCAGGCTACAGAGCTAGAGGGAGGCCCCTGAGGTATCACTGGCTCAGCACCCATCCAGGGAGCCCCACCTTGCTCCGCTCTCAGGCACCCAGACTCTGCAGCTGAGGAGTCGAATGTCAGGAGTCACCTGCACTCACAGTTTCCAAGCTGGGCTGCTTCCCGGCTGGGTTTCCCCTCCAGGGAAAGCCCCAAAGCCATCTGCCTGGTCAGGAGGCTCAGGGAGGAAATGGTAAAGAGCCTGCTACAGAGGGCAATGAAAAACAGCCAACCTTTGGCTTCTGGGGTCTGGCTCTGCTGAAGTGGAGAGGGGAGCAGCACGAAGGGAGACCTGGAATCCAGATTTGGAAAAGCACAAACTGAGGAGTGAGGTGGGCCTGGGTTCGAGTCCCAGGGCTGCTACTCAGCAGCTGTGTGATCTTGTGTCCATGACTTAACCTGGGCTCCCTCTTCTGTTAACTGGGCTGTCACCCACCTCCAGGGTAGTGGGAGTCTGAGTGCTCACAAGCTAAGCCCATAGCTAGTGCTGAATAAATGATAGTTCTCGCTCACATGCCCCTCCAGGAACTGATCAGGCCCTGCCCCCCTCCAGCTGCTCCCCTTGGCTGTCATAAATATGGCCCAGCCCATAAATATTTATTGCATAAACATATGAATGAATGATTGCTGCCAGCCCAAAATACAGCAAAATATAGGGGAAGGCTTTGAACTAGTCTATCAGATCTGACAGACTGTCACAACTCACTAGGTGGCCCCAGGTTTTGAGGAATATAATAATAACTAACCTTTCTAAAGCACTCACTGTGTGCCAGGCTTTGCTAAGAAGCTTAGAGCACCAAGTTCTCCCAGCAGCACTCTGAGAAAGTGTGACTGTTGCTAAGTGGCCCCGCAGTCACATTGCTGGTTGGCAGCCACGTCTAGATGTGGACCAGCCATCCTGTCCCCAGAGCTCCTGGTCTTTCCGAGGGGTGGCCAGGACCTCTGTGGGGAAGGGCTCCCCTCCCCAGGTGGCTGCTGGTGCTGCTCAGGGTTTCCCATGAGTTTTGGAGGCTCCTGCAAATCAGATGAAGTGGGCGCTCTGCCCACTAAAGACTGTTGCCTGGGCTCTTTGTCAGAGACTAATTCTCACCATTTTCTGGGTGTTTCCTGCCCAGAAGGAGGAAGGAAGCAGGGGCTCCAGCTCCTTTGTCCGCCCTCAGCTCATCCTCCCCCTCCCCTGCCCCGACTTTTGGACCTTCCTCTTCCTTGTCCAACCACTGACCCTGAACTTGGAGTTCATTCCCAGGCAGACTTTACAGTGCGACAGCAACAATAACTCAGGGACATGGTTCTATGCTCTGCCAAGAACCAAAGGGTGCTTTCCTTTCCCGGTGGGCAAATTTGGAGAAATCTGGCCCCCAGATGGAGGAGGTGGGGGTCGGGAATGTGCCAACAACTGACATCAGTTCACAAAGAAGCTCCACAGTGATGGTGCGGATCATCCCATCCAGCCTGCTTAGACGGTCTGATTGCTATCACCCAGTTTAACAGAAAAGGAAACTGAGGCCCAGGAGGAATAAGTGACTTGTTCATGGTTCTGCAGACATTTGGAGGCAGAAGCAAATGTTTATCCCAGTCTCCAGAGAGTTATTATTATTATCATAATAACTGTTAATATTATTGAAAGGATTTACCAAGCTCTGACTCTGCCAAGAGCTTTCCCTCTCATTACCTTATTTAATCCTCTTGGCAACTCAATACTGAACCCCATTTTACAGACAAGGAAACTGAGGTACAGAGAAGCAAATCACCTACCCAAGTCCAGTATTTGCATCCACAGGGTATCAAAGCCAAGTTTGAACTCAGTCTGTCTGGCTCCAAAGTCTCAGGTCTTATAGGCAAGACAGGGCCATCTCCACCTGGGGTAGAGTCATTGCGTTTCTCAAAGGAGGGCCTGGGATGAGCCTGGCCTTACCCCTGTTCCTGACCTGCTTCAGGCCTGATACACACAGCTCCTGGGAGCCCCTCAGGCAGCAGGCCCTGAGAAATGGAGCAGGCCGTGCAGGACTGTGGGCACGTGGGGGCCACATCTGAGTGTGAGCCCTCTACACGTAGCAGCAGCCCCTGGTCTAGGTCATTGTGGCCCTGTGACACTTCACAGATGAGCTCACACATGTGTGCACAAATTCCTTCCTTTTTTCCTTCTTCCTTCCTTCACCGAACACCAGCTAACTGGCCCTCATGTTTCCACACACAGACATTCACTTCTTTTGCTGGCCTCCCCCACCAGGGGCAGCTATATCATTTATGGGGCTCAATGCAAAATGAAAATGCAGAATATCTTGTTCAAAAATTGGGAATTTCAAGATAGTAACAGCAGAGCATTCAACCAAGCACGGGACCCGGTGTGAGTACAGATGGGGCATGCCCATATGCCCATGTGCCACCCTGTTCCACTCATCTCGTTCCTGTCCCTCTACCCACCCCTCCTGCCACATTATCAAGTTCTTTCCCATCTCAAGGCTTTTGCAAAGGCTGTTCTCCTGGCCGCAGACCCTTTTCCCAATCTCCTCTCATAACTGGGTCTTTCTCATCATTCACATGTCACCCAAAGCCACTTCCTCAGAGAGGCCCTCTTGGCTCCAGTCTAAAGTGGCCACCTGCATAGCTCTCCATCATGTCTGCTGTTTGTCCCTTCCTAGGGTGCATCACAATCTGTGACCTCATGTGCACTTGTCAGTTTAATACTTATTGTCCATCTTCCCCAGGGCAGGGCTGTCCTGCTCAGGACTGAACCCCCAGGGCCCAGGGCCCAACCCAGTGCTCGGCACATAGTAGGTATTCAATAACTATTTGTAAAACAGTGACTGCATAAAGGCATGCATGGACACAGACACCCTAACACACCCCTCCCCCCACTCCTCCATCACCTCCCACCCTCCCGCTGCAACCAGACAAGCACAGGGGTGCTCCCCAAACATCCTGGTGCCCCAGACACCCCAACGCAGAGAGCTGATGAAACCAGTGGGAGACCCAGAAGGGAGACCCTTCCTGGATCTGAGGCCTCGGAGCCAGGACAGACGGAAGTGGCAGAGCCAGGAGAAAACAAGAAAGAGAAAGAAGGAGGAGAGGGGCGAAGGAGGCCAAAAGGAAGGAAAAGGAGACAGAGCTGGAGGAAGGAGGGAAGAGGCAGACAAGGAGAACGAGTTGGGCTTGGTGCTAATCCCGTGCCTTCTCTTTATTAGCGAAACTAATAATTACTATTAATACCCAGCCCCTCCCTGGCCCTTTCATCCAGGCTGGTGGGGAAGTTTTGAAGATGAAAGTCTGGGGGCCTCTCGGGTGCAGGTGACAGAGCTTCACAAACAATAATTAGACTTGGCAGCCCCCTCCCATTACCCCCACCCCCCATAGCCAGGATGCTGTGCCACCTGACTCCACGCCTTTGCAGGTGGGCACGCAGCAGCAGCTGCTCTCTGGGCCTGGCCCTCCTCTGAGAGACGCTGCGTAGCTGCCCTGGGAGGGCAGGGCTGTCAGCAGAGACAGTCCTGGGGGAGGTGCCAGAAAGAGGAACCTCATACCAGGTGGCACTGAAACTAAGGAGCCCTGCCCTCGGCTGAAATTACAGCCCCATCCCCAGGGCTACCCCCACCTCACCCCGGGGGCCTGTGTCTCTGGGCCCTGCCAGACAGCAGTGGGGGACAGACCACTGGGAAGGAGGATCTAACAGACAAAGAGACAGAGTCAGCATGTCCAGCTTCTCCACGCAGCCCCAAGACCACCCGGGGTCCTGGTCTGTGGCATCCTCAGGGCCGTTTTGTTCCACCTCTCTCAAAGGGCCTCCCCTCTCCAGCAACAGTGACAGCCATCAGCCAGGCTCCCCCGCACACCGCCAGTGATGGGGCCCTCGCTACCTCCCATTCTTTGTTGAGCTGCCTGGACAGTGGGCTGTGTGATCACATCCAATCCCTTGACATGAAGTACAGTCTAGAACAGCCGTGGGCAAACTACGGCCCGTTTGAAATGAATAAAACTAAAAAAAAAAAAAAAAAGACCGTACCCTTTTATGTAATGATGTTTACTTTGAATTTATATTAGTTCACACAAACACTCCATCCATGCTTTTGTTCCGGCCCTCCGGTCCAGTTTAAGAACCCATTGCGGCCCTCGAGTCAAAAAGTTTGCCCACCCCTGGTCTAGAAGCTCCTGAAGTTACATCAGTAGCCTCACCTTTCCCATGAGCCCCAAATGCCTGCCCCATCTTTCTACTACGATGTCACGTGGTGGCTCCAGAAATAACAAGGCCTAAGCTTAATTCCCACCTCCGCCCAGGTCATGACCTCCCCACTTGGGTTCTAGGCCCTATGGTCTCTCTATTGCCCAGTCTTAGGACCTGTAATGATCCTAACCCCTGCATCCAATCATCTGTAAATCCTGTAGATTCTACTTCTAAAGTGTCTCTCAAATCTCAATGTCCTCCATCCTCACACCTCCGTCATGCTCTGAGCCACCATCATGTCTCACCTGTATGACCATCGTCACCTGACTCTCCAAACACCAAACCAAGCCAGCGTGGACTTTGAAATACACAAATCAGAACATGCCACGCCCTGCTTACAGCTCTTCACTGACTTCCCATGGTGTGTAGAATACAACACACGCTCCTCACCAGGGCGCACAGAACCCTGCCTCCCAGATGATCTCACCTCTTTCCCACTCTTGTGCCCCCACCTCCATGCAGTCCCTCAGGCTCTTCTCGCCCAGCCGTTCCCTCTGCCCCAATGCTGACTGTTCCTCCAGCCCTCCTCATGGCTGCACCTTCTCACCCTTCTGGTCTCTTCCTTAAAGTCCTGTCTTTCCCTCCTCAAAGAGAGTGAGCCCAGCCCTGTAACCTTCTCGGGTCTGCCTGTTTCCGTCATAGGACTTACCGCACCCTGCAATGATAAATTCATTGGCTGGTTTACTTGTATAACAGCTGGCTGTCTCCCCTGCTGGGCTGCTCCAATGCCTATGCTACCCTTTGCTTTGTCACTCTCCAAAGCCTAGCACAGTGCCTGGCACATAGTTGGTGCTCAACCAATGTGCAGAGTGAGTCAGTGGCCCAGGATACAGATCCCGTTCTTCCCTTTGGGGTGACCCAGAGCAGGTCATTCACAACCTGGTCCTGTGGTGTGGCAAAGTGCAGGGAGGCCTGTATCAGCATCTGGGAGACCTCAGAGCAATCTGTGTCCATTTCCTCCACTGTGAACCAGACAAGTGACCGTAGGCACATCCTTAACCTTCTCCTGCCTCAGCTTCCTACTCGGGAAAATGTGGGTAAAAACCTGAGCTCCTGGGGGTGTAATGAGGCACAAAAGGAGCAAGGACACCAAGGCCACCCGACAACTGTGTCCCAGGTGCACGTCCTGACTGAAGCGCAGAGTTCCACACTCTCCCCCATCCGCCCCCAGCAGTGTGGAGACCAGGCGCCATCTAGTGGGCACATCGGGGAGAGCAGGCATTCTTTGCCTCTGTTGTCTGTCCCACTTAGGGTGGGACCTGCCCTGATGGGCTTCATTGGGTAGAGCTGGGCCTAGGCGCAGAAACCTCTTGCCCACCATCATAAAATGCTGACACCCACCCCCCCCGTGGGCCCATCCCCCAACCTTCGAGCTCACCTCCCACCATTCCCTCCCCTCTGCCACAGAGAACTTCTCTACAAATGATTCTGAATGACCCAAGTTTTCCTTTGACTCAAGACCTTCCACAGGCAGTTTTCTCAGCCTGAGAATTCTCCCCAGCCTCTTCTCCTGTCCTGGCTAAGCCCTACTCCCTCACTGGGCTTCTACTTAAATGGCCCCTGGCCAGGCTATGTTCCATAGTCCCCCCATCCCACCATTGCTAAGCCTGTGCCACAGGCTCCATATTTCTTGCTCGTGTTCCCTGTCAGACAAAGACCTTGGCAGAGGTCCTGAAATGCTCCCCTCCACATACTAAGTGCTGCGAGTCGGGCCCATACACTCAGACTGCAGGCGGGTCACAGCCTATAGAGGGCAGGCCTTGGGGTTTCCAGGAAGAAGGCAGGGTGCTGCCTCATTTGGCCCCCCTCCAAGCCCCAGGGCCATCTGAGTGCAATTGGTGTCTGACTCCTGGCTGTGTGTCTAGGGCAGCTGTGGGCAAACTACGGCCCGCGGGCCAGATCCGGCCCGTTTGAAATGAATAAAACTAAAAAAAAAAAAGACCATACCCTTTTATGTAATGATGTTTACTTTGAATTTATATTAGTTCACACAAACACTCCATCCATGCTTTTGTTCCGGCCCTCCGGTCCAGTTTAAGAACCCATTGCGGCCCTCGAGTCAAAAAGTTTGCCCACCCCTGGTCTAGGGTGAACTAACTCGCCCTCTCTGGACCACAGCTTCCCCTCCCTACTCTCTCCTTGCTCCTCTTGCAGAACTTCCCTCCAAAGAGAGGAGAGGATGGATCCCACATGTAAATTAAAATATAAACTGTTGTGCCAGGCTGGCGTGGTTCACTGGTTGAGCATCGACCTATGAACCAGGAGGTCATGGTTCGATTCCTAGTCAGGGCACATGCCCGGGTTGTGGGCTTGATCCCCCATGTGGGGCGTGCAGGAGGCAGCTGATCAATGATTCTCTCTCATCATTAATGTTTCTATCTCTCTCTCCCTCTCCGTTCCTCTCTGAAATCAATTTAAAAGAAAAGAATGGGAAGTAAGGGGCCTTCCAGGCAGGGCTTGAGGGTCCAGGAAAGGGCTTGGGTTTGGCTTCTTAAGGCCAATTTCCTAGTCTGCATTCACACACTCAACAGATATTTGAAAAGTGCCTGGATCCATGATGAAAAATAGTGGGGTTCTGGAGTCAGATTGCCTGGGCTCCGGTCCCAGCACCACCACCTATGGCTGTTGATCACTAACTTATTTCCTCAGTTATAAAATGAGGGCAATAAAAATTTCTAACTCATAGGGTTTCTAACTCATAGGGTTAGTGAGGGCATTCAATGAGATGATGCATGTGACTCAGTACAGGGTCCAGCATGTTGTAAATGTTCAATTAATGTGAGCACTATCATGGCCAATATTATTCACTGAGCAACTACAGTGTCAGTCACGCATCCCATGCTGCCTTCATCGGTCTGCCCTGCACCCAGGGCCTCCCTTGTCTCCAGCTCGCTGGTTCCTAGGGGCCTGGCAGCCCCTCAGTCCCTCCCTCGGATTCCTCTCCAAGGCCTCAGAGCTTTCTGCCACCCTCAGGAATTCCAGAACATCTGGAGAGGAACCTCCTCCATCCCAGCGTTTCTCTGATGATTTCCGTCTTGTCCTGGGAAACCTGGCTGTCCCCTGAGGATGCTACATTCTCCCTCAGGCCTCCCAGGCCTCTCCTGTTTCTTCCACAGCCTGTGGAAGTGAGAAGAGGTGGGAGAGGGGAGGGAGAAGCCCAAGGATGTGAGCATGTTGTCCTTTCTACTCCTCGTTGTCACGTTCAGGCCATTCTGCCTCCCATCTCCCTAGGAGACACTCCTTTTGAATCTTGTTGCTATACAGTAGCACTCATTACTCCGCCTCAGCACAGACATCTACTACTCCCTGGGTCACACCCTCCCACCTTTGAGGGCTCTACCCTGGACTCAAAGTCACTCTCAATTGGTTTGTTCCTGTTTTAGTTCTTGGTCATTTCAATATTCACATGGATGACGTCGCGAGCATCTGGTCCCTGGTCACCTGACCTGCTCTTCTCTAATGATCTTGTCCCCAAGCCCATCTCGGCCAGTCACTCCTATGGTCAATAAGAATATGTTAAATGGTGTAAGGAGCCTCTGGGACAGCTTCAAGCGTACCAACATCCGAATTATCGGGGTGCCAGAAGAAGAGAGAGAGCAAGATATTGAAAACCTATTTGAAGAAATAATGACAGAAAACCTCCCCCACCTGGTGAAAGAAATAGACTTACAAGTCCAGGAAGCGCAGAGAACCCCAAACAAAAGGAATCCAAAGAGGACCACACCAAGACACATCATAATTAAAATGCCAAGAGCAAAAGACAAAGAGAGAATCTTAGAAGCAGCAAGAGAAAGAAAGTCAGTTACCTACAAGGGAATACCCATACGACTGTCAGCGGATTTCTCAACAGAAACTTTGCAGGCCAGAAGGGAGTGGCAAGAAATATTCAAAGTGATGAATACCAAGAACCTACAACCAAGATTACTTTATCCAGCAAAGCTATCATTCAGAATTGAAGGTCAGATAAAGAGCTTCACAGAAAAGGAAAAGCTAAAGGAGTTCATCACCACCAAACCAGGATTATATGAAATGCTGAAAGGTATCCTTTAAGAAGAGGAAGAGGAAGAAAAAGGTAAAAATACAAATTATGAACAACAAATACACATCTACCAACAAGTGAATCTAAAAATCAAATGAATAAATAATCTGATGAACAGAATGAACTGGTGATTATAATAGAATCAGGGACATAGAAAGGGAATGGACTGACTATTCTTGGGGGGAAAAGGGGTGTGGGAGATGCGGGAAGAGACTGGACAAAAATCGTGCACCTATGGATGAGGACAGTGGGTGGGGAGTGAGGGCGGAGGGTGGGGTGGGAACTGGGAGGAGGGGAGTTATGGGGAGAAAAAAGAGGAACAAATGTAATAATCTGAACAATAAAGATTTAATTTTAAAAAATATATAAATAAATAAATAATAAATTTAAAAAAAAGAATATGTTAAATTAATGAATAAACTATGAGAGGTGCCTGACTGGTGTGGCTCAGTGGTTGAGTGTCAACCTCTGAACCAGGAGGTCACGGTTCAATTCTCAGTCAGGGCACATGCCCGGGGTGCAGGCTCGATCCCCAGTGGGGAGTGTGCAGGAGGCAGCCCATCAGTGATTCTCATCACTGATGTTTCTCTCTCCCTCTCCCTTCCTCTGAAATCAATAAAAATATACTTTAAAAAACGAGAGGTGATTGTAAATACATTTCCTGTACTCAGTGTTGATAATGCATGGGATGGGGATGGAATGGGGAAAACAGACATGACAACAGGGAAGTAAGACCCTGCAGAAAGTGGCTCCCACCATTCCTCCAGCCTGACCTTCCATCCCTCTTCCCACACACACAGTACCCCCACGGGACTGGCCATGTTTTGCTTCCTTGAACTCTCCAAGTGCCTTCCCACTTCAGGACCTTTGCATTTACTATTTTTCCTGCCTAGGCCATTGTTTCCCCCTTTATTTAGCTAATTCCTATTCTGTTTTCAAGTCTGAGTTTAAATGCATCTCAGAGCTTAACACTGAGTAAGTACCCAGTAAAGATATATGTTTCAATATACATTTTAAAAGATTCTGTTATTATCCCATTTTACAGATGAGAAAACTAAGGCCCAGGGAAGTGACAATTTTTTCCCAAGGACCCAGAACTAATAACTATTTGTAAAAATAATAAACATGTTGATTAAATAATCAAAGTGGAGTTTGAAAGCAGTGACTTTAATGGTTTCTGGGATGAAGATAAGACTTTCATGTGGAGAAATTTGTTCTAAGGGAATTGTGTGGATTGCCTTCAGCCATAAGATCAAGCCGTGCTCATTTCACCAGGCCTTTCCTTGCTGAGGCTGAGAGATCTGGAATCCCCTCACAAGACTCCAGTCTCTGCTAACATACCTCCTCTATTGGGGAACTCACCACTTGAGCACAAAAAGCCTTCTTTTTCAAAGAATAAAAATAGACAATTCACGGAAGAGATGCAAATACTCAAAACAATCCATAAAGAGACAGCTGAGCTTACTAATCATGGAAGAAATACAACAAAGAGATATTTTCAGTTTAGCAGAAATAAAAATTGACATGAACTTTCTGGAGGGCAGTTTAGCAACATGTATCTATATGTAAAATACCTATGCCTTTCAACTTCTGGTAATTTACCCTGAGGAAAAAATAGCACAGGTTGTTCTTGACAGTTTTGTCTATATTTGCAAATTCTGGAAATAACCAAAATATCTAACAATAGAGAACTGGTTAAAAAAATTAATGCTATAGCTATACAAAAGAATATCATGCAATACAGATATTCTGGTTGCTGACAAGGAAGAGGATTGGGTTGCTGGGGACAGAGCTGCAATGGAGGGTTTTTGTTTGTTTCTTTGTATACTTTTTGGTAACTTTGCAGTTTTTTATTTTTGTGAATGCATTTAATATTCAAGATAATAAAATTTAAAATATTTGTTTAAAATGTTGCAGGTCTCTAATAGTTGTTATGGGAAGATGTCCATAATGTTGGATGAAAAAAAAGTTACCAAGTAACATATAGAATACAGTTTCATTTATGTAAGATTGTATATTATAAAAAATTGTATATTACATATTAAAATATAGGAATAGATGTAAGTATAGAAAGTTATTTCTGGATTGATGTTCCAATTTGATAATGGTGGTCTCTCTAGAAGATAAATATAGAGATGACTTTTATCTTTTTTCACATACTTTTCTGTATTATGTGTATTGTTTGTAATGAGCATGGATTTTTTAAACCATCAAGGAAAAATATTGCTACAATTATTTTCTTTTCTTAAAAAATAAAGTGTCTTTTCTGTGCATAGATGCTGTTCGAGAAGGACATACACCAAGCTGTTAATAGTGGTGGGCAGACTGTCATTTCTTTGTTCATTTTGTTTGCCATTCTGCATATTGTATTTTATGGGTGTTCTGTGCTTAATTACTTTTGTAAAGGACAGAAGGGGTGCTACATTTTAAAAGAGAAGTTCTTCCTTAAATTGAGCTGCAGTTGTTCAGTGGCATCAATTCCAGTGCACAAAGGGCTATATGCTATTCTGCATAGTCACTCATTTTGTTCATTAAGTCCATTACATGGGCTTTATATATATGTATAGGTGTATATCCTATACATACATATACACCTATACATAAATGTACACGCACACATATACATACACACACAAATATATACAACCTACTTCTTAGCCCTTCCACATATCTTTATCTGTACATTTTTCTAATCTTTTAAGGTCTTTCAATAGTGTTATTAGAGGGATATATGGAAGTAGCTATTAAACGTATAGGCTTTGAAGTCAGAATACCAAATTGGTCATGAATGTGCAATCTCAGTTAAAATTCCTTATCTATAAGTGGGGAAAAAAAACACAGTATCTATTTGATCATGCTGTGAGGATTAAATGAAGCAATGCATATAAATCACTTATCCCAGGTTGGAATACAATAACAAGCACTGAATAATTTATTTTTTCTTTTAGATATTTGAAATGCAACTTTATTCTGATTCTAAATAAAAAGGAATAGGAATATTCAGTATCAAACAAAGTTTTAACACTGAATATTGTGATGTGACTGTAACAGTCTTATATTTGAAACTCAATAAGAAAACCCTAGCCAGGTAGCTCAATTGGTTAAAGCATTCTCCAGATATGCCAAGGTTGTGGATTCGATCCCTGGTCAGGGCACATACAAGAATCAACCAATGAGTGGATAAAGAAGCAGAACAAGGTGATGTTTCTCTTTCTCTCTAAAATCAATTTTTAAAAAGGCAAGGAAACAACTGTGTTCTAAAACAACTAAATATGCAGGCCCCAAAATGAAGTTATTTTTTTAACAGCCACATTTGCTCTGAGAGCCCATTCATCTCCTTCAGCATCCCAAAGATCAAGCACATGTTCTGCTTAGCTATATAATGAAGTGGCAAACACGCTGCACCACTGACATCGCAGGACAGCTGCCCATAAAACTAGATTTCTGATGCTGAGCCCCAACCTCACCTTCTCACAGGTTGTCATCCTCATTCAGCAGAGCAGTGGTCTGAGTAACCTCTAGATCAGGGGTGGGGAACCTTTTTTCTGCCAAAGACCATTTGGATATTTATAACATTACTAGAGGCCCAGTACACGAATTCGTGTACAGGTGGGGTCCAGCCTGCCCCCTATCGCTGTGGGGGGACACAGGAAGTTGGCTGGCTGGCCCCGCCTCTGATCGGGGGTGGGTGGGGCCAATTGGGGTGGGGCTGGCCGGGTGGAGGGGCCACGGGTGGTTGGCCAGCCAGCCCTGTCCCCTAGTCAAACTCCTCAGGGAGGGGATAATTTGCATATTAGCCTTTTATTATATAGGATTCTTGGGCTATACACAATTATTAACTTAGAAATCAGCCTGCTATATTTAGTCAAACTTTTTTTTAAAAAAATATGTTTTTATTGATTTCAGAGAGGAAGGGAAAGTGATAGAGAGAAAGAAACATCAACGATGAGAGAGAATCACCAATTGGCCACCTCCTGCATGCTCCCCGCTGTGGGGGGAATCGAGCCCACAACCCAGGCATGTGCCCTTGGCTGGATTCGAACCTGGAACCCTTCAGTCCACAGGCTGACGCTCCATCCACCGAGCCAAACCGGCTATGGCTTTAGTCAAACTTTTAATGAACTCACCCCTAATGCCTTGGCAGGCCCAGACTAAATGATTTCGTGGGCCTTATGGGCTCCATGGGCTGGACTTTCCCCAGCCCTGCTCTAGGTCATGCTCAAACTGTGCTGCCAAAGCTGGGTCCATGACAACCTCTGGTGGGACAGGAGCAGGCATGGCAACAAATGCCGAAGTTAGAGTCTCCAATGAGTTTTCTAGCAAGTCAGAGGAAGGACTTTTCAAAGTTGTATTTTTTTGGCAGAAATGTCGTACTAATGAAGATTCTTCTTTCAGTGGAAGACAACTGATTTTGCCTTAACATCTACTTGGTTGCCTCACAACATGATGAGGATGTTTCCACACATTCCTATCAGATTTCTATGCCAGTTAGGCATGGTCTTGTAACTCTGGAAGTTACAGCAAAGATTATAATGGCACACTGGACTGGATGTAACAGCCATCTCTTTGTCCACCAAGTTTCTCCTAACCAGCTGTATCCCATACACTGAACTTAATAGACCCTCTGTTGGTGTGGAACAGGAGGGAATGGACCTCAGCTCCCAAGGTAGCTACATACTTCTCAAATTCATCAGTCAGATGAGGTTTCACGAATGTAGTTTTTCCTGTTCCACCATCTTCAACCAATACAAGTTTGAACTGAACTTGAAACTCTCCTTGGACAGCCATTTGATGTCCTCCGGGCCCCCTGACTCTGGATAATTTATTCTTATTGTGCCCAGTACATAGTACGCCAAACTCTGATTGCCTGTTTTTTTATTGTCTTTAAATAGTTTTATTGATTTCAGAAAGGGAGAGGGAGAGAGAGAGAGAGAGATAGAAACATCAATGATGAGAGAGAATCATTGATAGGCTGCTTCCTGCACGCCCCCTCCTAGGGATGAGCCTGCAACCCGGACGTGTGCCCTTGACCGGAATCGAACCTGGGACCCTTCAGTTCGCAGGCCGACGCTCTAGCCATTGAGCCAAACCAGCTAGGGCTGTTTTTTAATTTTTAATTGAATTTATTGGAGTGACACTGGTTAATAAAACCATATAGATTTCCAGTATACAACTCTATAACATCACCTGCATACTGCATCGTGCACTCACCACCCAAAGTCAAGTCTCTTTCTGCCACCATTTATTCCCCCTCAGCCCTCTTCCATCTCCCCCCACGCCCTTTTCCTCTGGCAATCACCAAACTTTTGTCTATGAGGTTTTTTTGTTTGCTTGTTTTTGCTTAATCCCTTCATTGCCCGTTTTATTTTTGTTGTTCCCCTCCGCGCCACTAGGTGCGCTGCGCCTCCAGGCTGACCAGGCCCGGGGTCAGAACGGCGGAAGTCTTCTAGCCGGGGCGACTGCCATCTTAAAACACAGGCCTGCCTCTCTCGGCAGGTGTGGCTGCATGGTGCAGTCTGAGACCGGCCCGCTGCCGGCAACACCCAACCCCTTACCTCCTTTGGAACTCGCTTAAGTAAACCGTCTTTTCGCGGGCGCGTCTTAATCTCCTTGGGAACGCTGAAGGCGGTGTCTTCCGGGAGGCCTCGCCCGGTGACCTCAGACGTACACTTCCGGGGACGCTAACGTGACCTGTAGCCCCGCCCTCTCCCATCTCTCTTTCCGGTGGCGGAGTCTGGACGAGACACGCAGGTAAGAGGCCTGGGCAAGGACAATCTGGTGGCATCCTGTGGCAAGGGGGTCCAGCGGGGCCGGGGGCGCGCGGCCGGGGCCTTTCCGCGGAAGCCGGGCCAGGTTTCGGGCGAGAAGTGCGCGGCCGGCCGACCGCAGACACAGGTTCTCGCCTCGTCTTGGGGAGCGGAGGTCTTGCTTCAGAGAGGAGCCGGTGACGTGGGGGTGCGTGCGGGTCCCGCGTTCAAGGCCTTGGCCCCGCATATGACCACTGCGACGTTTAAGCGACGGCGCGGCGTGGTTGGGCGGGAGCGGGGATTCTAGTCTGCTGTGGGCTCCCGCCTTGACCCCGCCAGCTTCTTTCTGGGCGGTCGCAGGCCAGGCGCCTCAACTCTAACTTGTTAACTGTCTGGGAAATAGGAGTAATTGTCGCGCTGATCCCACGGGGTTGTAGTGAGGATTTAAAGAGGGAATGCAGGGAAAACGGCCCTGTGATGGGTGTTGCTAAGGCTGGGGGACGGCTAAGTCAGGCACATTGCAAGTTCAGGGCAAGGCCTCTGAAAATCTGAAATTGGGGTTAGGGCGGGGATGGGCAACCCCTGGCACGCGTGCCAAACATCGCACGCCAGTAACTTTTGCTGGCACGCGAAACCCTCTCATAATTTTCCATTTACAATTTTTTTCTTAATATCGACTTTTTTATTTTTCAGATAAATTCAGTGTAGGTGCATCTTAGATAAATAATTTTACATAACAAGTTATCTTAAGACCATAGACATGGATTGAGGGGAAGAGCAATTTCTATGCCTCTGCCTTAACTCTCCCTGCCTTCCTAGATCCGACCAGTGTTTTGGTTTCATCCACATACGCTTGTGAATCTTTGTTCTCAGTGATGAATTTTGTTAAGTCTCGTAATAGGAGTAGCCTGACGGATGAAAGTAGTAGCTTGTGCATATCTCTGAAGGTCACGAAATATAAACCTGATGTAAAATCTCTGTCATCAGTGATGCAGCAGCAAAAGTCCCACTGATAATATCAAACAGAGTCATAAAGTTTTCTGTCGGACTGTCAGTGTACATGTATACATTCAAAAATAAATGTATTTTTCATCATCATATACTGTGTTTTTGTCGCTCGAATGAATTTTATTATTTCTTCAAGGTTCTTCATATACGTGCACCTTAAGAAATACCAAGTAGGCGTAACATGTTCTCAAGAAATTAGGGTTGGCACGCAGAAGAATTTTGAGTCAGAGATTTTGCTGGTTTTGGCACGCACTCACAAAAAGGTTGCCCACCCCTGGGTTCGGGACTGCAGGCCAGTGTTGGCTGAGCACCTGCCTGTTAACCCTAAAAACAGGTGGGAGTGGGACTCAAGTTTTGTCAGGGCTGATGGGGAGCGGCCGCACTGGAGACCCTGGTCCACACCGAAAGGTGCCTGGCATGTGCCATTCATTACCACCTAGGCCACCTCGATAAGGATTAGTATTGGCACTACCTCCGCAGTGCAGTTACTGGACCAGTAAAATAGGCTGGCGCTTTTTTATGTATTAACTTTGTAAACCAAAAGAATAAGTAAATGCTAGGAGCTTTTTGAACCCAGGGACATAATAGCCAGGGGAAAAGGGTTCTGTTAACTTGAGGATTCTTTGGATTTTCTTTCAGAAATGGCACCTCGTAAGGGGAAGGAAAAGAAGGAAGAACAGGTCATCAGCCTCGGGCCTCAGGTGGCTGAAGGAGAAAATGTATTTGGTGTCTGCCACATCTTTGCATCCTTCAATGACACTTTCGTCCATGTCACGGATCTTTCTGGCAAGTGAGTATCTGGGTGGAGAGGTGCAGGACCCAACTAATAATAAGCAAGGGGTTGGGGAAGACATGACCTGGAACTGGGCGGCACTTTAAGGGGGTTTCTTAAAATAACTTTAACTTTCTGTTTTCTGTTTGTGGCCAGTGCTGAGAAGCAAAAAGGTGTTGGGGATGGGTTGGTGGTAAAGTGTAATTTAGCTGCTAGAATGTTCAGCTCTAACCAGTTTGGCTCAATGAATAGAGCATCGGCCTGCGGACTCAAGGGTCCCAGGTTCAATTCCGGTCAAGGGCATGTACCTTGGTTGCGGACACATACCCAGTAGGGAGTGTGCAGGAGGCAACTGATTGATGTTTCTAACTCTATCCCTCTCCCTTCCTCTCTGTAAAAAAATCAATAAAAAAAAAATATATTTTTTTTAAACAAAAGAATGTTCAGATGAAGCGTGCCTGGTTGGTAATTTCCCAGTCACTGGAGCTAGAAGAGAGGAGATGCTTTGTTTATGGCCTTACAGTGTGGTGGTCATTGAATCCTCAGTCTCTGGGTAAAGACAGTGGTGGACTGAAGGGAGCCCTGGGTATAGGTTCTGGCTGCCATTAGCAAATTTTTGTGATTTGTGAACTCACTCAAATTCTGAGTTTGGTTTCTGCGTATGTAAAATGAGGTTAATAGTGCCCACCTCAATTGGGAAAATGAAGTGCAAAAATAAGTCAATATATAGTATAATACAGAGTTTAGCTATTTTGGGACCTTAGACTGCCCATGAAAGCCCTCACGGCCTTCCCAAAGCCTAGCATGCATGACCTCCATCCTCTGCTGTCCCCAGTTGTGGTGCTCTTGACTCATTAGGACATGACACTCTTGAGTCCTTGTTGGATGAGAAAGAAATGACCCTGTGCTTTTTGTCCCCAGGGAAACCATCTGCCGTGTGACTGGTGGGATGAAGGTGAAGGCTGACCGAGATGAGTCCTCTCCATATGCTGCCATGCTGGCTGCCCAGGATGTGGCCCAGAGGTGCAAGGAGCTGGGCATCACTGCTCTTCACATAAAACTCCGGGCCACAGGAGGAAATAGGTAAGGCTGAGGCTGAGAGGTAAGATCCCTGGGCTTGGGTGCCAGAACACCTGGATTTGAGACTTGGTTTTCTTTTGTGACCCTGCACAAGACATCTTGTGTATATACGTAATTAATTGGTTCCTGTGTACTGTGCACTCACTCCCCCAGCCCAACTTACTGTATTTATGAAGCACTCACTGCATACCAGATTCTGTGTTCTAGCTATTAGAGGAGGGTGATGGGGGGAAAGTAGATGGTCTCTACCCTCTTGTGTGGCACATTGGCTGTTGCAGTCAGACTTTAAACAACATAGAGGGGGTGTTTTCTGTTTGTGGCAAGTGCTGAGAAGCAAAAAGGTGTTGGGGATGGGTTGGTGGTAAAGTGTAGTTTAGCTGCTAGAAAAAGGTCCTAAGATGGGAATGAACTTGGCACATCTGAGGGAGAGTGGTGTGAAGTGTAATCAGAGAGGTTCTGTTGGGACTGGGGGTAGCGGGGGATAAATACTCTAATGGTAATGACCAATGGGATTGGGTTGTTTATTTTTTAATTTTTATTATTTTTTTAATTAGGGAGAGAGAAACATCAATGATGAGAAAATCATTGATTGGCTGCATCCTGCAGGCCCCCCACTGGGGATCGAGCCTGAAACCTGGGCATGTGTCCTTGACCAGAATCAAACCCGGGACCTTTCAGTCTGCAGGCCAATGCTCTATCCATGGAGCCAAACTGGCTAGGGTGGGATTGGGTTTTTAAATTTTTTAAATTTTATTATTCTTTAAAAAAATATTTTTTTATTGATTTCAGAGGAAGGGAGAGGGAGAGATAGAAACATCAATGATGAGAGAGAATCATTGATTGGCTGCCTCCTGCATGCCCCCTACCGGGGATCAAGCCCGCAACCTGGGCATATGTCCTTAACGGGAATCGAACCTGGAACCCTTCCTTCCGCAGGCTGAAGCTCTGTCCACTGAGCCAAACCAGCTAAGGTGGGATTGGATTTTTTAAAGATGACTGCTGTGTAGGGAACAACCAGACAGGAAGTTATTAAACTGGTCCAGGAGAGAAATGATAGTGTCTTGGGTGGGTGGAGTAGTTGGAAATGGACAGATCACTGAAGAAGACAGACTTGGAGCATGTGGGTGAAAGGGGCAGAGCCTTAAACAGGCTGCAGGCAGAACGGTGTAAACTGACCCAGTGGCCTAATTTGGCCTGCCACTGTTTTTTGTATGGTTTGTGGACTGAGAATCTTTTTTATGTTTTTAGTACTTTTTTCTAGTTTGTCACAAACTTGTAAGTGGCCCACTAAGTCTAAAATATTTACTGCCTAGCCCTTTAAGGAAAATTTGCAGGTCTCTGAACTAGAGGGTTGTGAGATCTTAGAATCCTGAATGACTAGATCTTCATTTCCTAGGACCAAGACCCCTGGGCCAGGGGCCCAGTCAGCTCTAAGAGCCCTTGCCCGCTCGGGAATGAAGATCGGACGGATTGGTAAGTGCCCTCCTGGAGCTAATGCTTGGATATGCTTTGAAGCGTTGACTCCAGAAAGCATATGGTGTGCCCAATGGATATAGGGCTTGGTATGATGACTGTTGGCAGATAGGTTTGTTAATGCAGAGCGTGAGAGGTGCCACGTGATAAATCTCTGAACCTCTGACTGACAGTGGCTGGTGGAACTAAGAGGAAGAGGAATTATCCTTGTCTTTACAGTGTTCTCAAGGGGGTTACTACTGGCATTTTGTGTGGGCTGCCTCCTGTGTGGTCCTTGCCTACTACAGGCAAAACTTCCTTTATTGTACTTTGTTTTATTATGCTTCATGGATGTGTTTTGTACAAATTAAAGGTTTTTGGCAACCCTGCATTAAGCAAGTATATCAGTGCCATTTCTACAACAGTCTCATCTGATGGTTAGCATTTTTTAGCAATAATACAATTTTTGAGGTATGTACATTTATTTTTAGACAATGCTGCTGCACACTTACGGTATAGTGTAAACATAGGGACTGGGAAAACAAAAAAAATTGTGTGACTCACTTTATTGGAGTCGACTGGAACTGAACCTGCAATATCTCCAGGGTATGCCTGTAACTATCAGTGGGACATACCAGTGATTGTGACAAAAATGAATGCAGAGGGCAGCAATTCCCGTGGTTGAGAATCCCAGCAAGTTCCCTACATTTGTGTAGCCATACGTGTTAGCCCTTCTGTATTGTTTCTGTGCACTTGATGGCAATGTGTACTGATTCCTCAGTCCAGCCTTCTCTTTAAAATTTTTTCCCCCTGAATATTTTCAACCTTTTACCTATTGAAAAGGAGATAGTCTTCAGTTACATTGGGCTAGATGTCAAGAACCTGGATTTTGCCGCCTGCTTCTGACAGCCTCTGCAAGTTGTGTACCCTTTCTGAGCCTCAGCTAGTTCAAACCACTTCAGAAATTTTGAGGATGAGGCAGCTCCATGGCCATCTGTTAAAAACTGAGGACTCATTGGGAGCAGCAGGATCCACTACTGGTCCATTACAGCACTGGCCTAGAGAGGCCTGGACCTCTTCCCATTCAGCTCTAGACAATGATGTTTTCTGTTCCTCCCCACAGAGGATGTCACTCCCATCCCCTCCGACAGCACCCGCAGAAAGGGGGGTCGCCGTGGTCGCCGTCTGTGAACAGGACTCCTCAAATTATTTTCTGTTAATAAATTGCCTTTGTGACCGCTATTTTGACTCCAGTGGTCTCCTTCATGTTGGGTCCACACCTCAGGGAAGTTTAATTCTTTTCTCTATCTGCATTTAACCAGGGTGTGGGGCTGACTTGAGATCACAGGTGCAGAGCTAAATCAGCAGGTAAATACTGCTTCAGAGGACATAACCTGTCACACAGGAACACAGGAGGGTTTGATTCAGCCCCTTCATGGGACAGTGGGTGAGCCTGCGTTCTGTGAACTGGCTTCCTGGGAGGACGCACCTCAGAGGTGGGGAGGTGTTGGTGCTGCAGTTGAGTCTTTTGTACTCTGCCTGGGCATTATTACCTCAGTCACCTAAAGCAGATGAAGTCCTTAGAGACCTTGTTTAGAAGGTGGCGATCTTGGTTCCAAAAACGGCCCTTAAAGAACCGGAGTGGAAACTGTTGAGCCAAGTGTAGCCTGAGCAGAAGAGGAGCCTTCCAGACGGAGCCATATATAAACACGTGTGGGTGGAGACTCGCCCTCCCATACCTTATGTGCAAAATTGGTAGCTCGCTCTATTGCATCTTTTCTCACTTGGCAGATCTTGAAGATTGTTCCACATCAGTACATAAAGATTCAGTCACTCCACAAATACACACCAAAGCCCTATTTTCATCGGCAATGAAAAAGATAAAAGTTTTGCCTTCCGGAAGCTTGTATCCAGCTCCAAGGACCCAGTAATGCCAGATGGTACTGAGTGTTCTGCAAGGGATTGTCATAGGGCCCTGTGATGGTGATTGTTCAACCAATGGGTTATTGGAAAGAGGTAGGAAAGCGACATGTTTTCAAGGTTCATCGGGACTTCACTCCTTTTTTATTGCTGAATAATGTCCCATTGTCTGGACACACAGGTCACATTCTTCACAACTTCCCACTTGGAAGAGCCATGGTCTAGCCCTGGCTCCTACCAACTTACCTTAATGAACAAGTCAACCTTTTTGGATTTTCTAAATCTTTTTTTTTTTTTAATATATTCTATTGATTTTCTACAGAGAAGAAGGGAGAGGGATAGAGAGTTAGAAACATCGATGAGAGAGAAACATCGACCAGCTGCCTCCTGCACGCCCCCCAGTGGGGATGTGCCCGCAACCAAGGTACATGCCCTTGACCGGAATCGAACCTGGGACCCTTGAGTCCGCAGGCCGAGGCTCTCTATCCACTGAGCCAAACCGGTTCGGCTGGATTTTCTAAATCTTAAATGTGATTACTACCCAAAGTATAAAATGAGCCCATGCTAATGTGATTTTAGTAAATGAAGTTACAAATCTAAAAATTCCAAATAATACAGATATTCCTCTTTCCTGTAAATGGATTTTTCCTCCCATTGTGTGTGGGCTGCACTTGGTGACTCCTTTTCCAGAGAATAGAACCTGGAAGAGGGAAAATGCTAACTTTGCTTTGGAGAGACCTTAATCAAACTATTATTAAAGTTGACAGTATTTATGATAAATCACGTTGATAGGATGAAATGAGAACACTTCATCTCTGCAATATTTCTGAAAACCCATAACCCAATTCGAGGACATTCTACAAAACTAAAATTGTCAAAAGTCATGAAAAATAAGTACAGAGAAGAGCAGAGGAGCTTAAGGAGACATAACAATACAGTGGATCCTGGACCAGAAAGAGGGCATTCATGTAAAAAAAAAAAAAATCTAGCCCTGGCTGGTGTGGCTCAGTTATTGAGCACATCCCATGCAAAGACAGGTCAGGGTACATACCCAGGTTGGGGGTTTGGTGCCCAGTAGGGGGTGTACAGGAGGCAGCCGATTGATGTTTCTCGTTTGATGTACCTCTCCCTCTCAAAAAAATAAAAACATTTTTAAAATATATAAATAAGAACTGGAGTCCAGTTAGTAAGCTCTTGATTTTGACAAGTGTACATGGTAACAAGATGTTAACATTAGAGGAAACTGGATGAGTGGTATATAGAAACTTCACTTTGGGGTAAATTTAAAGCAATCCTAAAATAAACAGGAAAAAAAATGAGGGTGCTTTCCTACTGTCAGCTGGTTTCTAAGGCAGGATGTGGTGCACAGACCCTCAAGAGGTGGACATGCCTGGATGAAAATCCTAGTTCCTCAGCCTCGGACTCATAACTTTCAGGCAAGTTAACTTGACCTCTCAGCCATTAGTGATAATTCCCATGATAATGGCTGCCTCATTTGGTATCACAAGAATTAAATAAGATTAAAGTATTTAGCGCAGTGCCTGGCACTGAAGAAGCTGCTATTCTTATGCTTGTTCAGTTCTTATGCCAAGCAGCATGAATGACAGCTGGCTGGATCCTGGTGGAAAAATGCTGGTGGTTGCTGGAGCATTCTTTTTATTTCCTGTGATGGGACTTTGCAACTTGGCCTGCTGTTCCTTGGTAACCAGGGATGCAGTCAGCCAGGTCTTTGAAAGCAGTTCCTTTCAGGGTTTTGTTTTTAAGGTGAGCTAATTTCTGCAGCTCAAGTTGGGATGTAGCAGCCTATTGGCCACTGAGGCGGGCAAGGCAGAACTGAGCTGTTGGCCACCTGAGATTGCAGACCATGGAATCCTAACTTTGGTAGGTGAACCTGATGCCACTGGCTGTAACTGCAACCCAACCAGGTCCTGAGAGATGGCCCCAACTTCTGGCTCTTCCCTCTTACCTGAGCTACAACACTTCTAACAAGTCTCTTGGTCTCCCCTGACTCCTGCCTATCCTAGACTCCCCTGCAGCTGGGTGATCTAAACTAATTGGATGGTATCACTCCATCGCAGCTATTTTTATCACTGCCTCACCCTATTGCCTTCACTCTAGAATCCAATCTCTTGCACAAATTGCCAGTGTTTTATCTGGCCCTATCCTACTCTTTATCCTCTTTGCCCAAGCCAAGCTGGTTCTTTCACTTTTCCGGTTCTCCATGTCTTCATGATTTCTTCCTCCCCGCTTGGCCTCCCTGCCTTCTGCTTATTGGCTAGAATCAATTTTTATCACTTCCAAAGTTGTCTTTTTCCGGTTGCCGCTCAAGGTGCTTCTCCACGGAATTCCCACAGCATCCATATGCCTGCATGGCACTACTGGTCACCCTCTGTCCTAATAGCCCATTTCCCTAACCTTTGAACTCTGAGAAGACAGGGAGAATGTCTTGTTTATTGTCTGCTGCCCCAGCACCAGCCCAGTCTGCAAAGTTTGGGTTTGATGAATCATTGAAAGAATGGATGAATGGGCTTCCATCTTCTGTAGTTAACTAGATTGTTTGAAGGTCCTTTCTAGATACTGGATAGATTAAAACAGACGTGTTCTTGGGCTCCAAAGAAGTAAAGAAACCTTCCCCCTCCTCCCCCCCAAAGCATTAAAGAAATGAGGAAGAAAAGGACACCAAGATGAAATGGGTTAGGGAACAGAGAGCTATAGGCAAAGAAGGCTGGGGTAGCCATTAGGGCAGATACAAGAATCAAGGCCAGGAGGTTAAACTTAAGCTCTGTTCCCAGCTCCAAGGTGAGGGAGCTGAACTTGGCCTTCACAGTAAACAAAACCCTCAGATTTCTGGGCTAATGTCCCAGGTAGGAGTGTTCCTGGGAAACAAAAGCAAATCTCTGGAGAAAACCATCTACATTTGAGGTCTTGCCAACTGTTTCTGCTTGTTCACCTTCATTGAACTTTGTGATGCTGTGGCTTTCTGTCATCCAGGAGAGTCAGAAGACCTTTGCCCAGATGTGTGATATTCATAACACTGAGCCCACCTGATACATGTCTGTGTCCAGTGGTTCTCAACCTTGAGGATGCATCAGCCTCAGATTCGGTAGATATGGCACGGAGGCCTGAGGATTTGCCTTTCTAACAAGTTCCTAGGTAGTGCTGATGTCTGGTCTGGAGGCCACACTTTGAGAACCACTGGACTTGTCTGTTTAGGTCACTGCATCTTGGCACTGGTAACAGTGTGTAACTTATAGCACTCTGTAAATATTTGTTGACTCAAATCTCAGGCATTTATTTTAATTGCTTTGAGGTAAGTACTGTTACCCACATTTTACATATGGGGCAAGTGTCAGAGAAGTTAAGTGACTTGTCCTGGGACACATAGCTAGAAACAGGCAGAGCTGAGATTCACACCTGCGTTTGTCTGTAACCACAGATTATGCCAGTAATCACTGCTCTGTCATACCTCTGACAGGTTGCATGGAATTCAGTGCAGTGAGGCTGGCAAGGGGGCGGGGCGAAGGCGGAGGAAGAGGAGGATCTTCCCTGTCCTGTGTCTCTGCAGAGGGTTGGACAGTAGGTGGCAGCAGAGTGCTGCTCCTGAAGCTCGCCCAGCTGCTGCAGGAGCCGCTGCAGTCAGACCACCAGGTGGTGGCGGGGTTCTGACAAAGCTCCTGGGATGGGGGAGGCATCTGTTCTGCTATCATGACCTCTGAGGGCCTCAGTTTCCCCATCTTTACAGAGAGGAAATTGTATCTCTATTATCTCCAAAGAGCCCTGCAGCTCAAATACCATCTAAAGGAGACAGGTGGCCACTAAAATCCAAATGCCCCCAAATCAAATATAATATTTCTCTTCTCCCCACCCTGGAAAAACAAAACGCCCCCACCACTGCAACGAAAAAACACACAAAGAAAACAAACAAACTGCACTACAAAGCCCCACCATAATAGCCCTATTTAAAATAAGTATAATGGCCCTAACCGGTTGCTCAGTGGATAGAGCTTTGGCCTGTGGACTGAAAGGTCCCAGGTTCGATTCCGGCCAAGGGCATGTACCTTGGTTGTGGGCACATCCCCAGTAGGAGGTGTGCAGGAGGCAGCTGATTGATGTTTCTCTCTCATCGATGTTTCTCTCTATCCCTCTCCCTTCCTCCCTGTAAAAAAATCAATAAAATATATTTAAAAAATAAAATAAGTATAATGGCCTGGCCGTGTGCCTGGGTTGCAGGCTGGATACCCAGTGGGGGGCGTGGAGGAGGCAGCCAATCAGTGATTCTCTCTTATCATTGATGTTTCTCTCTCTCCCTCTCCCTCTCTGAAATCAAAAAGGATATATTTTTTACAAAATAAGTATAATGGGATATCACAAAGCTGAGCCACATGTGTAATTTCAAATTTTCTAGTAGCCATATTTTATTTAACCTAATATATCCAAAATATTTTTATTTAAACAATCAGTATAAAAATTATTAAGATATTTTACTGTTTTTTTGTACTAAATCTTTGAAGTCCAATGTGTATTTTATACTTTCAACACATCTCAATTTGAACTAGCCACGTTCTAAGGCTTCAACTGCCACATCTGGCTAGTGGCTGCAGTATTAGACAGCATAGACCTAGAATATTAACAATTAATGGCAGCCATTTATTGAGATAGGTATTGTGCTGAGTGTTTTATATTCATTTTTAATCCTCACAATACCCTGTGAAGTAGGCAAGATTATAGTCTAATTTTTTAAAAAATATATTTTATTGATTTTTTACAGAGAGGAAGGGAGAGGGATGGAGAGTTAGAAACATCGATGAGATAGAAACATCAATCAGCTGCCTCCTGACTGGAATTGAACCCGAGACCTTTCAGTCCATAGGCCGACGCTCTATCCACTGAGGCAAACGAATTAGGGCGATTATAGTCTAATTTTGCAGATGGGGACACTGAGGCTCAGGGAAACTGTGTCTTGGCCCAGATCATAAGCAAGTAAGCAAGAGTCTTGGCTTTGAACTTGGCTCCATCTGCCTTGAGTCTGGGCTCTTAATCTTGACATAATCCTGCCTGGATGGTAGTTATAAGGATGTGCAAACTATGGGCCCACTGATTCAAATCCAGGGAATGCAAAAGGCTAGGAGCCAGTAAGCAGGCCTATGAGAGGGGCAGGAGGTGAGGGCAGGAAGTGAGGCCTTGAAGTTTCCATTCTCCAACCCCCAGTTACATGCTTGTCATACAACCAGTGACACTGTCAAGGAGAAATCATGAACTTAGGAAAATCATGTTTGTATGATGAATAACTGAGATTGCAAAAAAAAAAAAAATTCTGGCATCAGGAGAAAATGAAAATTGAGAAATGCAGAACAATAAGAATAACCTACAGGTGAATGCAGAAGAAGATAGAATGCCAAGGGACAGGGCTAGGCCCAAAGTGTGGAGGCTACAGGGAGGCAAGTTGTAGCTCTACCTCAGGAAAAATACTGATAATGGAAATGTCAATAACTAAAGTGCATTAAGCACTTACCAAGCAATTGTAAGGTAGCATCTTATTTAATCCTCAATCATACTAGGATATAGGTACTGCTATTATTACCATTTTACAGATGAGGGCACTGAGGCACAGGATGCTAGCAAAGTTGAGAGTCAACCAGAGCAACTTGAGCTGGAGTCCATGCTCTGGATTGCCGTGCTATCCTAGAATGGGCTGCTCACATAGGTAGTGAATTTTCTGTCTTTGGAGGCATGCAAGCAAGCCACCAGGAAATGCTCAAGGAGGGTCATTCTTGAGTAGGACAGAAGCCTGGTGAACTGATATTAAATTTGTCTGGAGAGTAATGGAGGTAGAAATTGCCCACATGAAACAAAGATTGGGAAGGAATTCCATCTGCTTTTCTAATTCATCCCCTTGGCAATGGAGGCTACAGGAGACATGACTTTCTCTAAGACTGGTTCAAGCGAGTAAAGGGTCTGTAGGAGGGCGGGTGATGTGGTAACAAGGGCTCTGCAGACAGCTAAGACCTGGGTTCAAATCCTGGGTTTACCACTTATGAGCACTTAGTATTTGTACATCTCAATTAGACTCACAGGGCTGTTGTGACATTGAAATGAGAAAACACAGAATAATTTATACTCAGTTAAGGAGATGTTACAGTGTTCCACAAAGAGGAAATGAAAGTCCGGAGCCAAGGCCTTGGTGTAATTTGGGAAGTTTCACTTCTTCCTCAAATGGGGTTGTTGGTGGCAGCATTTGGGAAATAAGCTGCCAGGCTGAGGAAGGTCTGAGTGCTGGGGAGTAGAAAAGAGATGGCAGGGAGCTGGTTTTGCTACCTTGGAGGAGAGGCACTCCAGGGGCCACTCCTGCCTGGGGAGGAGGCTGGCTGACAGAGCAACCTGCTGTGGAGGGGCAGCTCTGTGGAAGCACCTGGCAGGAGCTGGGCAGGACCCCCGCCCCCTCATGCTGGCTTCACTTCTTCCCTCCCAGTCACCTCCCAACCCAATTTGCGACCTGTTCTTGTCAAGGTCTCTCATGACTCCATGTGGCCAAGTGCATGAACATCTCATGGTCCTCATCTGCCTTGTCATCTTAGCAGCATTTGACACAGTTGGCACTCCCTCCTTTACTCCTTTATTGAGATGTGTGGTCGCTCTCTCTCCCTGACCCCTCCTCCCATGGTCAGGGCTGCTCTTCAATCTCTAAATATTGAGAGTCCCCAGAACTCAGCCTTAGTCTCATGGTCTAATACCATCTGCAGGTTGATAATTCACAAATGTATGTTTGTTCTATAAGTTTCAGTTCAATACCTTTAACCATCCACTAGATGTCTACACGAAGGTGTCACACAGAATACAGCTAGAACTAAGCTCTAGCACAGCCGTGGGCAAACTACGGCCCGCGGGCCAGATCCGGCCCGTTTGAAATGAATAAAACTAAAAAAAAAAAAGACCGTACCCTTTTATGTAATGATGTTTACTTTGAATTTATATTAGTTCACACAAACACTCCATCCATGCTTTTGTTCCGGCCCTCCGGTCCAGTTCAAGAACCCATTGTGGCCCTCGAGTCAAAAAGTTTGCCCACCCCTGCTCTAGCGTCTACCTGTTCCGGAATGCATTCTCCCCGTCTCCCCCATGTCAATGAATGCCACCATCCATTGTACATTGGTGAACCGATACAACCCGG